>NC_045985.1:12113285-12464343 GCF_010909765.2 Amblyraja radiata | reverse complement strand
AGGGAGATCACGGAGTGGCATTTTTTGATTCTTTCTGAAATGTACAGTGATCACGTACAGGCCGAGGAAAGTAATTTAGCGGCGCCATGTGCGGCCCGGACTCTAAGAGCCAAATAACCCCCGTGCTGATTCCCATGCTGTTCCTTTCCTATGGCTCTATGTTGACTATCATTCTGGATAGTTTTTCTTTCATCAATTAACTCGGTTCAAAAACACACAACCCACGCACCTGAAAGAAAGTTGTCTGTTACTAGACACGTTTTTTAATAATGGCGTTCCACGTTTCTTATTTCGAGCAGGGTAGGTAGCGTATTTTGGTCATCGTATTCCTAGTTTATCTTGATGCATTATTCTGTTGCTCTTTCTAAATAGAGGGACCTAGTCGCGGCCAAACAGAAGAAGGTAAATCATTATGCGTATATTGTCACATTTGCTATTTCTGTATTCGACTTGCTCTGATGATATTCCCTTTCAACGAGAGAAACATCGATCAGGAACCATGAAGCTGTTTGCGTGAATGTCTACTAATAGTGGGTTGGAAACGTTTATTTGGTGAGTTGTATGCGAATTATATATTTGTTGAAGATTTGGACCGAGATGATAAAAAGATACGTCACTTCACCGTGGATGCGTAGTTCTGTACGAATATATTGCTGGTCCATTTCATTTTAAATGTTCCAGGAATAACAGCCTCCCCCACCTTCACGCACCGTGTGTTCTACAATGCCAACCATTCCTAGAGAGACTTACATCCTTATCCTCTCCAAGGATATTACGCATCCTCTATATCCTATGCAGCTTGGTTTTATACGAGTACATTATGGTGAAATATTTCCCACTGTCATCATATGTGTGGCCCTTATAATTTTAGACCATAATTATGTTTTCACAGGTCTTCATTTGTTGCATTAAACACATATCCTGATCTATGCAGTCTCTCCTCAATTGAAAATTTTAATCCGTGTAAAATTCTTATGAACTTTCTATTTTCTGCGCAATATATGAAGGCCTCCATATACTGAGGCGGATATAACATGACTGATATTCCACTATTGATCTAAGAAATGATGTACATATTTAAACGAAGACCCATTGTTCTTATATTGTAATTATGCAGACAGAACCAGCCCCAACAAGGTCGCACAGCCAATTCCTGAACAAATTATTCATCTTCAGCTGAAGGCCAAGCCGTCATTCTTTTCACAACTACACTATCTTTCTCCTGAAGGAATACTGATGAGTATTATGCATTTAAATCATCGCCAAATCTTATGGCTCCACGTGTATACATAGTACATTTCGCCCATATAACTTATAAATACTTATATGCCTTGAATCAACTTCGATTATTTTCTAAATGGGGAGGTAATCCAGAAATCGGTGGTAAAAGGGACTTGGGAGTGCTCGTACAGGATTCCCAAAAAAGGTAATATGCAGGTCAGATCATTAGTAAATAACAGCATTTGTTTTGCAGAAAGTCTGTTGACAAAAACAGGGATTTCACGCTGATGCTCTACAAGGCGCAGGTCAGACTGCATTTGGAATATTGCGTGCATTTATTTGCACCATATCTGAAGAAGGAGAGACCGTCTCTAGAGAAGGTCCAAATTAGTTTTACAAAAATTGGCCCAGGAATGAGTAGGTTAAATAAGTTGAGGGTTTTGACGGCAATGAGCCTATATTCGCTGGCATTTAGAAGAATGAAGGGGGACCTAATTGAACCGAACATAATCGTGAAAGGCTTGGATAGAGTTGATGTGGAGAGGAAGTTTCTACTAGTTGGAGAGTCCTGGACCAGAGGGCAAGCGGATATGAAAGGACGTTGTTTTAGGATGATGAGGTGCCGTTATTTATAAAGAGGTTGGTGAATCTGTGGCGTTATTTGCCACAGAAGGCTGTGGAGGCAAAGTCAGTGGATATATTTAAGACATAGATAGATATATTATTGATTCGTCAGTTGTGACCGAGGATATGGGGAGAAGTCGGGAGGATTGGGTCAGGTGGGAGAGATAGACCAGCCATGATTGAATGACAATAGACAATGTCCTACTACTGCAATATGTCTATTAATGGACAATGGGCGCAGGTGTAGGCCATTCGGCCCTTCGAGCTAGGTCCGCCATTCAATGTGATCATGGCTAATCATTCCCAATCAGTACCCAGTTTCGGCCCCTCTCCCCATATCCCCTGACACCGCTATCTTTAAGAGTCCTATCTATCTATCTCTTGAATGTGCCCAGAGTACTGGCCTACACCGCCCCTCAGAGGCAGATAATTCCACAGACTCACAACTCTGTGTGAAAAAGTGTTTCCTCGTCTCCGTTGTAAATGGCTTACCCCTTATTCTTAAACTGTGGCCCCAGGTTCAGGACTTCTCCAACATCGGGAACATGTTCCTGCCTCTAGCGTGTCCCAACCCTTAATAATCTTATATGTTTAAATAAGATACCCTCGCATCACTCTAAATTCGAGAGTATACAAGCCCATCCGCTCCATTTTCAGAGCATAAGGCAGTCCCGCCACCCGGAGATTTAACGTTGTTGCACTCTGCACTGCCTCCATAGCAAGAATGTGCTTCCTCAAATTAGGGGACCAACACTACACACAATACTCCAGCTGTGGTCTCTCTAGGGCCATATACAACTGCTGCAGGAACTCCTTGCTCCTATACTCAACTCCTCCCGTTTGAAGGTCAACATGCCATTCGCTTTCTCCACTGCCTTCTGTACCTGCATGCTTACTTTCATTGACTGATGAACAAGGACCGCCAGATCACGTTGTGCATCCACCTTTCCCTATTTGACACCATTTGGATAATAATCAGCCTTCCTGCTTTGCCACTCTAGTGGATAACCTCACATTCATCGACATTAAACTGAAATGCCATGCATCTGCCCAATCACCCAACCTGTCCAATCCACCCTGCATTCTCATATCATCCTCCTCACAGTTCACACTGCCACCCAACTGTGTGTCGTCTGCAAATTTGCTAATGTTACTTTGAATCCCATCATCTGAATCATTGATGTATATTAAAATTAGCAGCGGTCCGAGCTACGAGCATCAGGGTACCCCACTAGTCACGGCCGGCCATTCAGAAAGGGACCCGTTAATCCCTACATGGATTCATGGGCCGTATGTTCTAATTCTACTAATCTAAATTATAAACTTGTGTTATTCCTTGACTATCTGTCTCTTTTATGGGCCGTTTCCATCTTCTTATTTTTGGAAATGCCTCCAAAACTCATTCAATATTCGCGACGAACCAGGCTTATTTTCAGGCTCCATACCTACAGTATTCTTCTGTATTATCAACCTTTCCTTATGCTTTGACACTCATTGGTGTTTCGATGTGTTTTTCTAAACTTTCATTCGTAAAGATACCAGTTGGCCCTGTAGTCACACTATTCAATTTTTAAATGCTGACACGTTTTTGACGTAGATTAGCAAGCCCCTCTTGTTATTTTTTTTTTGTCACCTGCTTTCAATTTTAATTAACATGTATTTCGCAATGCAATATATTAATTTATTTACTGTTATACCCATTTTCCGTAACCATCTTTAATATCACAGTGTAATGGTTGCAATCCCCAAATCATGCACAATAGGCACTTTAATCATTTGACCCGCTTCGTTCCCTGAGTTTGGATATAGTTATGCCCCTTCTCCAATATATTATCTACAACAATGGCTACAAAATGAATCATTGGATGCACTTTAAATGTCTACCTTTCCTGAGTTTCACACTCAGGTGATCCCTGTTAATTATGGAGAAATTGAAATCCCTTTTTGAAATATCCGAGGCACGGTGGTGCAGCCGCAGAGTTGCAACCTTAAAGAGCTTAAAGCGCCAGCGACCCGGGTTCAATCCTGACTACGGGTGCTCTATGCATGGAGTTTGTACGTTTTACCTGTGACCTGTGTTGGAGTTTCTCCGAGATCATAGGTTTCCTCCCACAGTCCAAATACGTACACATTTGGAGGTTAAATAGCTTGGTATAAATTTAAATTGTCCCTTGTGAGTGAAGGATAGTGTTAGTTTGCTGGGTGTTCGCTTGTCGGTGCGGATTCGGTGGCCCGAAGGGCCTGTTTCCGCGCTATATCTCTAAAATAAATACAAGTAAAGTAACGCTTAAATTAAAAGTAATGAACACTGCAGCGGAAATTAGTTTCGTAGTTTCTTGATTGTGTCATTTGACTGCAATGTAGAAAGTATAACTGGCATATAAATGACGTTACATTATTTAGCATTAAAATTTGATGTTACGTTTGGATGCAGAAATGTAACGAACTGGTTACATGACAAGCAAAGTAGTGAATGATGGACTTTGTATATTAAACAACAGAAACTCCGTCTGCAGTTGAAGTGCGGTATCTGTTTTCGCTCCACTCGACGAGACTGCGTCTACGTGGGTTACATGCGATAATATAATAGCAGCAATTGTGATTATTTGCACAATGACATCACACTTACAATTTTGTGAATAGAAAACACAGTGGACTATTTAACATCTGTTAAAATAAAGACCAGGAAAGTATCCAGCGCCTCATATGGATCGTCACTTGGATTTTTGAATTATTTCAAATAACATATGTATCTGCCTTCGTTTCCAGCATTGAAGAAACTGAAAAAGACTTGCGAGGAGACTGGTAAGGGAGGAATATATAACTTCGCAATATTATTTTTTATTTTTTGCAAAATGAATATAAATATAATACAAGCGTTTAAGAATTTAAATTTCCATGTATACATTTAAATGTATTATGGATTAACATATCATCGAAAATCACCTTTCCCTCAGTTTAGTTTGTAATCATAGAGTCATAGAACCATAGAGAGATACAGTGTGACAATAGACCCTACGGCTGCAATCGTTCACAACCATCTTCATTATCTGCAAAACCACGATTTTTTTTTGTCATCAGTCAACTGGCACATCTAGCCATGCATCGCTCCAGATAATGTGTTAAGATGTGCGAAGCGGTATGCCCGTTGAAATGTCCACATTGAATTATACTTACCATGAGTTTACTTAAAGATTCATTGTATAAAGTCTCGGTTTGACGTGACAATTTTGTGTAGTAATTTTGTGTAGTAATACAATTATTATTTTTACCCACAAAAAACCCAGAAAAGGACAAGGACGCTGTGAGTGCAAACGGAATTAATTTTTACGCGCACGGAAACATTCATATCAAATGAAAAAATGCTAGTGGCAGTCAAAGGCGGATTTAGATGAAGAGAGTCCCGAAGCTGTTCCACTTGTGAGGCCCCTCCCAATCCCCCACCCCCACGCCTTGAGGAAGATCGTCCACCAGATTGACAGCCGATTTGCCGCCGAGCGTGGCCAATGAGATATGGGGATGGACAGCTGAGCGTATTTATTTATTTATTTATCTATTTATTTATCTATGTCTTTATCTATTTATTTATTTATTTATTTATTCAGTTGTTTATTTATTTATTTATTGCCAGTGCTAATGGCGAGTTATTGGCTTAAAACACTATTATTCTGTAATGGAGGGCAAGGGAAATTACTGAAGGGTAGTTTAAAGTCTACAGTGCGTTGTGACAGCACATGTAAGAAAGGCTATGACAGTGTCAAAAATATTATACACCTTGCAGGGCTCTCACCTATTTTTTTCTCTGCTGTCAGCCGGGCAACCTTGGCAGCTTTTACGTTGCTAAATGACAGTTTAGGTGGTCATTTAAGATGGCTTGCATGACGCGTGCGATAATGTGCTCGGACGAAGTGTGTAGTTACCAGTCGGAATTATGCTCAATGAAGCATTCCCATATTATTTCTGCTTCAAATAAAGTCACAAACTAAACATATTCACCAATCAAGACATGATATATACCACAATAACATGCATCAACATTATACAGTATCTCAACTCTTTTTACACATTGCAATGAATGCAATTTCTATTATTTCTTTCCACTTCCAAACAAAAATGTGGTTGGATTATTCAGCGTATGATCAACCTCGGTGAGACCAAGCGCCGGCTTGGCGATCGCTTTCGCACAACACCTCCACTCAGTTCGGACTAACCAACCTGCTCTCCCGGTGGCTCAACACTTCAACTCCCCTTCCCATTCCGAATCCGACCTTTCTGGCCTGGGACTCCTCCATGGCCAGAGTGAGGTCCACGGCACATTGAAAGAGCAGCAACATATTTGCCTTGGGTAGTTGACACCCCAGCGGTATAAACATTGGCTTCTCTAATTTCAGGTAGTCCTTATTTTTTCTCTCCTTCCCCTCCCGTTTCCCAGCTCTCCCACAGCCTACTGTCTCCGCCTCTTCCTCCTTTTCCGTGCCCCACCCACCCCCCACCCCCCCCCCCCCCCCCCGACATCAATCTGAAGTAGGGTCTCGACCCGAAACGTCGTCTATTCATTCGCTCCATAGATGCTGCCTTACCAGCTGATTTCCTCCAGCTTTTGGGTCTACCAATGGGATCCCACCACTGGCCACGTCTACCCATACTCCTCCCCTGTTGGCTTTCCGCAAAGGCCGCTCCCTCCGTAACTCTCTGGTCAATTCGTCCCTTCCCACCCAAACCGCCCCCTCTCCGGGCACTTTCCCTTGCAACCGCAGGAAATGCTACACTTGTCGCTTTACCTCCTCCCTTGACTCCATTCAAGGACCCAAGCAGTCTTTTCAGGTGCGGCAGAGGTTCACCCTGCACCTCCTCCAACCTCATCTATTGCATCCGCTGCTCTACGTGTCAACTGCTCTACATCGGTGAGACGAAGTATAGGCTTGGCGATCGTTCCGCTCGATACGGAATAACCAACCTGAGCTCCCGGTGGCTCAGTATGTCAACTCCCCATCTCATTCCGAATCCGACCTTTCTGTCCTGGGCCTCTTCCATGGCCAGAGTGAGGCCGACCGTAAATTGGAGGAGCAGCACCACATATTTCGCATGGGCGGTTTACACCCCAGCGGTATGAACATTGGCCTTCAATTTCAGATAATCCCTGCTTTCTTCTTCCATGCACAGCTCTCCCTCAGCCCTCTGTCGCCGCCTCTTACCTTCTTCCTCCCGTCCCTCCCCCACCCTCACATCAGTCCGAAGAAGGGTCTCGATACGAAATGTCGCCTATTTACTTCGCTCCATAGATGCTGCCTCACCCGCTGAGTTTCTCCCGCAATTTTGTCTTCCCATTCACACAAGTTCTGTTATCCCACTTTCCTCACCCACTCCCTAAACATTATGGACAATGTTACAGAGACAAGTAAACCTACGTCTTTGGGATGTGGGAGTAAACCCACACGCTTCCAGGGAGTATGTGCAAATTCAACACAGACAGTATCCGAGGACAGGGTCGAACACAGCAATGCCACTATATGTGTTTTTCGAACACAAAAAATATATATGTTGATAACTTTGGTTAATAAAAAAATGAAAATATCCATTTTCAGTTTTAAATCTCACATGTCCCCCATTACAGCTACGTATGTTTTAATTAAGTTCAAGACTATGGGGGCAGTACAGTGGCCGTAAAGTTGCTGCCTAAAAGTACCAGTGACCCGGAATTGATCCTGATAGGGTGCTGTCTGTATGGAGTTTACCGTCTTTTCCATTTGATCGCATGGGTTTTCTCCAGGTGTTCTTGTTTCCTTCCACATTACAAAGGTGTGCGGGAAACCTTTTTCACAGTCCAACCCAAAACATAATATTTGAGAGAGCAGAGAGAGAGCGCGAGGACAGAAGCAGCAGAGAGAGGAGAGAGAGGGAGAGAGAGAGCGGAGAGAGAGAGCGCGAGAGGCAAGAGAGCGCGAGAGAGAGAGAGAGGAGGAAGAGAGAGAGGAGCGAGCAGAGAGAAGAGGCGAGAGAGAGAGGAGAGAGAGAGCAGAGCGAGCGAGAGAGCAGAGGAGAGCGAGAGGGAGAGAAGGCAGAGAGAGCGAGAGAGGAGCAGAGAGAGAGAGGGAGAAGAAGAGAGAGAGAGGAGAGGGAAAAAGAGCGAGAAGAGAGGAGAGAGAGAGAGGGGGAAAAGAGAGAAGGAGAGAAGAAGGGGACAAAAGAGAAGAAAGAAAAACGGAGAGCGAGGGAGAGGAACGGAGGGAACAAAAGGAGAGCGAAGAGAGAGAGCTAGAGGGAGAAGAGAGAGAGAGGGAGGAACGAGAGCGAGAAGAGAGGAAGAGAGAGAGGAGAAAGAGATAGAGAGAGGAGAGAGAGGAGAGAGAGATCGAGAGAGAGAGCGATGACGAGATCCTAGCTCAGCATATCTCTCTCTCTCTCTCTCTCTCTCTCTCTCTCTCTCTCTCTCTCTCTCTCTCTCTCTCTCTCTCTCTCTCTCTCTCTCTCTCTCTGACTACTCCACTCTCTCTCTCCCCCTCCCTCTCCCTCTCTGTCTCTTTCTTTCAATTGACCACAACCATCGCACGACGGTGTTCGGAAACTGAATTAAACGGTCCCATTGCATTTCTTGGAGAGACCCTTTAATCGTTGGTACGATAATAGTACAGAATTAACATATACATGCATAAGATGAGCACGGAAGTCAATACTATATTTTGGGACGCTCTTCCTGGCCAAGTAATCAAAATATACTTCCTGGACAATTTATTCAGCAATTGTTACTGCATTGAAATATTGCACTTCTTTCTTCAGCAATCACCAAACAGACGGAGCGCGCAAAAACTGCAGGTTTGCCGTATTACAAACGTATTCCCTTCTCATAGAAACATAGACATTAGGTGCAGGAGTAAGCCATGGATACTGAAGTGTGTCAATAAAGAAGTTTGAAGTGAGAAAACAGGACAATGGGGATTAAGATCAATGAAAATGAAGAATATATAATTGTTAGTTGGGAGAACAAAACAACCTGAGACAAAATGCAGTCGGAGACAGTAAGAATGATCGCAGAAATGGGAAGGGGAGGGGATGAAGACAGTGAGAATGCAAGGGTACTTGAAGGTATCGTAGTCAATGTTCATACCGCTGTAGTGTAAACTGCCCGCGAAATGTTAGGTGCTGTTCCTCCAATTTGCGCGGGGCCTCACTTTGACAGTGGAGGAGGCCCAGGGCAGAGAGGTCAATGTTGGAATGTGTTTCAAAGGGATTTCAAAGGTTTCAAATATCTGTTTATTTTTACGAGAACCAATTAAGGTTCAGTGAAGCTCCATTACCATGCAGCCATACTGAAAAAAAAGCAACACGCCACACAACGGCATGCAAGTTAACATAAAAATCCACCACATCAGATACCCCACGTTCCTCACTGTGATGGAAGGTAATACAGTTGTATCTTCTTCTCTCTTTGGGAGGCGGGGTTTAAATTGTTTCGCAACCGGGAGATCAGGTTGGCTTTGGCGGACTGAGCGGAGGTGATCAACCTTCAACGGTAGACCTAAGAGCTGAATCCAACTTCTGAAAACATGCAGCGAATTGGCCTCCACTGCATTATATGGCAAATAATCCCACAACTCTGTGAAAACATGTTTGCTCATCGCAGTTCAAAATGCCTTACCCCTTATTCCTAAACTGTGACCCTCGTGTGGACTCCTGTAACATCGAGAACATATTTTCCTGCATCTAGCCTGTCCAATCCATTAAGAATGTTATATATTTCTGTAAGATACCCGCTCATCCTTCTAAATTCCAGTGAATACAAGCCCAGTCGATCCATTCTTTCATCATATGCCAGTCCCGCTATGACAGGAATTAAATTGGCGAAACTACGCTGCACTCCATCAACAGCAAGAACTTTCAGCTATTAAACTAACAGTATAATTGTAATTTCCATTTCTTTCGGAAATAATTGTTGTTAATATAACATGTCAGGCATGATGATCTGGAGGTAGAGCTCAGGCAGCACTTATTTTAGGTGTTTTATTCCATACGTTATTTTAACGGCTCAAGCACGATCCCACTGAGAGATATAAATGTGCGTCATTTCTACGCGTTTTTGCATATTTTTCCGCATATTTCGGAGAGCGCACAGTTATATAAAATCGAAATATGACATAAGAGCATTGATCTAATGCCTTAAGCAATATGCACCAGTCTGAAGAAGGATCTCGACCCGAAACGTCACCCATTGATATTCTCCAGCTGCCTGTCCCGCTTGGTGGATACAAATGCTGGAGAAACTCAGCGGGTGATGCAGCATCTATGGAGCGAAGGAAATAAGCAACGTCTCGGGTCCGGACCCTTCTCCAGACTGATGTGACGGTTGGGGGGGGGGGGGGGGGGGGTGCGGGAAGAAGAAAGGACAAGGAGGAGACCGTAGGCTGAGGGAGAGCTGGGATGGGGAGGAGAGAGCAAGGAATACCTGAAATTGGATAAATCAATGTTCATACCGCTGGGGTGTAAACTGCGCAAGCTAAATATAAGGTGCTGCTCCTCCAATTTACGATGGGCGTCATGCTGATGAACCTCTGTCGCACCTGGAAATACTGCTTGGGTCATCGAATGGAGTCAAGGGTGGAGGCAAAGCGACAAGTGTAGGATTTCCTGTGGTTGCAAGGGAAAGTGCCAGGGGAGGGGTTGGCTTGGGCGGGAAGTGAAGAATTGGCCAGGGAGTTACGGAGTGAATGTCTCTGCGGAAAGCAGACAGGGGAGAAGGGGAAGTGGCCAGTGGTGGGATCCCGTTGGATGAGGCGAAATAAATGTCGGAGGATTATTCGTTGTAGGTGACGGCTGGTAGGGTGGAAGGTTAGGACAACGGGGACTCTGCCCTTGTTACGAGTGGGGGGAAGTTGAGTGAGAGCAGCGTTATGGGGTACAGAGGAGACCCTGGTGAGAGCCTCATCTATAGTAGAAGAGGGGAACCCCCTTTCCCTGAAACATGAGGACCTCTCGGGTGCGCTGGTTTGGAAAAGCACTGGTTTGAAAAATGTGCCTGTCCCGATAAGTTACACCAGCATTTCGATGATTGCAATGATTCAACTTAGTGTCAACTTATTCAACGTTGGTTCATAGATGAATATCTATAGGTATAATCAATGCTCCCATGCTTCTTTGTTTCACAGAGGATGACCTCGAAAAATGTGAAGGAGGTAAATAATCGGTATATGCACAATTTGCAAGTGATTAGTTGCAACGATTAGAAACGTTTCCTTGGTGGCAATGGATAACGGGATGACCCATGATCAATGTACAAAATTTCATTCAACCATCTTTCAGTTGTGGTTATTGACATTCATCTACACCATTTCCATGTTTAGCTGTGCATATTTTATATCTTACATTCATCCTGTTTATATCTGTCTATGCTGGTTAGTCCACATAATGCACAAGTCAGCAATGACGTCAGCCGTGCACTGATAGTTTGCCATTGGTTGGGCAAATCACCTCCGCAATAAATCCTACCTGAAAAGTTCGAGTGACATTGTAGTTTTCAAGTCATCCACGCCTTGGAGCTCGAAAGCAACACACGCACGTGTCGTTGAAGGCTGGAATCGAGTTCTTCCGTTGTTTTCAAATGTGAGAAGACCAGTTCACTTAGGTTGAATTGCAGATCTAATGAAAATGGGCGAAGGTAGTAAATTGTCCATGTTGCCTTTGATTTTGTTTTTGTATTGATAGTCATTAATTGGCATGAAATCCTGAAATGCTCTTGAACTCAAATGATTAAAAAAAAATCATTTGTGTAACAATTTCATGAATTGTCATCCCCAGATTTAACTGTCATTAACATTATTGGAGCTCAACAGAAACAGTAGAAAGCATTCGGTGTTCGCAGTGGTCAATCAAAAACTAAATTAAAAATCCGACTAATGCAGGTCGTGACCGTTTCCTCCGAATCCATCCTCTGCAAAATGATTGACATTTGTAGGCCGCGACAGTGAGGCATCCAGTGTGTCTGTACCCTCCTGCCCAAAACAAGATGGCTGCGAAATAAAATGTAACATGAGAACATCCGATGGGGTGAACTGAGGCAAGCGACCTGAATAATGTATGGTCCTGTCTGCGCAGCCACATAAAAAGTAGAAACAAGAGGCAGGTAGACCATTAGATGTTTAAAGCTCCACGACAATTCTGCTACCTCACGTAGAAGACATCTAGTGCCAAATACTTCGATTTTAGTCAGAGAGTCATAGAGTGATACAGCGTGGCAACAGGCCTTTCGCCCCAACTTGCTCACAACGGGAAACCTGGTCCTCGATTCACATACTCTGGCCTAATGTCCCTGTCCCACTTAGGAAACCCGAACGGAAACCTCTGGCGAATTTGCGCCCCACCCAAGTTTTTCGTGCGGTTCCCGGAGGTTGCAGGAGGTTGCAGGTAGTGGTAGCAGGTAGGAAGACTGACAAAAACCTCCGGGAACCGCACGGAAACCTTGGGTGGGGCGCAAAGTCTCCAGAGGTTTCCATTCCGGGTTCCTAAGTGGGACAGGGGCATTAAATGTATATGTGCAGCTACCCGATCTTTTCCTCATGATTTTATTCCTTGTGATTTTTGGTTTGCGCATTGAGAGTCATTGTTGTCTGGAGTATATTCAGCTTCGTCGTTGCTTCTCTGGCCTGCAAATATATGGACTAAGAAGTTGAGTTCCCTGTTGATTTTGAAATTGAAATATGATCATTCATGTTAAAGATACGTTCAGATAATGGCAGTTAAAACAATATTGTATTTTTCTTCTAGAAAGAAAAAAACTGAAATCTGATTGCCAGCAGATGGGTAAGGGAAATTAATTAATTTCATACGGAACATGCAATTGAAAACAAATAGATTAGTTAATATGAACTGTTTTAATCTTGTCATTCGGCCCTCAGAGTCCACACTGACCAACGATTACCACACACAAACGTTATGATACACACACTATGGACAATTTACAATTTTACCCAGCCAATTAGGCTACAGACGTGTATCTCCTTGGAGCACGCGAGGAAAGCAGAGCTACCAGAGAAGACCCACGCAGGTCACGAGAGTAACGTACAAGCTCCGCACTGACAGCACCCGTAGTCAGGATAGAACGCTGGTCTCCGATGCTCTAAGCAGCATCTCTACCACTGCGTCATGTTAAATGATATGGAGGAACTGAGTGAAATCCAGGTTAGCCGGGAAGTGGTGTTAGGTAAATTGAATGGATTAAAGGCTGATAAATCCCCAATGCCAGATAAGTTGCATCCCAGAGTACTTAAGGAATTAGCCGCAGAAATAGTGGATGCATTAGTGATAATTTTTCAAAATTCTTTAGATTCTGGAGTAGTTCCTGAGGACTTGAGGGAAGCTAATGTAACCCCACTTTTTAAAAAGGGAGGGAGAGAGAAAACAGGGAATTACAGACCAGTTAGTCTAACATCGGTGGTGGGGAAAATTCTGGAGTCAGTTATTAAAGATGGGATAGCAGCACATTTGGAAAGTGGTGAATTCATTGAACAAAGTCAGCATGGATTTATGATAGGTAAATCATGTCTGACGAATCTTATAGAATTTTTCGAGGATGTAACTAGTAGAGTGGATAAGGGAGAACCAGTGGATGTGCTATATCTGGACTTTCAGAAGGCTTTCGACAAGGCCCCACATAAGAGAATAGTATACAAACTTAAAGCACACGGTATTGGGGGTTCAGTATTGATGTGGATAGAGAACTGGCTGGCAGACAGGAAGCAAAGAGTAGGAGTAAACGGGACCTTTTCAGAATGGCAAGCAGTGTCTAGTGGGGTACCGCAAGGCTCAGAGCTGGGACCCCAGCTATTTACAATATATATTAATGATCTGGATGAGGGAATTGAATGCAACATCTCCAAGTTTGCGGATGAAACGAAGCTGGGGGGCAGTGTTAGCTGTGAGGAGGGTGCTAGGAGGCTGCAAGGTGACTTGCATGGGTTGGGTGAGTGGGCAAATGCATGGCAGATGCAGTATATTGTGGATAAATGTGAGGTTATCCACTTTGGTGGCAAAAACAGGAAAGTAGACTATTATCTGAATGGTGGCCGATTAGGAAAACGGGAGATGCAACGAGACTTGGATGTCATGGTACACCAGTCATTGAAAGTAGGAATGCAGGTGCAGCAGGCACTGAAGAAAGCAAATGGTATGTTAGCATTCATAGCAAAAGGATTTGAGTATAAGAGCATGGAGGTTCTACTGCAGGTGTACGTGCAGTTGAGACCACACCTGGAGTATTGCGTACAGTTTTGGTCTCCTAATCTGAGGAAAGACATTCTTGCCATAGAGGGAGTACAGAGAAGGTTCACCAGACTGATTCCTGGGATGGCAGGACTTTAATATGAAGAAAGACTGGATAGACTCGGCTTGTACACGCTAGAATTCAGAAGATTCAGGGGTGATCTCATAGAAACTTACAATATTATTAAGGGGTTGGACAGGCTAGATGCAGGAAGATTATTTTCGATGTTGGGGAAGTCCAGAACTAGGGGTCACAGTTTAAGGATAAGAGGGAAGTATTTTAGGACCGAGATGAGAAAATCATTTTTTACACAGAGAGTGGTGAATCTGTGGAATTCTCTGCCACAGAAGGTAGTTGAGGCCAGTTCATTGGCTATATTTAAGAGGGAGTTAGATGTGGTCCTTGTGGCTAAAGGGATCAGCGGGTATGGAGAGAATGCAGGGATGGGATACTGAGTTGGATGATCAGCCATGATCATATCGAATGGCGGTGCAGGCTCGAAGGGCCGAATGGCCTACTCCTGCACCTATTTTCTATGTTTCTATGTTTCTATGTCATATTGCCACCTATTTAATGACAGCATTATATTATTGCCTTGAAATTATTATTGAATGCCAGGGTCTACGTTCTATATTTGTGAATTATGTGAAACAGGTGAATGTAATCGGATCTTAATGTACTTTGTACCGTTTAACATGTTTTTAAACATTTTATATGTTCATAAACAGAGATAGATAAAGATGCAGGTAAACTATGAACGCGAGCTGAATAGAATATCTTATTCTATTATAATAAACCATGTTAAATATTGCGCAATTTCATTACTAGTCATTAGAATAAAACACAGCGCCCTCTTGTATAACAAAGAATTGCCAATGCCGGGTTACACCGAAGATAGACACGAAATTATCGAGTAACGCAGCGGACATGCAGCATCACTGGGGAAAATGAACGGGTGATATTTCGGGTCGTGACTTTCTTTACTACCATTTGTACCGTCATGTTTTCAGCAATACAATTGACCATATACATATGTTATGACTTAAAATCTACCGCTCGCATCCCATCTATTATACCCAAAACGAAATAGGTAAATATCGCAATGCTGTCATAGAATAGACAGCTCAATAGCGGAAAAGTAGGAGCAACATGCTGATGCTGACAGACATCAATCCAAATATACCCATCTCATTTACCAGCACATTCCTCGCAGCATTCTGAGACTTAACTCGAATAGCTGATTCTCAAGAGCCGTGAGACACTATACCACCTAATCGTCTCAGGCAGTGCACATATATGGAAACCAAAATTGTGTGAACGAGTCAGTCTTGGTTCTTCTTGGTTTCTTGGTCCTCCAAAATATTCCACATGGAAGTCAAACTGGAGGCGGTGAAGGGAGGGCTCAGTCAAGGAAGAATGGTAGGTGAAAGCATGGTAGGTAAATGGTAGTTAAGCGCAGAAAAATAAATAACCTCCAAGAACATATGAAGCAATGACATACGTGGCCTCACCGCCGTTTGCCAAACGAAATACGTCTTCATCTTCTTTATAAACGTACGTTCTTTACTTCTGAGGCCATGACCTCTGGTCCTGGATTCAATAATGGAACATCTTCAACACGTACACTCCATTCAGGCCTTTCATTATTCTGCATGTTTCAACGAAATCCCATCTCCGGCTAGTGCAATCCCAGAGCCGTCACATGCTCCTCAGACGTTACCTTCCCCGTTATCATATTCGTAAATCAACTCTGGATCCATTCCAACACAAGCACATTCGACCTCACAAACGGTGTCTAAAACTGTTCGCAATACTCCTATTGCAGTCTAACCAGTCCATTTACAGCCTCAGCATTGCATTCTTACTTTTATACGTAGACCTCTCGAAATTAAAGCTAATATTACATTTGCATTCCTTACTATGGAATAAATTTGCAAATTAATCTTTTGGGAACGCTGTACCAGCACTTCAAAGTACATTTGCACCTTCAAATTTTGAATGTTCTCCTTATTTAGAAAATAGTCTACGCCTGTATTTCTACAGCCAACGTGCATGACCGCACACATTGCTGCGTGGTATTCCATCTGCCACTTCTTTGTCCACTTCTCAAGACTGTCCAAGTCCTTCAACAGACAATCTGCTACGTCTGCACCATCTGTCCCTCCAACCATCTTCGTATTATCCGCAAATCTGGCCACAAAGCCATCAAATCGATCATCAACATCGTTAAAATATAGGAGGAAAAGTAGCGGACCCAACACCGACTATAAGGAGAACACCACTTATCACCGGCAACTAACCTGAAACAGATCCCTTTATTTCCACCCAATACTTCCTACGATTAAGCCATTATTCCCATGCTTATATTCTCCTATATTAATACCACGAGCTCTCATCATGTTCCGCAGCCTCACATGTGGCAACTTATCTGAACCTCTATGAATCCAAGTAAACAACATTTGTCGACACTCATTTGTCTCTCCTGCTATTTACATCCTCAAATAATTCCAACAGACATATCGCCCCTTCTCAAACTATACTAACTACGGTTTATTTCACGATGCGATTCTATGCATTCGGAAACTTCGTGCGATTAATGGACTTAAAATATTACCGACCACTGGAGTCAAGATAACGGGCCCACCGTTTCCCCTCATTGGATTCGCTCTCTTCTTGAATAGCGGGTAAACATTCATCCATAGATGCATTCTAGGAAGTATCCTCTCAGAAGGCATCGCAGCTTGATTTGGCAACAAGTCTTCTCAAGACTACGACAAATCGCATATAATTTTCCATCACACAAACCACACGCAGTGCATTTAATCAAACCAACCTCACCCCAACTACCCATCGAATACATCTAGTCTCCTCGCTGACTTAGAATGCAGCCCAACACTCAAGGACTATTTTCTCCCAGCAGAAGTGGATGATCACGGAGCTCGCAAAAGCTAAGGATGTTGACCCGATATCCTAACCTGCAGACTGTAGCCCTTGCACTATTTATCTGCTCTTCCTCAATAACTGAGACTTTGTGATGTTGTATTCAGCATCCTCTCTCTTTATATTCCATTATAACTGTTGTAATCGTGTGTTATTTATTCTCGTGTATGATATAGTTTGATGGATTGTAAGCAAATAACGTTATTCACTGTATCTCGTTAAACGTGACAACAATACTTAATCCCACTTCCTTCCAGTTCCTCTAATTTTCCCTGAAATTTTGAATGCACAGTAATCCCTGTATAGTTTTGAATCAAAACATCCTAAACGTTTACCAGGAATTCAATTGACCATTGCTCGTGTTCACGAGTTGCAACGGAAACAGCATTGCAGGAAAAAAAATACTCATAAGCATTTCCTCAGCTGCTCCAGGAAGAATGGATGATATTGACTTGTTTCACAATATTCTTCTGCTGGTTACATTCATGGCAAATGGATGATGGGAGCAACACTTGACATAATTTTGTTATGCGTCTTTATCTCGTTCAGTAACAAGATTGTCTATGAACTTTGTCCCGCCTTCTGCCAACTTGCTCGCCTTGACAAAAGCGATGGTTAAAATGAAAACCGCATGCATTACATTTATTTGCTAAAATTATAACAACTTATTTGCTAACATAATAATAATTAAATTTTCGTGGCATCATGATATGCAGATATCTCAAAAAACTTTGGGTAACATATTAAACCTATTTTTTTCCTAGAAATCACCAAATTAAAAAGACAATTAGCGTACCTCGGTAAGAACTGCTGCATGTATGTTATATCTAACGTCATCGTTCAGAACAAATCGATGGCCACAAATGTTCATGAGGAATGGAAAATAAATATTGGAGATACATAGCACATCAGCAACTGAGAGAGAACTAAACTTAATATTGCATCTTTCTATCTTTCCAAAAAATATTTTAATTATCGTTCCTAAAAAGTGGTAACATGTTACCTAGAATTACCAAGAATTAATCTGCGGAAATGATTTCGGTCGATGTGAATATGCTCAGCAATGTTGCTTTGTTTCGATTTCCAGATTTGCATTGCTTAGCTCAATGAACTTCTTGTTGTTGGCACGCCATGAAATGTAATGCAGAATTAGTTGTTCACATTCTCGATAACTGAGAAAATAGTTTAAAGTGGTCTTAACTATTTTAAACCTTCACTTTGGACCCAGAACGCTCACATGACTTCCAAATGAAATATACAATGTAATAATTTTTCATTCTAGATGACATCTTGTATGAATAATGCAAATATTCAAAAAAAAGCAATGAAGAAAGACTTTCTGAACTATTCTCATTGTAACCATTATATTTTCCATGCATGCAAAACAGAGACAGATAAGGATGCTGGTAAATTGGAAAATTATATTAAATATTTCTAATAATTACGACTTTTCCAAGAATGCTATTTTCATATTCAAACGGTCATTTCGCTAGCCCATCCGGGGCATACAGAGTGCATTACTGCTCATTGAACAAGCCTGTGCTCATCAGAATTTTATTTTTTCTTGGCTATGCTGGTACTACTTGGTCAATTTGACTTTCATTCAGAAAATGTAAAAAAGTCCGTAATACATTAAATTGAAATTAATGGCAACGGTGACATATAACACTCGTAGATTCCATCATGAGGCATATTGACGTGCACTTCTCGTTGCAGAATAAACCTATTGCAAGAGTCACGAAAATGTTATTGCACACAGCCGGAAGTCAGAGTGCCGCTCACTGCTCGAACTGCAAGATGGACGGACCATAAAATTCACATACTGTCATTGTGGCAAGCATCAAAGAAAAACTTTGAAAATATACTTTAGTTATTGATGTAATGTAATACACACCAACATTCAACTTTGATTGTTTTCCGTTCATTTGCCCACACAAGCCATAGGTGACTGGGCAATCAGAACCCAAGCACCAAGTTGAAATCGGCCGAAGGTGTACAGCCCCCACTCTCCCACGGCCATCCTCCGCGGGCTGCGGGTCGGGTTGAGCTGAGGTTTAGGACAATGTTCATGCCTTCACAGAGTTGTGATAGACGCGGGGGTCTGGAGCAATCGCTGACAAGTCCCCCCCTCCCCCCCCCCCCCCCCCCCCCCCCCCCCCCCCCCCCCCCGCAACCTCATGTCCGTTATTGGACGTTTCTGTTGAGCGGAATCGGTCCTTTGGCTTGTAGGCGACGCCGCCTTTCTGGTAAGTTTGCTTTTAGGCGACGCAGCATTTTGGTTCGTTGGCTTTTAGTCTGCCCGCCCTTTCGGTTAGTTCGCATTTAGGCGTCCCATCCTTTCGGTTAGTTGGCGTTTCGTCTTCGGAGTCTTTCGATTTATTGGCGTTTCGGCCTCGTTTCCATTCGGTTCTTTGGCGTCGGCTTCTTTGTTTCGGCCTCTCGCCCGTCGGCGCCACGTCCGCACACGAAATCTAATTATTCTTAATTTTCTTTTCTTTTTTTAAAGAAATCACAACGCTGAAGAAAAATGTAAAAGCTTTAGGTGCGATATTTCTGCCAAACGTTAACGGAATAACACTGTTATTGAACAAATATTTTATGTGTTAATGCAGTAAACCCTTGCAAAGACGGACCATGGGGGTGAGGAGGAGGGGTCGGGTGATATCTGTTATTGCAAATTTACCGCTGTAACAGTGTAACCCAAGGCGAGAAGGGTAGAAACGCAGCGGCGGGGGTTGGGGTTTAAACCAGGGGGGAATTCACAGGCCGTGGAGACGCAGATTACTTGATCCCACGGGCTGTGCGCCAGGTACAGACCCAGTATTCATACGACCTGCTCTGCCGGCTCCAGCAATCGGAAGTCCATAACCAACGCTCAGTGGGTAACTGGCAAACGTTGGAGGCGTGGGTGGGAGGGGGGGGGGGTTAGATACGACCAAAAATATAACCAAAAACCCTTGTATGAAAGTCCGTTAAGGCAATGGTTTACTTTAATTGCAACTTGGTGAACAGCTTAATTTCAGCGTAAGTTAGAACAATTCTCCACGAGGAAACATGTGCAATAAAAAATGTGAACACGATATTTACTAGTTAATACATTGATTTAATATTGAAATAGTATTTTGACATTTTTTGTGTATTCATCTACCTTAAATAAACTAATGAGCCAGCTTTGTAATTTTTAATTTAACAGAGGAATCGGGGACTGAAAAAGACGATGGTGAGTGGATGTACATTTTTTTAAATTATTTTTTTTTTGATTGTTCATTTCTGTAGTCGTGGAATAAGGGAGTATATGAAGCGAGTCTTCATTTTAACACACTGTGAGTGACAAATTTGACGAATAAGTTGAATAGAGGTAAATGACAGGTTTCCTTGATTTAACTTTATCTTCACCTTCTAGTTAGCAATTACTGGAGCCCAACTTGTTTTTTAAAATAATTTTGGTACTTTATTGCTTTCAATTTTCATTTTCAATCTTTTTATTCCTTTTCTTCTGAGAGCAGTCATTGGTGCAAGTCGCATGTTCAAATAGCTCCGGGCTATCTTTTTTAATCCAAACTTCTAGCGAGTATGTTTTGCCATCCAAGTTCCCCGAGTTTACAAATTGATAATTTACTGCTTCAAGCTTATGTTGGGCCGTGCATTTTGCACCTTTTACTTTTCTTCGAGTTAATTTTGGATGTTTGTTGAATCGGCGCAGTAGTGCTGTAAATTTCGCCGTCAGCTTGATTGTGCCCTATGCAAAATTCGAACTCAAGCTTCTAGGTGATTCTGATGTGGACAGGATGGATTTCAAGTTCACACCGGATGGATATTATGCTGCACCTAACAAAGTAGTTGGAAATTCCACTCGATCCCAACTTACATCAAAAATTGTAAGAAACGAGTAGACTTAACAACATCCTTGATTTTGTGTTTCACAAACTCACCATCTATTGTGGACAGCACAGAGGTAATTCCAAGTATCAGGACCACGAAACAGTGATTGTGACGTATCGGTGAAACCTAAGTTAGTCCGGCCAGCCAAGCGTAATATTTTTCACCACAAGAAAGCCAAGTTTCAAGACATCGTGACAGGCTCAGGAACTTCGATGATAAGCTGATTTCTCAGTAAATTGAGTCAAAGACTGTTAATGAGCTAGTGGCTGAATTTAAACTTGTTGTGCAGAATGATATGGACAAATGTATATCCTCCGAAATGACTTATTCGGGTTAGAGATTACCCTTGATAAATAATTCCATCAAGAGAGACATTCGTAAATAGAAGCGCCTGTACATAAAAGCCAAGACATATGGGTATTCAGCAGCGTGGGACATTTCCAAAAAGCATCGCAGACGCAGACATAAAAAATAGGAAACCCAAGAATGAATATTCATTATATGTTCGTTGGGAGTTTGGTGAGTAGCAACACCAAACAGTACTGGAATTTCATCGACGAAACGGCAACATGGTCTCAACAGTGTCTCAACATTGTCTTCGTCTGATGATATCTGTAGATTGGTTATTGTATGTGAACCAATTATAGTAGAAATAACATCACTAACCTCACCCTACTGTATGTTTCATACTAACACCCACTTCCTATACCGGTCAGTCTTGGAAGCAGTAACGTTGAACTAACAACTAACAACCTGCTGTACCGCTATACTATGGGTATTGACTAAATATGATCTTGAACTCCAGTTTGTGCAGTTTGCTTATTTACAATATCAAAGATTGCTTTGCTAAAGATTAGGCAAACGAGTTCAACGACCAATTTCCTGCAGTTTTTACCAATACAGACACAAATAGTGTTCCTGATATGCGTGAATTTGAAATCCCTGGCATGCCAAACATTGTTAACACCAAACAGGGTGATGAGAAGCTATTGCAAGATGTGAAGCTTCAGGTCCTGACGCCATTCCTGCGAAGATCCTGAAAGAATGTACCTCCTCAATTGCTCCAAAGATATTTCAGAAATCATTTAATTCTGGCTGTTTATCGGATGCTTGGCGTGATGCTAACGTAACTCCGCTTTAGAAGAAGGACGATATAAGTAAATCCGGAAACTATAGCCCAGTTTCGTTGTCATCAATACCGTGTAAGATTTTGGAACATATCCTACATCTTCATATCATTAATCATTTTGACCAATATCACATCTTAGTCAATGTGATATTGAACATGGTTTCCGCAAGAGACGTTTCTATGACACTCAATTATCTGCTCTTGTTGACGACCTTGCAAAGATTTTGAGGATAAAGTCCAGGCGGACCTGATTATCATGAACTTCAGTAAGTCGTTTGATTTCGTTCCCCACCGGCGTTTTTTGATTTAACTTCGCAACATTGGAATTAGTAACAACGCATAGAAGTGGATTGAGACTTTCCTACAAACCGCCACCAACAGGTTGTGCTGGGGGGTGTTTCTACCAACCGAGCTAAAGGTTCATCTGTGGCTCCGCAGGGTACAGTCCTGGGACCCCTAAAATATTTGGCATATATCAATCATCGAATGTCCACTCAAAGATTAGATTGTCTGCGGATGATTTTATTATCTATAATAGAATATAATCCATGGAGGTTTCGGAGAGACTCCTCACAAGACCGTAATGCTTTAGTCAAATGGGAAGGAGATTGGCTGATGTCTTCCAATTCTTCCAAGTGCTTCAGTATGAGAATCATCCACAGGAAGAATCCTGTTACCATGGAGTACATGATTAGGCACTCCACCCTGGAAGAGGCGAAACATCATGCCTACCAGGGAGTGGAAAAAATCACTGCAAGAGTGATTTGAAATGATCTTCTCACAATAACCGAACAACCACCGACGATAACGGAATTCTGGGATTGCTGAAGATAACTATTTATTATTACAACAACAGAACCAACTCTATAGCCTACAAGCCTCTGATAAGACCCAGGCTTGAGTATTGCCCAGAGGTCTGAGATCCACAAGACAAAACAGATGGGATCAAGTTAAAACATATTCAAAATAGAGCTGCAAGGTATACCGTTGGTGGTTACAGCCGGGAGTCCAGTATCACTAAAATCCTTGCTGATCTAGAGTGGGGAATTCTTCAAAACCGTAGGACCAAATTACGCCTGACGGACATCCATAAAAAAACGCACTGGTTTATTCCAAGTAACGTCAAGAGTAATCTTCAATCTACAAATTCACCCAGACAACCAAAGACCAGGCAATCGAGTGTTTACAAATTCAACATTATCCCAGCAACTAATGACTGTTATAGGTATTCACCTACTTCCGGGTTGCGGGTCTGCGGAGTGGAGAGGGCGGCGCCGATTTCAACATCGGGAGCCTGGGAGCTCCAAACCGGCGCGGCCTTGTCGGCTCCTGAAGCCGCAGTCTCCAGCTTGGAAGCGGCCGATCCAGGTGGCCCAGCCGCTGAGAGGACTCTACCGACGCCGGGGCAAGACCACCCGGTGAGAACGGCCAGGAACATCGGGCCTCCGTAGAGGCAATTGCGGTGGCCTCAATAGGCCTGACTTTGGGTGAAATTGGGGTTGGGGACTGGACATTGTGCCTTCCCCCACAGTGGTATCCATTGTGGGGGGATGATTTTTTTGTCTGTACGTAATCCTGTTAGTCTTTGTCCAAGATGGCTGCCGTGAAGAGAGGGTGGACGCTGGCGCGCTTTAGCTGCCGCTGCTCTCTCTTCACATTGTGTTTTTGATTTTTTGTTTTTGGACTGAATTATGTTTTTAATTTGTGTTTCTGTGATGTCTTTATTATTTATTTTATTCTGATTGTATGTTTTTTATTCCTGTTAATCTTTGTAAGGTGTCCTTGAGATGCCTGAAAGGCGCCCAAAAATAAAATGTATTATTATTATTATTATTATTATTATTATTAAAGACAATTCGCGAATGGAACAATCTCCACCATGATAATCGCACAGCACCCGACGTCAAGACTTTCAAAACCAAGTTGCAAACAATCGATATTAAGACGCTGACTTCCAACCCCCAATTTCATATTTAATTGCGACTTTGCAAATTACCCTTCCAAACGTATGCGGCAACCAGCGATGGTGGTCATACGTCCAGATATAGATATATATTTTACACCTAATCCGATACATGCTGCGGAGAATCTCGTGCCGATCACTACTGCATCCTTGTCGCTGAAGCAATTCCCATAAACCAATATTGTCGGGGGTTGTGGGATTTGGATCAAGAAATTGTGTTCAGCTTCCAAGCGAATCCGCCAGTGGCGTTCCCCCTTTCCAAGTTGGGTGCTGGTGGTTGGACGGGCCGCGTGGGTGCATGAAGCGCCGCCGAGAGAACAAAGGGGACACGGGGGTAGGGGGCGGGGGGTTGCCGAGAGAACAATGGATGTATTTTAATCTTGAATATTAAAATATATATATGTTTTTATTTAAAGAAATAACAAAACTGAAGGAAAATGTACGAAGTGCAGGTATGATATACTCCTAGAACAGATCGAAACAACTTGTTGTGATTAAAGGATGTATTGTTTAAGTATAGTTTGGCGACTTACATAGAAACATAGAAACGTAGAAATTAGGTGCAGGAGTAGGCCATTCGGCCCTTCGAGCCTGCACCGCCATTCAATCTGATCATGGCTGATCATCCAACTCAGTATCCCGTACCTGCCTTCTCTCCATACCCTCTGATCCCCTTAACCACAAGGGCCACATCTAACTCCCTCTTAAATATAGCCAATGAACTGGCCTCAACTACCCTCTGTGGCAGAGAGTTCCAGAGATTCACCACTCTCTGTGTGAAAAAAGTTTTTCTCATCTCGGTTTTAAAGGATTTCCCCCTTATCCTTAAGCTGTGACCCCTTGTCCTTGACTTCCCCAACATCGGGAACATTCTTCCTGCATCTAGCCTGTCCAACCCCTTAAGAATTTTGTAAGTTTCTATAAGATCCCCTCTCAATACCCTAAATTCTAGAGAGTATAAACCAAGTCTATCCAGTCTTTCTTCATAAGACAGTCCTGACATCCAAGGAATCAGTCTGGTGAACCTTATCTGCACTCCCTCTATGGCAATAATGTCCTTCCTCAGATTTGGAGACCAAAACTGTACGCAATACTCCAGGTGTGGTCTCACCAAGACCCTGTACAACTGCAGTAGAACCTCCCTGCTGCTCTACTCAAATCCTTTTGCTATGAAAGCTAACATACCATTCGCTTTCTCCACTGCCTGCTGCACCTGCATGCCTACTTTCAATGACTGGTGTACCATGACACCCATGTCTCGCTGCATCTCCCTTTTTCCTAATCGGCCACCATTTAGATAAAAGTCTGCTTTCCTGTTTTTGCCACCAAAATGGATAACCTCACATTTATCCACATTATACTGCGTCTGCCAAACATTTGCCCACTCACCCAGCCTATCCAAGTCACCTTGCAGTCTCCTAGCATCCTCCTCACAGCTCACACTGCCCCCCCCCCCCAGCTTGGTGTGATCCGCAAACTTGGAGATATTGCCTTCAACGCGACTTGTATTAGACGCGTACATTGTGTGTTCATTCAGAATGGAGCAAAGCAGATTTCTTATCTGAAACTGATACTCACGTAGACATATATATTATTCAGCTTATACTGCGCCATTCCAAATTGTATAATGTCACAAATGCACACTGTATTAACACACGATGACACAGTCATACAATAATGATTTTCATATTTAATATTTTGCCTCTATAGAAGTCACAATAGACGACAAATTCTCGGGTAAATGGAAATATGGTTTTATACATTGTTTCTTAGAGCATTAGTGCAGCCTTTCAATGTCAATTCGGAAACCATGTCCGTCTCTGAAATTATCAGCGCAATTACGCTTATTGTTGATGTCCCCGGTAAATTCAGTGGCCTGGACGGAAATTATTAATTAAAATTCATTTGGTTCGTAATGAACAAATATCTTTAACCATGCACACTGCGTTCATATTTCTTCACATTTCCTCATCCTTTCACGCTCAGACTACCTGTCTGTTGGACGAGATGGCAAGAGATTCACCAGGATCTTACGTGGTTTTGCGAGCTTGTGTTATAGTTGAGGATGAATAGGGTATTTTACGCATAAAAGTCTGAGCGACGACTTTATTGAGCTAAGTTTAATTGAACAGTTTTCACATGCTAGAGGATCCTCAACAGCATAGGTTATATATAGATTAGAGGGGTACGATTTAACATGGACCTGACAGGCAACGTTTTAATTTATTCGGTAGCTTATATCTGGAATGAGCCGCCACTGGAAGCCGCAGAAGCGGATGCATTGGCTCAATCGTCCAACAGTACTTTTTTTTATCACGTGTACCTCGGTAAAGTACCATTAGTTAATGTTTTCCATACATTTCAGATTCAATCCATTTTTTACATGAGGCACAATAAGCTCCCAGCCCACTCGTTAGCGTTTCATCGGTCCGTCGCCGCCGCCTCCTTGAAGCGCATTTAAATAATAATTGGACATATATATATATATATATGTATAGATAGAAAGGTTTCATTGACCAATTGCGATGAAATGACACTAGCAGGATCTTCAAATGTGGTCGGCGAGGAAAAGATGGGCCAGGAATCTGTTGTCCGTGCAGTACAGCTCCATGACATTGTGACTCGTGTAGTTCGACATGTTAGAATTCACTTATTGGTTTTGTGAAGAGTGGTTTCAGTTGTAGCTTTGAGAATGGCTTGGTGTTTTGATGTCCGAAATATCAAATCTGAGGAGTGCTTTCTCTCAATTTCTGCCAATCTCGCTGAATTCTCCAACGTGTTCCTGATCCTCATTATATCCCGTATTGACAATCTTGTGTGCTTATTTTGAACAGTTCTCCTTTGCAGACGATGAATCTGCAAGACTCTCCCACTGCCCTCACTCTATGGTTTGCTGCTGTCCAAATGCTTAACCATGTCCTGACCCAGACTCACTACTCCAGACAAAATAATTTCATCGAGCTTGCAAATAAGGTTGCGCTGCGAACCGGCAGGTGTGTATTTCGTCGTGGTCCTACCTGACCCTCCGATTTCTTCCTGCACTTTGTTTGTTGCTCAATATTTTCGAACTTTGAAAAATTTCCCTCGGTTTACCGCGTAACAACGAAGGCTATCGATATTCCCTTCCTCATTACTTTCTATGAGGGAGATTGGTAAGTAATACAATATCTGTCATACGGATAATGTGTGAATGCCCCCCAATAGTGTGATCCTCCATCTTTCCAGCCTTTTTCGCATGCAAGCTCAGGATGTATGCATTCATTTTCTAAGATTGAAATCTGTGGCTTGACATCCTCCTTTGCCGCTCTGACACAAAGACATGTTGTACTCTTGCTGGTGTATCCCATCTCGGATCTTTGGTTTTCTTGACGGCGGCATTGTTTATATTCAATTTAGCGATTAAAAAAAAAAATTGTTCATATGTTTTCATTGATGTTCACTGAAATGCTGCCATAACACCCGAGGGTATTTGATTCGTCACACATTTCATTGCTGCTCAAAGTCGAGGTGCATGAGTTTATGGACGACTTTCATCCGCACTTCGATTGACGTATTTCGAAGATTAAGGAACCGTTTCTCGTTTTGTCCCGGCCATGAGCCAAATATGTCTTGTTACATTATATGGAACCCATTTTGCCATTCATCGCTAGTTTTTTGCTCCGCGCAGTGTAGAAAAACTGTATTTTATTAAACGTACCTACATATTAGAAATAACATTAAAATATGGGAGTGTTCAAATTCGAGCCATAATATACAACAGATCATGAGAGATCAAGGACATCCTAGAAAATATGTTGGTATTTTCATGGTCTGCATCTAAATGACGAGAACAGTATAATTTTAAGTAATATTATTTTTGCTAAGAAAGCGTGTACATTTTCTTTAAATGTATTTGCGCTATTCCGGAACCTGTAAAACACCTGTAATGCACTTCCAATATCTAATAATGAACATTATTCCGCTAAGGGGCTGGATACAATTTGTATAGTTTATATTATCTCCGGATGCCTTTCATTTTATTGATGATCCTGCCTTTACAGAACAGAACTTTATTTTTCTTGCGTTGTATATATTTATACTGTCAGCCACATTCAGAATTGGTTATGTTTGTTGTAAAATTTGAATGTGATATTTATCAAATATTCATATTCGTTTATGTTATTTTAGAATGTCATTTATTTTCACGGCTATTTAAATACATGGGAGTTGCGTCGTCTGTCAAACGGAGACAGGGAGCTGCGGGCGCGAGAGCTGTTGATGTGTTCAGGAGCATCAACATATGCATTGTTTATCAATACCTCTAGAATTTCTGCACATTATTAAACATATTTTCGTTTCAGAAATCAGGAAATTAAAATCGGACTGCATAGCTACTGGTAAGGGAAATGTACAACTATCTATGCGAAGAACGAAATTCAGAATTATATTACAATGATCTTCCAACTTGATACGTGTAATTAAAACATCTATATTGTTGAAAGTGACGCCAGACCTTTCCGTTTATAAACGATGTTGTGGACGCTAATATATTTATTTTAAATAGAAAGGAAATCAATAGCGTTCGCCAATGTTTACGGGAGAGGATATGGTGAACAACGGAACATTCATAAACAGCAAATGTTAATGTTACTGAGCATTTAATTGGTATACGTTAGTCTAAATGCAACAAAAATAATAAAGATTAAACAAAAGAAATGCCTGCTTTGAACTTGCTCTTGTTTTATTTTTTATATAAACAGACGACGATCAGAAAGCAGGTAACCACGTAATGGAGGAATATAATTAAACATAACTATGAATTCGCAATGAGTGGAAATACATTTGATGTTCACGAAAAAAAAAGTTGAAAGGTTGATTCCTCTGTTCAACAAACGTTGCGACGTAAAATAATGGCACGGACAGCATATTGGATGACAGTTAAACTTAAAGCTTCGGCTTCGTCGTTTTTGAAGTGTATGGCATGTGAATAAAACGGGACAATTGCAATACCCCAGTTTCAAGGAAATGGACAGAAGCAGTCATTGATTTTAATGACTTCTGCCATTGTTGTTTGCTGCTTCGTAACCGAATTTCCTCTGGTTGTTCCTCTGTAGAGTTCTTGACCAACATGTTATCTGAAACTATACAAAAAAGTTGGAGAAACTCAGCGGGTGCAGCAGCATCTGTGGAGCGAAGGAAATAGGCAACGTTTCGGGCCGAAACCCTTCGATTTGCCACCATCTTAAACACATGTTATTCCTTCTTAAACACATGTTATCTGAAAGTGATGTGTTGAAGTGAGGATTGTGAAATGTTAAATGGAAACACACGATCACGATTGGTACTTACGTAAAGCTCGGCACACACGTTTATTGATGTTTTGTGTAAATTAATTAGATACAATCAGAACATCACTTTATCTGATACGTTACTATGAGTTAATGGATTATCCTGACTTTCGATCAATTCGTGGTCCTCTGGCTTTTCCTTCTGCGAACTGTTATCCGTTTTCAATTTATTATCTTGGTTTCCTCTATATCAACACGCATTTTATGTTCCTTAATCCGTCTTTGCGATTATCACACAATCTAAAATCAAAGCCAACATTTTTTCATTATGCTGCAGCATATACCAATCTCACACTATGGTAAATTCCTTTTGAGATAGCCAACATAACTGTGTACAGCATCCATTTAAAATACCATGGTACTTATTTTTCGGTGATGAATACGACAACTTTCCTTGTCATTTTGTCACAGTCATTGTGTCCGACGATGCCAAATTTAATCAGATGTTATAATAAAATTGTTATATTAAAATACAAGAACGTGAATCGGAAATCATCAATTGACCTATTATGTTCCTTTCCAGAAATCAAGAAATTGGAAAAAAAAGTAGCTGATTTGGGTTTGTACAACTTCAGCCGCCTGCGAAAACGATGAAAGAATAACATGCACGAAAATAATGAGTAGACATTTAAGAAACAAAATGGAAATATGGCGCGCGGTTTCTTTCATATCTAAAACCAATACCGTAATATATAAATCGGCATGCAATATCTCCAGAGTGCGATTCCATTTGATGGAATAACTAAATTATCGCTTTACGTTTTGTTCATGATCCCTAATATGTTGTCGTTTTCCATGTTTTAAGATTATTATAAATCATTGATGTGTTCATTGTCGGGCATTTTCAAATGTGCGAATTCAAACGTCTGCAAGGTTTACGGTAGGGAAAGCTATCGGGTGTACACCATTGAACCCTTGATATATGAGGACCTGAAATCGAAGGCAATGATCGTCGTCCTCTCCCTCCGCCCCTTACGATACATGCCGACGACTTGCCACAAAATAGACAATAGACAATAGCCAAGAGGTGCAGGAGTAGGCCACTCGGCCCTTCGAGCTAGCACCGCCATTCAATGTGATCATGGCTGATCATCCCCAATCAGTGCCCGTTCCTGCCATCTCCCCATATCCCCTGACTCCGCTATTTTTAAGAGCCCTATCTAGTTCTCTCTTGAAAGCACCCAGAAAACCTGCCGCCACCGCCCTCCGAGGCAGAGAATTCCACAGACTCACCACTCTCTTTGAGAAAAAGTGTTTCCTCGTCTCCGTTCTAATTGGCTTACTCCTTATTCTTAAACCGTGGGCCCTGGTTCTGGATTCCCTCAACACCGGGAACATGGTTCCTGCCTCTAACGTGTCCAAACCCTTAACAATCATATATGCTTCAATGAGATGCCCTCTCATCCTTCTAAACTCCAGAGTGTACAAGCCCAGCTGCTCCAATTTCTCAGCATATGACAGTCCCGCCATCCCGGGAATTAGCTTTGTAAACATACGCCGCACTCCCTCAATAGCAAGAATGTCCTTCCTCAAATTAGGGGACCAAAACTGCACACAATACTACAGGTGTGGTCTCACCAGGCCTCTGTACAACTGCAGAAGGACATCTATGCTCCTATTGTCGATTCCTCTTGTTATAAAGGACAACATGCCATTCGCTTTCTTCACTGCCTGCTGTACCTGCATGCTTACTTTCATAGACTGATGTAGAAGGACCCCCCAGATCCCGTTGTACTTCCCCTTTTCCCAACTTGACACCATTTAGATAGTAATCTGCCTTCCTGTTTTTAGCTACCAAAGTGGATAACCGCACATTTATCCGCATTAATCTTCATCTGCCATGCATCTGCCCACTCCCCCAACCTGTCCAAGTCACCCTCCATTCTCATAGCATGCTCCTCACAGTTCACACCGCCACCCAGCTTTATGCCATCTGCAAATTTGTTAATGTTACTTTGAATACAAATCATTGATTTATATTGTAAATAGCTGCGGTCCCAGCGCCGACCCTTGCGGTACCCCACAGGCCACTGCCTGACATTCTGAAAGGGACCCGTTTATCCATACTCTTTGTATCCTGTCTGCCAACCACTCCTATATTCATGTCAGCACGCTACTCCCAATACCATGTGCCCTAATTTTGCCCACTAATATCATATATGGTACCTTATCAAATCCTTTCTGAAAGTCCAGGTACACTACATCCACTGGCTCTCCCTTGTCCATTTTCCTGGTTACATCTTCAAATAATTCCAGAAGTTTAGTCAAGCATGATTTCCTCTTCGTAAATCCATGCTGACTCGGACCGATCCTGTTACTGCTATCCAAATGTTCGGATATCTCATCTTTTATAATTGCCTCCAGCATTTTCACCACCACCGATGTCAGGCTAACTGGTCTATAATTCCCGGTTTTCACTCTCCAGCCTTTCTTAAAAAGTGGGAAAACATTAGGTACTCTCCAATCCACAGGAACTGATCCAGAGTCAATAGAACATTGGAAAATTATCACTAATGCATCCACGATTTCTAGTGCCACTTCCTTAAGTACCCTTGGATGCAGACCATCAGGCCCTGGGGATTTATCAGCCTTCAGTCCCATCAGTCTATCCAACACCATTTCCTGCCTGATGTGGATTTTCTTCAGCTCCACCCTCATCCCAGGTCTTCTGGCCACTCATATATCAGGAAGATTGTTTGTGTCCTCCTTAGTGAAGACATATCCAAAGTACCTATTCAATTCATCTGCCATTTCCTTGTTCCTCATAATAAATCCACTTTTTATCGGACTTAAACGGTCCAACTTTGGTCTTAACTAATGTTTTCTCTTCCTTGACACCGATGGACAGGTGGTGGACACTCGGCGGCAAGAATACCTCGGCCGAGTCTTGAAACCATGTTCCAGGAATAACCTAACCAGATTGCGCAGCTGCTAAATCTTTGGAAGGAAACAGCAAATGCTGTTTTAAACCGAAGACAGACACCGAAGCTGGAGTAACTCAGCGGGACAGGCAGCATCTCTGAAGTGAAGGGACGGTTGACGTTTTCGGTCACAGCTTTCTTCAGAAGAAGGCCTTCGTGCGGAAAGGTCACCCATTGCCTCTATTGGATGTTGGAAGCAACAGGGATGTTGCTTGGCTTGCTCAGTTACTCCAGCGTTTTCTATACATCTTGAACAGCTAGTTCTGGCAACAGATGAAAACACGTTCCCTGGCATTTTACAATAATTTGAAATAGGCCAGCATTTAAAAACGAATTTTGTTAATTTAGTACAAGTAGGAGTTGGTAGAGATTTGAAAAAATGCAATTTATTAAGACATTCTCGTGCGATCTTCAATTTCGTTAAAATGTAATTCCAACGTTAAGGGAACACGCAGTAATAGTTTCATTTCGCATTCGAAACACGTGCACTTCAGATTGAAATGAATGCATTCCTGGATCATATGCCAGGCTCACGTGCGTAAGATGAGTTGCGACATTCCCCATTCGATTGATCTCCATCGAGGATCATTGGTGAAGGTGATAATGCCTGTTGCCTACCAACTTAAAATATTGTAAAGGTTTTGCACACTATCTATTCTATTTTTCTTTGGCCTTAGAGGCAGGAGGTGGCAGCGGTTCAGGTAAATGTTTAAGCCAAATGATATAGAATCAATTAACAAGAACCAGTGGAACATTTAATTCCAGTTGTTGTTGTTACATATAGAATGCGCGTAAAAATAAACCAATTAATTGCACATTTATCAAGAAAACGAATGTGTTGTTACAACCAAAATACAATATAAGTTGTAGTTACTTAAACAATGTGGCAAATATGCTGGCGAGCTGCAAAAATAATCGCCAGACGTCTTGCCAATAACAAAACACCCGCCACAAGGCAGCAGGGAATTGGGAGATTCTTGAGATACTTATCTTCTAAAAGTAGAGAGCGAAGAAATGGATTTGGCTTGTCAGTGATAACTATTCCAGAAAACATTGCAACTGAAATTAAGCAACGAAATGGATCGAAACGGTTTTTATCAAAAGAAATAATGTGCGCGCTATTTGCACTTTCAGTAAAAACATTTAACCACTGAGTTGTTGCAAGAAAATGCAAAACAAAATGTCCGAAATGTTGATTATGAATATAATGTAAACGAAACTGAAATATATACGAAAATTCCATTCAATTCCATAGGCAAATGGTTGTGGAGACCGAGCTAGGATTGACATGGATAATTCACTGGCAAGGTTTTCCCATCAGATTTACCCGTTCCCTAATCTCTATAGCGTATGCACCGCGGAGTTGGAGATTAGATGTGACATTACTATTATATTTTATCATATGTGGACCCTGCGTGATCAAATCAAAATCTTAGTGAACGTACTATGAATAAATTGGAGATGCTTGCATAAAAAAAAGATAGACAGGAAATGATGTGATTACACAGCAGGCTAGCCACAATCTCTGGAGGTAATGGATAGGTGATTTTTCGGATCGGGGCAGGTCTTCCGACTGATTGTGGGAGTGGGTCCGGCGTTGGGGTTCGGAATTGAAGCAATAATAGACCAGGACATATCAGGCTGGTGGCACATGACATCAAGAAGGGAGTTTATCTGATATGCGATTGTTGTCAAGGAACAGTGTGATACCGAGAGATACATAGTTGCGAACAGTGGAACTGATTAACTGACCGGTAGTAAAGGGGGCAAGATGGAAACGAGCGAGAGCTGGACTCCAGTTCGGCACCACGGCAGGACTTCCAAGCGAGACAAAGGTTCTTATGCTCCTCCTCCGATCGTATTTGTCAAGGTGATGGGAGGTTTTATATGCTCTACCATTAATAGCATAAAACAATATTAAACGCTCCAATAATAGTGAAAAGAATGCTCAACTGTGCGATCAGTGGTGATTGTCTGTAGTGGAGATTTCCTAAGATTCGCGGCCGGTAGGTGCATAATTGCCCTCTGATGTTTGACCTGAATGACACATCCCGGAAACCGAGAATGTGTCCGTAGGATATAGACGCCCTAGTCAGAATACGTATCAGCTCCCAAGTACCATACCAAGCATCATATCATCCAAATTTATATTCCTGTTTCTATTCGGTCTGTTTTCGAGTATCAATCACTTTCCATTATGTGTTGTGCTGCCCTTACGTCAATGTGTTCGAGATACACTAGGAACGTGTTCAGAAAAATGTCTTCACTTTGAAACTGCTATCGGATCAGAATGTATCAGGAATCTATCAAGACTACGCCCGCCCATATAAGACTCCACGCAAGCATCATTGAAAATGTTCGTGTGTTGTTATGAGATTGCGTTCAGATAAGATCCTGTTACAAACATTTATTTATGTAACAAATCATTGCATTTCACGTGTTATGGTGCTTACCATCGTCTTATATATAACGTTTCAGGGAAGTCTGATGTTTCGGACAGTACTGGTAAGTAATCCAATATGTTTTCTTTAGTAAATCAAATACGTAAAAACGTTTGACAGATAATTATCCGGTACAATAACTACCAGTTGTACTTATTAAATGAACTGGCGTTTTCCATGCCCTTTCATGAACTGCGTTCGTCATTTAGGCAATTAAAATGAACGCCTACTCCAAATTAAACTGAAAATAATCGTTCAGTGTTTCAATATTCAATTACCCCAATTCGTATTATAAGGGTGTAATGAACTAAGTCTAATGCATTACATTTATTATTATCTTGCTTACCGTTGTCATTTCCACGCCTTCTCCCATCGCTTTACAATTTCTACTTTGTGCTGCCATTTCCATGTACCCATGTTTTGTCGGACGTGTTGCATTGTGCATTACTTTTGATTCAACGCCATCAACACGAGGTTTGAATATGAACCAAAAGATTACAATTTTCAAAGGTCAAGTGTCAATGGTGTTTTTATTGTCATATATTCGCACTAGGTGAGAATTAGTGTTCGGCACGGACTTGATGCGCCGAGAAGGCATGTTTTCGTGCTGTAATTGTTATATGGTTATATGTTTATATACCAGACAGAACAATAACATTCTTACTTGGTTGAATGGTCGTGATTTGTAGAAGATGGTGAAATCATGCATCATTGTGGTCAAAATAATAATATTCATATAATTCCCTTTGACCAGTTCACAGCTTTGTCGATCATAGTTGTTCCACTGGTTCTTGTTGGGCTGTTAGGTATAGGTGTCCTTTTTTATCACCCATTCTGGCGACGATATTTGGAAAACCTCTGTCCTTTCAGTTCAACATGTTTCTCCAAATTCTGGCTCTTTTGTTTATCGTTTCTTTTATTATATCAGATACACCTTGCATTTATCACACTTCCGACCGAATTACATTAATCATTTTATCCCTATCTGCACACATCAAAATGATCGGTGTAATTTTGCTGCTCTTCCGTTAGGTTCAAAGGAACGCAACGGGATAATTAGTGTTTCCTTTTAAATATAATTATCTAGAACTGTCAATATCCTCGTACATCCTTTCTGTAAGTTCTGCCTCAAAATATAGGTCCCATGCTGGCTCTTGGCCAAAAGAGTGTGCGAGTGGTGATCAAGTAGCTGCATCCTTCCAACTATGCACAACATTAAGATATTTCAGAGTTGGCTGTGTCCGTGGTGTGTGGATTATGTATGAAATTCATGGAAACACTTAACTTTGATCGAATCAATGCCATATTTTCGAAATATATAAACATAAAACAAATAATTAAACGCATTATACTGCAGATTCTGAATCACAAATTCATTTATACTATAATAGAATAGAATAGAGTAGAATGCTATTTATTGTCATTCAAACCTAGGTTTGAACGAAAAATCATTTCTACAGTTTTTGCATTACAAAACAATCCAAGACCCACACTTAACACAGTTTACATAATCATCCATCACAGTGAGTCTCCAACATCTCCTCACTGTGATGGAAGGCAAAGTATTTATCTCTTCCCTTTGTTCCTTCTCCCGCGGTCCAGCTGTCCAACTGCAGTGTCCAGGCGAACTGGGGCTCCGAAGTTAAAGCCCCTGTCGGGCGATGGAAAGTCCTGAGGCCGTTTAAGCCACGCCGGTCGATGTAAGGCCCTGGCTCCATGACCTTAAACCCGCGATTCCAGCGGGAGAAGTCGCCGTTGCGGAGCTCGGAAAAGCGGTCTCCCACCAGGGACTTGGAGCTCCCGATGTTCCCGTCCACCCGGTCTGCGGCCGGTGCTTCCGAACTCCAAAAGTCGGGTCGCAGCCGCGCGCCACCACAGCTCTTCCCGCTCCGAAGTTGGCCAGCTCCGCGATATCAGTTCCGCAGGCTCTGCAACTGGAGCGCTCAGAATAGTCCCGGCCGGATGTCGCCGCCGGCTCCACGATGTTAGGCCCAACGACATCCGAGACCCGACAGAGAATAGTCGGGTCCCCGCACAGGGAAGAGATTAACGGTTTTCCCCACAATACTCAACCATTCATCGATTAGGATACGATATACCGAAGATCACTTACGAATTAAATTCTCGGCTCAGCAAGGTTTTGGAATGAACGATGAATGGAGGTGAGAGTCAAGAGTTCTGAAGAAATTTCACTCAATCCGAGTCTGTATTTCGGCGCTACTCTGCAAGGGTGCAGGTATCCCCCAAATCAGCACGATGTTTATTGTGGAGTCGGCGTCTTTTCGACATCGTGATAAGTCCGAAGTATTTGATCATGCGCCGAGATTCTTCATCAACCAGGGTTTGAGGAACGCAGCCATCTTTCCGATACTAGCAAAATACATGGCCATTGTTCCGACACCAATGTCCATGTATCTCGGATGTACGCATGTAAATAAATCGACAAAGTAAACCTTGACAACGTAAACGTAAGTATTGAATTATTTAATTCCTTCATTTTTTTTTCTTTTCAGTGAAACAACTGAAAAGAGGTAAAATGATATTTAAACATTTCAATTGCTTACCATACTTGAGAATGCTTATATGAGCAAATTATTTCAATGGGTTTAAAACAACCAACTTCAAAATCCTCATATTTTTTATTTTCCACCATAAAAATATTATTTGTAATATTGGTTTAAAAAGAAAATACTCATTCTTCCTTTACTTTTGATTTGATAACAGAGAACGAAAATCTTCGAAAATTACTTCGTAAGGCATTGGTTTTTAAATTGTTGAAGTACTGACTACCGTAAATTAACTAAAGGTTTAATGAAGCTTGATGGAATTAATCTGAAAATAATTTTGCAGCTGCTAACTGCCTGTATTTGGCTAGTGGATTGGGAAACTGTCATAGGGCAACAGGAGGAAACAAAACTGTCAATACGGGCTGAAAAGATGAAGTACGAGGGGAAGCTGGCCAGGAATATAATGAAGGACAGTAAAAGGTTATTTAGATATGATAAGGGAAAATGAGTTGCAAAGTCAAATATGGGTCCCTTGAGGGTAGACACGGGTGAAATTATTATGGGTAACAAGGCAATGGCAGAATAGTTGAACAGGTACTTCGGATGTGTCTTCACTAAGGCAGACACAGACCATCTCCCAGATGACCTTGATCAGAGAGGATCTAAGGGGGTAGAGGAAAATAAATACATTTTCATTAGGCGATAAATAGTATTGGGTAAGCTAATGGGACTGAAGGTTGATAAATCCCCTGGGCCTGATGGTCTACATCACATGGTCCTCAGGGAGGTGCCTCTAGACATAATGGGACGCATTCGTGATCATTTTCCAATGTTCAATAGATTCAGGATCAGTTCCTGTAGATTGGAGGATAGCTAATGTTGTCCCACTTTTCAAGAAAGGGGCGAGAGATAAAGCGGAGAATTGCAGACCAGTTAGCCTGACCTAGCCTAGCTTCGATGGTGAGAAAGGTGCTGAAGTCAATTAATAAAGAGGTAATAATGGGGTATTTGGATAGTAGTAAAACGATTAGTCCAAGTCAACATGGATTTAGGAAAGGGAAATAATGCGTGACTAATCTTCTGGAATTTTTTGGAGATGTGACAAGTAATGGATGAGGGGGAGACATTGGATGTAGTGTATCTACACTTTCAGAAAGCCTTTGATATGGTCCCGCACGGGAGACTGGCGACAAAAATTAGAGCACATATTATTGGGGGTAGGGTGCTGACATGCATAGAAAATTGGTTGGCAGGCAGGAAGTAAAGAGTAGGAGTGAACGGGTCCTTTTCGGAATGGCAGGCAGTGGCGAGTGGCGTACCACAAGGCTCGTTGTTGGGACCGCAATTGTTTACCGTATATATTAATGATTTGGAAGAGGGAATTAGGAACAACGCTAGCAAGTTTGCGTATGAAACAGAGCTGGGTGGCAGTGTGAACTGTCAAGGGGATGTTAGGGGGTGGCAGAGTGTATCTGAGTGTGGGCTCAACTGGGGAGATCTCAAAAGAAATGCCAACAAGCGATGAGATGGAGGACGGTTTTCAATGGCCTCTGCTCCCTAGAGGGACAAAGGGTTTAAGAAGAAGCAGAATCCCCTGGCTTCCCGCTTATCTTTGCTATGTTATATTTCTTCTCTTCTATTTTATACTCTTCCTAACTTCCCTTGTCAGCCACGGTCGCCCCATACTCCCCTTGGAATCATTCTTCCCCTTCCGAATGAACCGATCCTGCACCTTCTTTATTATTCCCAGATATACCTGTCATTGTTGTTTCACTGTCATCTCTGCTCGGGTATCTTTCCAGCATACGTTGGCCAACTCCTCCCTCGTGGCTCCATGGCCCTCTTTGCTCAAATAACGACGATTTACCAAATGTTCTCTTAAATTGTAGATTGAACCGGCATAGTATTGTCACTACTTCTTAATGGCTCCGTTACCTCTAGTTCCCTTATCAAATCCGGTTCATTGCACAACACTAAATGTGTTTCGGAACAAAGCTATCTTTAATTTCTGATTGCATCGTGGTAACTGAATGCTTCTCGTGGGAGGCAGTAGACCAACATATTTATTTTGTGTAAAGTTTTAATCCTGTAAGAGGATCAATACACGTCGGCCTTTGCGGACCATTTCATGAAAAATACACAAACAAACCGTCGACCGTTCTTAACTTATTTAATCTTGATTATTTTATTAGAGGAGAAAACGGACGAATTAGCAGGTATCCACATAAACGTCATTGCGTGTGGATGTTGACACGAATTATGTTTGTGTATTCTATAATATCCGTTATGAATTGAAAACAAAATTATTTCTGCAGAACTCGGATTTAATATAGCCTTTATTTAAAACAAAAAAATATCGTACAAATCTTTGTTTTTTGTCTGGTGGGTAGCCAGCAACTACCACGGAAGGACGGACCGTTTGGTTGCAATGTTCGTAACAGTGTGTCTCGGAATTCATCCTCAACGATTTGCAGTGAAAAGAAATGCAGCGCATTGGCTATCAAATGTGTGCCAATCTGCTTCAAGAATTAAAACGCAGGATTTGTAAACTAGAGTCGAAAGCTCGTCAAGTGGAGTTCCTCAGGCAATGTTGGCTCAATTCTATACTGCCATCGAAGAGTCTGTCTTTACTTTCTCCATCATGTCCTTGTTTGGGTCAGCAACCAAGCACGCCATCCGGAGACTGCAGCGAAGCGTCCAATCAGCTGACAAGGTTGTTGTCTACAACCTTCCCTCCATTGACGAATTGTACACTGCAAGGGACAGGGTAAGACTATCTCTGACTCCTCTCACAGAGACCACAATCTATTTGAATCACTTCCCTCTAGAACGCGACTCCGGACTGTCAAAGCTGCCACAGCCAGACATAAAACCAGCTATGTTTTCCCCACGGGTAGTAGGTATACTTAATGACCAACAATCTATAGTCTCCTTTTCCTCTGGTATTTTATTTAATTCACATGTTTAATCGATACTTTATTATTAATGATTTATGTTTTCTGTCATTTCTAACTGTCATTGTATGTCATGCTGTCTCTTGCGGGCGAAGCACCAAGGCAAATTCCTTGTATCTGAATACTTGGCCAATAAATGTATGTATTCATTCATTCAATCATCCATTCATTCATTCAATCGTTCATTTACTCAGTAGTTGAAACATTCACCCGGCAGCACATTGCTTGCTTTTTAAAATGTATTTAAATTAGCGTTGTAATTTCAAACACAATTACATGAAATACATTTGGTTCAACAATATTTAATGTGTACGTTTCCAATCATTGTTAGTAAATATTAATTATCTCCTTGCGAAAATGCATTTCTAACATTTGGTTATCAGAGTCATTCGGAAACAGACGAAACATCCACAATCTTTCACGGAGCATAAAGACAGCATTGACAGTCTTTATTTTTCATTACTGCCGTCGTCAAGCTGCTTGCAGCACTCTTTTCATCGCACATATATTCGATCAATCAACCAGAGCATTCTTGCCGTCTAAAAATACATGACGAAATTCAGACATGCTCAACGTCTAGGCTGAAACTACAAAAAAAATGTCGGCATGCTCAAATTCGCGCTGTTGCAATTCATGCGTTTTCGTGTTTGACAATCAAGTTTATATGATCCGACCTAGCTCAGTGCGTTGTATGTAGAATACTTGAGAATTAATTGAGAAAACACTGTTCGCGCAAAATAGTGAACATTTCATATCGACGCAGTGTTTTAATTTGATGGACATCCGGTGTTACACACAGGATTTTAACTGTTTCCCTTGTACGTTGCAGGAAGTGGCGATTGCGCACAAAATCTTAAAGATACACGTAAGTTTTCGTAGATCATGTTTCATGAAACAATTAGAATTATTTTTTTCTGAATGCCTTATCTTTACAAAACATCGTGTCAGCCGAAAAGAAACAACAGCTGTTTTCTAAAGTGGTCAAGTTAATTTTATCACATTTTGCTTCAGATGTCTGTTGATCTGCTAAATCTCAAGTCATTTTGTAACAAATTTGTGTTGACAGAAGAGAAACTGAGACAGAAGGAAACAGGTAGACAACTGATACGAATATTTGTTCTGTCACCTACAAAACGTCTCTCTCTCACTCATATGCTCCCCAAGAGAGAGAGAGAGCGAGGAGCGAGAGAGAGAGAGAGAGAGGAGCGCGAGCGAGAGCGCTAGAAAGAAAAAAAGAAAGAGGAGAGAGAGGCGCGAAAACAAAAAAAAAAAAAGAGAGAGCGAGAGAGAGAGACGAGCAGAAGATAGAGAGAAAAAACAAAAAGAGAGAAAGAGAGAGAGAGAGAGAGAGAGGAGATGAAGCGAAGGAGAGAGATCGATACTCTATAGCGATCTCTCATCATCTCTCTCTCTCTCTCTCTCTCTCTCTTCCGATCTTCTCTCTCTCTCTCTCTCTCTCTCTCTCTCTCTCTCTCGTAAACACATGCACACACATTTACACACACACACAACCACACACATACATACAGAAGTATATATAGACATACACATGAAAAGCCACACGAAAACATACATTCACATAGAGACGCACACGCGCACATACACAGAGATTCGGGATGGGCATCACATATAGCTGTTTTCTGCCTCTTTCGATAATCTATAATGGTCTCTCCGCTTAATTTAAACACAAATGCCACATATTTCTGAAATATTTCTCGCAGACGTAAAATCCTGAAATATCACTGATCAATTTTAGCAACTCTCGAAATTCGCTCCGAAAATTAACAAACACTGGTGGTAAGTTTACCGCTATGTTGTGGTCAAACTTTCCCGTGCAGTTATTCTTAAAACGAGCGAAAACTTTAGCCACCCTCCGGACCTACGGCGCCTTATCAACAGTTATCGTTGGCATGAATACATCTACCAGTGTCCAGATTATTTCTCCCTGCTTTCCCCGATGTTCTGACATACACTTGACCGGGTCGACATAAGGTAGCCCCAACATTTTGTTGCAAAGTACTTATTCCGACGTTGTTTGTCTCACATTCAAACAGGTTCCACACTGGATTAAATATCTTCAACTTTTTTGTTTAGAAATAGAATCCTTGAGAAAATCAATGGGAGACACCGGTGAGCAAATATATATTGTCCATATAAATGTTTTGTACAGAATTTCGTGCCAGAGTAGACACAAAATGCTGGATTAACTCAACGAGGACAGGCAGTATCTCTGGACAGAAGAGATAGGTGACAATTCGGGTCGATACCCTTCTTCAGACTGATGTTTGGGGAGTGGGTGGCACAGAGATAGAATGTTGTCTACGACAGTAATACTGGTGGGAGATCTGGGAAGGGGAATGGGGATGGAGAGAGAGGGAATGCAAGGGTTACATAAAGTTAGAGAAATCAAAGTTCATACAGCTGGGGTGTAAGTTACCAAAGTGAAATATGAGGACATGTTCCTCCAACTGGCCAGACATTACAGATTGGGAATGGGCGTTGGATCTAACGTGCTGAGCAACCGGGAGATGAGGTTGCACATAATCTCGCCGATGTACATATGTTGACAGCTAGAACAGCCAATAACGAGGTAGCAGGACGTGCGTGAACCTCTGCGCAACTGAAAAGACGGTCTTGGTCTTTGGACGTAGTCGAACGGGGGATATAAAGGGACAGGTGTTGCATTTCCTGCAGTGCCTGGGGAGAGGTTGTTTTTTTTTGTGCGAAGGGACGAGTTGACCAGGGAGACGCGGAAGGAACGGTCTTGGCGGAAAGCCGAAATGGGTGGAGATGGGAAGATGTGGCCAGCAGTGCCATCCCGTTGTCGGTGGCGAAAGTTTGGAGGATGATATAATGTGTGGGTAGCTGCTATGATAGAAAGTTGGTGACAATGTGGACTCTGTTCTTGTTGCTAATGTGGGGAGGGGAAGCAAGAACGGAGCTGGTTGATCTCGTGGAGACCCTAGTCTATAATCTATAATAGAAAAGTGGAGCCCGTTTCCTGTGGAATGAGAACATCTCCGATGATTTAATACGGAAAACCTCATCCTGGGCACAGGTACGACGTGGACGGAGGAACTGGGAGTAGGGGATAGAGAATTTACGGAAAGCAGGGTGGGAAGAAGTGTAGTCACAATACACAAACAGAAGTGTAATCACAAAAACAAACTCATGTGTGTAATTTATAAAAATGTTTGCAGGCGAACCAGTTAGGAGAAAAGGTAAAAATGTCCATTCTATTCCAAAATTTCTCGAAACTTACAACGACTAGCAACATGCTTCAGTGCACTGACATAAAGCTCGACTGGTTCTTCTTGCTGTTGACACATTGAGAATATATTATGTCGCTCAATGCTCACATTAATTTGTAACTCACATAGTTGTCGCAATTTACGTAGGAGGCACTCAGGATCACAGATGGAATTTGTACGTTATTATCATCCATACCTGCCGGTGCATAGGGAAATCGTCTGGTATGTCGTGCAGCTTCCGTGCCCGCTAAGTTAAAGAAGATCGAGGACCAAAGAGCGGGTGCTGCGTTCGGATAAGCAGCATTAATGTAAATAGAGAAATCTTCCTCGAATACACGCCATCGTTCGGCAAGATCAGCATCAAACACCAATATCTCCGGCTTTCTAAGAGCAGCAGCCATAATCGTGGTTTAAAAAAAAACTAAGATAAAAACAATATTATCTAACGGAGGGTGAGATCGTACACTTTGGCACCATGTTGGTTTTGGGTCCTTGTGAAAATAACGACCTCACACCTTGGCAGGTTATACACTGTATATTTAGAATAAACAACTGCAAGCTCTTACACATTTACACAGAGAGTGGTGAATCTGTGGAATTCTCTGCCACAGAAGGTAGTTGAGGCCAGTTCATTGGCTATATTGAAGAGGGAGTTAGATGTGGCCCTTAGAGAAGGCAGGGATGGGATACTGAGTTGGATGATCAGCCATGATCATATTAAATGGCGGTGCAGGCTCGAAGGGCCGAATGGCCTATTCCTGCACCTATTTTCTATCTTTCTATGTTACTTGAGAGTGAACTTCATACTGAGGAGTGCAGTAGCTCGCGACGATAATAAGCTAGTGGGCGTAACTACAAAAGCATGACTCATAACTTGAGCCACGTATCGACAATATCTCTCTACATCACCTGTATATATCTCTTTCTCATTTCCCCTGACTCTCAATCTGAAGAAGGGTCTCGTCCCGAAACACACCTATTCCTCTTCTCCAGAGATGCTTTCTGACATAGTGAGTCACTCCAAGATTTTGTGACTACCTTCTGTTGCTTTACCTGATTTCAGGTATTTCTTTGTTAAATTAATGTATAAAGGAATATATTTGAAGCCTAACTGTTTTCATTCAATTTGAGATATCCGAGGGTGTTATTTAGATTTCGTTTTCTTTATACATATAGTTGGCCAAGTAAATGTTCGAGCATTTTTATTTCTCAGAATTTGACGAACTGGAAAAGACTGTCAAAGCAATGGGTAAGCCATATTGCTATTGACATAAAAATCAAGTCGCATCATAGAGCCTAGTAAAATACTTCGGCGATAGAAGCACAGAGTATGTTGTCGTGAGTAGGTGAATCGAGGACCAGAGGAGATGCGTTTAACATGAAGGGAAAATATGTAATATGAATCTGAGGAGAAACGGTTTCACAGAAAAGGTGGTGGGTGCATGGAACACGTTGCCCGAGGAAGTAGATGGATATGGCCGGTTTAGTGGGATACGGACCAAACGTAGGCAGTTTGGCATATGTTGTCCTGTGTGTGCAGGTTTGGTCCAAGGACATGTTTTGATGCTGTATGACTCTATGACTCTATGACTTCGACATTGCAACATATTCCATTTAAACCACCGTATTCTATTACATGACCTACACCCTTCTTTGATTTGATTATTCAACTGTTTGCTCAATTATCGTCTTAATCATGCCCCCACGCCACACAACCCCTCCAAATGAAGTTCGCAATTTTCCTTTGGCCAAAAGAAACATAGCAAGACATGTTTAAGGTTATCTTTTCTCCAATAATATCAATGGACAAATCAAATCCAATAACTTAAATCAATATCAAGGTTACGATAATCAACTATAAAAACAACTCACAATAATCTCGATCGCAATAGTCTTGCTTTACTTTCCATATATAATGTCCATATGCATCTATACATTATCTGAAAAGCAAAAAAAATAACACAAATAACAAAAAACTACGGATAAAGATTATATGAAGTTAAAATCAAAAATGCCGAAATGCTGAGAAACCTAGATCGCCAAAGGACATCAGTGGAAAGAGGAAACATTGTTATTTCCTGTCGTCGATACGTTCGTTAGAACTCCGTGCAAAATTATCATATGCAAGATGTTTTCTCATTGTATGGCGCTTCCGCATGTATCGCAATACATAAATAGAAACATGGAAAGTTTGATATGAATTCGAAAAATGCGAAAATATGTTGCAAAGCGATACGTTGCACAACGAGATTGGGAGAAGAAAGGGAATATTTGTGGCCGGGTCGAGCCTTAATTTAGATTATTTTTTATTGTGACGATTACCAAGATACAGTGAAAAACCTTCGTTTCTGTACACTCAAGTTAAAAAAAAATATTCATGAATGTTTTTGTATTTTCGTAATAGATGGCCCAATGATTGACCCAATGAATGAATTGTGCCAACATAAAATGATTAATCTTCACAGAGAAAAAGCTGATAGAACAAGCACAAGGTGAGTGACATGAACTATTTTGTATTTGATTTCCGGATGTAATTTACATCATACACGGCTTTTGACGCATCTATACGCAATTCGATTCTGTTCTTATATTGTTATGCTATTTTGTGTTGATCTGACCGCAATTCATTTTATTGAAGCTCTTTCCGTGTGGAAACATAAAAACGGGTATATGGAACCAACGGACATTGCTACACCGCAAAAAAAACAAAAACAAAAAAACATTAACAGGACATTTCTCGAAATTCAAAATATAATCTTTTAATTTATATTTAGCGAAATTTGCATTTTACTTGTCCTTGATGAACGAACACCCTTTCCTAAAGGAAATCTTCTCCGCTCTTTCTGGAATCAGCACTTCCATGACTAATACAACGGGTTTTCGTGAATATCCGTAGCTTTCTATTTCAAAATGGACATTAGACCGTTACGGAATCATCGACGGTTCTATGCAATTTGTTTGTTTAATTAAATGAAAGCAGCAATTCTTCGTCTGTATTTAAATGACATTTGGTAGAATGTGCAGGTATAGTTAATTGGATGGCACGCGCTTTCTTTCAAAATTTAAAACGTATTACCATACAATACAATACAATACAATACAATACAATACCATTTATTTGTCATTTGAACCTCATATGAGGTTCAAACGAAATTTAATTTCTGCAGTCATACAAGGAAAGAACCAAGACACACACCAACACAATTTACACAAACATCCATCACATTAAATCTCCTCATCACTGTGATGGAAGGCAAAGTCTTGTCTCTCCCCTGTTCTCTATTCTTCTCCCGATGTCAAAGACAAAGCCCCCGGCGGGCACTAGCAAGCCCCACGGCCACTTAAAGCCGCGCCGGGCGATGTAAGACCCTGCTCCGGGTCCCGATGTTGGAGCCCCCGGCGGGTGCTAGCAAGTCCACGACAATTTAAAACCGCGCCGGGCTATGTAAGGCCCCGCTCCAGGTCACTTTCAACCCCGCAATTCGGACGGGAGAAGTCGCCGTTGCCGGTGGCCCGCAAAGCAGTCTCCCACCGGGGACCCGCGAGCTCCCGGTGTCACCATCCACCGAGTCGGGTCGCAGCCGCGCGCCCCCGCAGCTCTCCACGCTCCGAACTCTCCACGTTCCGAAGCTGACCAGCTCCACGATGGGCCGCCGCTCCGCCGCTCCGCCGGCTCCGTGACGTGAGCCCCCAGGTCGTTCTGGTTGGAGGCCGCTCCACGGTGCTAGGCCCCAACGCCAACGGAGACTCGACAGGGAAAAGGTCGGGTCCCCGTGCAGGGAAGAGATTTAAAAGTTTCCCCCACCCACCCCCGCCCCCCACACATACACATTTAAAAGTCCACTTTACTATACCCTCAACGGGACAAAAAAACACAGACAGACTGCAGTGGCCGCTGCGACGTCGGTCGCGCCGCCAACCCATTAATGATATTGGAGCGTTTTGCATTCTCAAATATATGTACACTGAAGAAATACAACAACAAAAACGGATCACTTTTGTCTAATTGTTGATTCACTCCATTTGAATTGTTGAAGAATATCGGTCATTTTGCCCGTTAATCAAGGCTAACATGAGTCATTGTCTTCACGGCTAACGGGAATAATAGTTTTCAACGCTCTGCATGGCACAGATATTGTTTTACTTTACATTACGCCAACTGTTACCCACTTTAACATTGGTTACTATATTAGTCATCAATCTCCACATAGAGGTCCCTGTCGATAGTTTCAAGAAGGGTTTCGATAAGAAACGTCACCCAATTCCTTCCTGACAGAGATACTTCCTGGCCCGTTGTGTTATTACAACACTTTGTTTCTATCTTCGATTTAAACCAGCACATGCCGTTCCTTCCTACACACTCACGATGTATATATCAATTCCAACATTCCTGTCATGTATTATTTATCACCTAAACGGCCTTTAGCTCATATATCTGTTATTGGATTTATCTGGACACAATTCCATAAATATTATTTGTAAAAATGCAATAGACCAAATCAAGAGCGTAGTCTACCTACGTTGGACAATTCCGTGCCGTGAGTGGAAATTAAATACAGTATAGTAAAATAACCCCAAACACGAAATTGCTCCCGATGGCATAACGCATTGTGAGCGGAAGAACTATACCTGTCCTTCACTATTCTATGTTAACGTACAAGGGAAATAGATTACACTAATTATTCTAAAACAACGTTGCACATGACGAAAGCATTGAAGCGGTTCAAAATGTAGCACCCATGCAATTAATTAATTGCGAAACGCTTTAATAAACTTTAATCATGGGGTCATTCAGCCTGGAAATAGGCCCTTTGTCCCAAGTTGCCCACACCAACCACCATGTCCCATCTACACGAGTCCCACTTGCCTGCGTTTGGCACATATCCATCTAAAATTGTCCTATCCATGCAGCCTTATGTTCAACTTTGCAATAGTCCCTGCCTCCACCACCTCCACTCACTCCATACACCCACCATCGTTTGTTCGACAAGATAGCACTCTGATCCGTATTATATATTTCTCCCTTCACCTTAAACCTATGTGCTCTGGTCCATGATTCCCCTACCCTAGCAACGGACTGTAACTATTGAAGTGTTATTATGAATTATTTTAGAAGTGGATACCTTGAAGAAGACTCTCGCTGAAATCAGTAAGCAACTACAAACCTTTTCATCGTTTTCAATGTATTATTACTAAGCCGATTATTTTATAGCAACATTTTTAGTTCGATCTTTGATTTGGGGGGGGGGGGGGTGTTGGAGAATGGTTTACCTATCGGATGAAAGCCTGCAGAAGGACCGAGAATGGAAAGCGGGGATAACCTGCATTGAGAGGAGTGTGGGAGTGGAAAGATAGGAACAACATGTCATGGTGGATTGGGAGAGGGTGGTGGATAACAGCGGGTAAATAGGCTGAGAGCTAACGGCAGGTAGATGCAGGGTAACGACATCCAAGAATGAGAGGTATGGTCGGAGACAGTTCAGTGGCAATACTTAGAGGCAAATTATGTAGGGTGGCATACAAAGGTGGGGAAACAATGACTAAGGAAACAAGAGTTCTAGAACCGGCTTCGATGTGGTTGGTACGCAGCGACGGGGAATGTCGAACAAATATGCAGTCGGCGAATGGAAACAGCATTGGCAGTGAAAATAAAATGAGAAACGGAGATTAGAAGAAGTGTGAAAAGGACGTGCAATTGGGAAAATCAGCGTTAGGACAGAAAGCACGAAGGCGGCGAAGTGTGCGTGAGTGGGGTGTGGCGGGTTGTGTATACTGGACGGGACCTTTACCTATTAATGGAAAACTTTAGGTTGGGATAGAGATCCTGCCACCAGAGACATCTACATTCGAACTTCAATTCCTTTCGTTACTCCCTCGTCTGGTGATCCCGTTTGGCGCATTCCTCCCTGACCACTGAACTTCGCCACTAGCCAGACAGTTGGTACAAAGTAGCAAAGCTCGACGTCAGTCGCAGTGGCATCTAATCAACAATTCACACTACAGGTGTACATTTTTTATCTACCTGCACCGGTCCGAAACTAGTGATGCACAAAAGCACGATATACACGGATTCCTGCGGAGACGCCCAATAAAACTCAACCCGAATCACCCTTTCATGATTTCTAGTTGAGAATTTCATAGAGTATTTATGCATGTTAATTCGTTTTGACAATGCTCTGCCGGCTCATCTCATAATTATTTTTCAATGTTTGCAGCAAAGGAAATAAGAGGAGGTAAAAATATGGTTTGCCCGAAATAGTTTTCACGCGTCTTGGTAAAATGATATGTGGCTGATTAGCATTGCTTAATATGTCCTAGGAATTGATTTTCAAGAACATGAGCTTGTTTCCGATGTTCAACCTTCACTTTTGAGAAGCAGAACAAATGTGTTCAATATTGTCATTGCCCAGTTAAATTGTACTGCAGTATGAAAACACTCCATGTAGGTATTCAGGAACACTCACCCATTCCCTGCAGACTTTTCCTGAGATGCATTCCCAATCAAAAATGTGGAAATAAATAAAGTATCTACAATAGTTTAGAGAGACTGATAATATCTCCGCGGTAATATTTGATATGTTATGTATTATATATTATAGCTTCATTTGGCCTAATTAAGGCAGTTATTCCCGTATTACCACTTGCAGGCTCATTATATCTTCCTGATTAAATACATGCTCTCACAATAATTCATTTTGTTATTCCCCGGTTTCCATTTCACCAATCAAATTCGTGATGGTCTATCAAAGCAAGGCCATGAAAGGTGCATAGAATGTACTCACTTAGTGGATCCTTATTTCAGTAATTGATGAGATATATTGAGGAATGTACCATTGTGTGTCTATTGGTCATTTTATTCTGTTGGATTCTGCAGTCGGAGAGACATGGAGCTCTGCTGCGCGGAAAGAAACCCTCAAGCCAACCGTGTCCATGGCGAGCAAGTTGGCAAACCGTGCTAATACCCAGTTCCTGCATATGTTCCACAGCCCTCAAATCTGTACACATTCACATATATGGCCAAACATCTTTGAAACGGCTTAATTGCACCCGTTCTTATAAGTGTCTCTGCCAACTCATTTCAGATTATTTATTGCACTAACAGCGAGCTAGAATGTTTCGAAAGATAAGCTGCATGGATATATACATATTTCCATAACTAACCCTACATAGATTGTAGAAGGTTTTCCGGCATCCAGAAACAGGATGAACGAATTCACGATATCTGACTGCAGCAATAATGTAAGGTTCATGCCATTTTTAGTTAAATTGATACATCCGAGTTCAAAAAAAATCGGGCAGGCATGTGGAGACACGGTTTGTAGCAATGACTCATAAAATGTGGGATTATGGACATTGCAATGTGAAAACACGCATCACAAATTTATTACCAGCTGTATCAAAATGTCATTATGTGAAATCTGGGGATATATAACATTTCGGACAGATGACAAAACAGTAAGGTGTAAGTAAAACATTTAAAAGTTGAATAGATATGGCGACGGTGATATCTAGAGAGAGTTTAGCGTTGCAGAAACGCAAAGCTGATTTGCTGAAAGGATCTTGAGCGTGAAAAGAATAGGCACTGTTAATTGGCTTGTGTGGGGTCCGAGAAAGTGGCAAAAATGAAAACAGAATGGTGAATAACGAACATAAATCATAGGCAATGCCAGAATTCGAACATTGTCTTGCATCGAGTATTGAGCAAAGCCCTGGCGAATTTTGTGCCTATCTTAGAACCATGATGGCAGCTTTGCCTGTGATCAATACCAAAGCTATCGTTTGATTTTCCAACGTATTCGTAAACGTATTCAACAAATAAAGAGCCTCTTTTTTTTTACCTCGTTTACAATATAAATGAAATGAACAACCAATTTCCAATTTCTGTGGCTTCAGATATAAAGAAACTGAAGGCCGATGTCGGTAAGGTCATTATTCCTCCTTTGGAGTTAGATCGCGTACATTTGCCATAACTCATGAAACGTCATCACGATAGTTCTGCTGCCGCGTTCGACAATCGATCTCGCGGGTAAAATATAATTATTTTACAATCAGATACAAAAGGTACTTCCCCTTTTCCCAACTTGACGCCACTTAAATAGTAACCTGCCTTCCTGTTTTTGCTACCAAAGTGGATTATCTCACATTTATCTGCATTAAACTTCATCTGCCATGCATCTGCCCACTACCCCAACCTGTCCAAGTCACCCAGCATTCTCCTAGCATTCTGCTCACAGTTCACACTGCCACCCAGCTTTGTGTCATGTGCAAATGTACTAATGTAACTTTGAATCCCTTCATTCAAATCATTGGTGTATATTGTAAATAGCTGCGGCCCCAGCACCGAGCCTTGCGGTATCCCACAAGTCACTGCTTGCCATTCTGAAAGGGTTCCGTAAATCACTACTCTTTGTTTCCTGTCTGCCAACCACTTTTATATTCATGCCAGCACTCTACCCACAATAACGTGCCCCATTGATCAAACGCTTTCTGAAAGTCCGGGTACACTACATCCACTGGCTCTCCCTTGTCCATTTTCCGAGTTACATCCTCAAAAAATCCAGAAGATTAGTCAAGCATGATTTCCGCTTCGTAAATCCATGCTGACTCCGACCGATCCTGTTACTCTATCCAAATGTTCGACTATTTCATATTTTATAATTGACTCCAGCAGCTTCCCCACCACCCATGTCAGGCTAACTGGTCAATAATTCCCTGTTTTCTCTCTCCCGCCTTTCTTAAAACGTGGGATAACATTAGCTACCCTCCAATCCACAGGAACTGATCCTGAGTCTATAGAACATTGGGGGAAATTATCAACAATGCATCCACGATCTCTAGAGCCACTTCCTTAGGTATCCTGGAATGCAGACCATCAGGCCCCGGGGATTAATATGCCTTGAGTCCCAACAGTCTATCGAACACAATTTCCTGCCTAATGTGGATTTCCTTCAGTTCCTCCTTCGCCCAGATCCTCAGGCCACTCCTATATCAGGAAGATGGTTTGTGTCCTCCTTAGTGAAGACTGATCTAATGTACCTGTTTTAATAAGTCGAGAAACAGAGCAGAAAATGTTCAGTGAAAGTGCACTCGGCCTCGACTGGAAAAATGTCAACCGGAATATGTAAAATATTATCGTTACCGCGTAGCTGTTTCGGGTATATGTAAAGACAACCACATATACACACATATACACACTAACAAGATCAGATATTTATAAGTATATGATAACGTCATAACCACATTTCTGTATCTGCTTACATTGAAGCACGCCGATTCTATATTTGATAATCACCAACATCGTTGGAGAGTTAAACGTATATCATCAAGTCCACGAAATCAATTTACGAAGCTAAATGGCCAACGTAAAAGTGTGTATGAGGGATTCAGGTATTTCTAGTGCTGGTGGAAAATATTAATCTAACGTAAATACAATTTATCATAGAGGAAAGTTTCAAGCAAGCTAAGCAAGGTAACGTATATCCACTATGCGATATTTCTCACAGGAAAGGCTGGCGCTACTTCGATGAATTTGTCATTATTAATGTGTGTTAAATCACATCAAATGAATGAATGAATGATGCAATGATGAAATGATGGAATGAATCAATAAATGAAGTAATACATTAATTAATTAATTAATTGATGCTTAATTGTGATGTCTAATATTTTACGGCAATCGCGTAGGTATCGATGAGAAAGTACAATTATTCCTGGTTTAAAACGAGAAACTTGTCGACAGTTTTTGTTGTTTAGTTAATACTGTCCGTACCGTGTTTCAGGTGATATCGGATTCGACCTACAACATTTGCAGTCGCAGCTGGTCGTTCTACGCCATCGTTGCAGTTAGCGCCGTCACCATTGTTTTGAGTGTTAGCAGTGGAATTCACATTCAGATGTTGGTGTAAATGTGCACAATGGGTGAGGGGAAGGGGGGGGGGGGGTATGGGGGCTATTTTGCAATTCCTCACTCTTAACTGCCAGTGCCACAGTGCGACTGGTGAGCTACATTACTTGGACTAATCCATGCCTCGCCTCACCATTAAATAATTGCATGCCTATCCCTCTACTGATATCCTGGAAAGATGAAGTTGACAAATAATACGTTCGCCGCTGCCTGTTTAACCTTGTTCTGTTTACATGTTGAGAAATAATAGTCAGCAGGACATGGTTAAATCCAATGCCAGGAAAAGGCCCATTGAATGCGCATTATGTAAAAACACGATGAAAATTGTCTAGTACGTTATTAGCCTAGTGATCGTTCCTGGGCAGTTCAGAAACAAAAGCTAATGCTGGCAGTATATATTTTTAAAACGCTCACAGCGATGATCAAGCGATTTGGAGGGTACTGCGGTTGCTTATAGTTCTGAAGTTCTGAAGTTCCGGAGGTGAATGTGGGGACCCCAAAAATATGAGAATTATAAGCTTGCAGGTATGCCCTATTATGAAAATGCGGGTATTTATTAAGTGAAGGAAGAATCAGAGAATATACACGGTGGAGCACGCAGGGACATTATGTAAACGACGCGTTCTTTAACCATGCGGAAGCTGTCGGTTTGATGCGCCAATATATCTTAAAGCGCGTGCGGTGATTTCGGTACTTTTTAGTTGATGGAGAGGAGAATGTAAGGGTATGTGCTAAGAATATGCTCCACTAGTACTTAATAGCTCAAGACAAGGATATTGCAACAGTCGGAGATCGGCTGTTCCATTTTTCTTGACGTAATAATACGTTGACTCAGTAAAAGCGCGAACATGCGCTCTTGGAATTTCAACGGCTAATTGTCAGATGAAACGATTGCACGATATGTGTGTAATCTTACACGGGTAGTTTGAATAGAATACACCTTTACAGTTTGCGATTTTGATCCATTTTATTTGTTTATCCTGAAATTCCAATAGCTAGAATCAATAGTTAAACAGTGAAATATAAATATGTTAAAAAAAACAGCGTCGCCGTCATTTGAACGTGTCAAGTTGGGTTGATGCCTTTGCATATTTGAATAATGATGGGTATTTTTTGCAGCAATGTTAATACAGATGGTTACTTTTATTTATATTATCATACATTACTGGGAGTATTGCGAGTGCGCGTGTTTGTGGAAGTGGGAGAGGAAGGAAGATAAGGTATAAATATCAGTGGTATTCTACTTCTTTTATATTTTCCTACTTGGCTTCAATTTATATTGAAATACACTGCTGCCGAAAAGCGAGAAAGGAAGTCAACACGGCACCCGCTTGTCATTCATTTGATTCACGAAGTCGAGTTACCCATGCACTGCATAACATGGATATGCACATTCAGAATTTGGAACAATATGTTTGATATTATTATTATTATAAATATTATTATTATTATTATTATTATTATTATTATTATTATTATTATTATGATGATGATGATGATGATGATGATGATGATGATGATGATGATGATGATGATGATGATGATGATGATGAGGTTTATTATTATTATTATTATGATTATTAATTTTTTATACATTTTTTCACTATTAACTTGAAAATCATTCGTTCGCTTCAACCAAAAAATCATATAAAATCTGAATATCTAAAGTAGAAGTTTAATGTTGAAATATATTGACTGTTCTGGTGATATTTATTCTCAGAACTTGATGCAATTAAAAATTACATGAAAATACCAGGTAGGTGACAATAACGATTTGTGTGCGTTGCTATACGTGGTGTTAGTTTAATTCACTATCTATTTGAGATGGAAGCCGTTTCAAATTGAATTTCCGTAATACGGTAATTTATCCATTGTCGGTGCCTTGGTATTAGCGTCGAACAAAAGTCCAAATCCCATGTGAAAGTAATAGAAGCCCGCAACTTTCACAATTAACATCTACGTTGGTTACAGTTTTGGGAACACTGCAACCAGGGGAAATAAAACCAAAAATATCGTACAGGAATATTGTCTTCTGTGTACCCTTGAGCAATGCATTGTTTTTCAAAACCAAGTCGTTTTTTTTTCAAACGATTGCATTCTTCCCCACTTACTGTAGACATTGACTTTATTAGCTACTGTTATAATTAATGCAATACACAAATTAAAGAGTAACCAACGATTAGTTAATGTATCTTTTTATCGGAATCCGAAAGGTAAAAACAAATGGAAATTAACCGTCAAACGTTACATAATGCTTATTATGGATGAGGGGAAAAAATGGTCAGAAATGTGGTTTGCACTTTACGGATTCCTCCCATCTAGTAATGTCTCGGCTGATTTCGGCATACAGTATAATGGTGTTTAAGAAGGAACTGCAGATGCTGGAAAATCGAAGGTACACAAAAAGGCTGGAGAAACTCTGCGGGTGCAGCAGCATCTATGGAGCGAAGGAAATAGGCAACGCTTCGGGCTGAAGAATGGTTTCGGCCCGAAACGTTGCCTATTTCCTTCGCTCCATAGATGCTGCTGCACCCGCTGAGTTTCTCCAGCAATTTTGTGTACCTACAGTATAATGGTGTTTGCATGATGGCATAATGCATTTTCACGGTTCTATTTTCCTTCACGTACTCCATCACCACTCTTACGATGGAAATTCGGCTTGAGGAGATGTGTCATCTAAACATTCACATCGTTCCCTTCACTGCGAGGAAAATTGTTTGGAATAGCAATTCCCATACTCAATTTGTGTATTTGACCAAATCAATCTCGGTGAAGAGATTCTGCGCACATCGCTTAAATGTTAAATACACCAAATAGTGCATGTACAATCATATTACCGTAAGAAGATTGCTGCCCGTGTAATGGAGAATTTGGGGAAGGAGAAGATAAATTGAACATTTACACTGGGAGCAACCACTTGTGATCCTGTGTTGAAACTAATGAAATGAAATTTCCCGAATATCCGAACGTCAGAAGACACCTGTAACTGCAGTCCTGACATCTTCCTGTTATAAATTATTCAGTAAAAATAAAATAAATAATATATATTACATATACATTTGTTTGATTTGTAGGGAAGAGTGAAGTCAAAGGTATGTTCTGAAACAAGATAAACGATAGCAGTTCTTCGTAACAAAATGTCACATCTTTTGCTGCAGATTATTTTAATTTTGAGTGACTAAATTGAATCTTGTTATTTTTGAGGTGTGCTTTTATAATATGCGCAAAACCAGCGGGGTACAACATTAAATCAAACCAGTCTAAAAATAAGTGAAATCTCTTTTGCAAAATAACAAGAGGAACATGCCTCATCTCAACATTATTACAACATCTGGCGACTAATTTGGAATCCTAGAGCGAATACAATTTTCGTGCTTTTAGAGACGTATTGACATTAATATTTATCGTCCTCCTTTTTGTAAGTGTAAGTTGAAATCTGAAAATATCCATACCACTTTATATAATGTAATGAATACGCCAGGAAAGAAAGAACTGAACATATATTTATGGGCGCTAATATTCTCGTGATGTTTCACTAATGTCAACTGTTCACGTTCATAGGTTTCTCCGTATTATATTTATAATTTTCTGGTGAATAACTTGGGAAAATATGCAGATGGTTTTTGCTTTGAAGAACCATGCTGAATTTCACCACAATGTCAACTTCAAGTAAGACAATGAAACAATGTCGCCCAATAACAAGTCCACTACATGTCACGTATATTGTGTCACAATTAATTCCTCTTCAATTTCCTTTCATAAAAAAAACGACATCCTCATAAACAGCAAGAGTAACAGCGAGCCACTAGGTTATGACGGTTATATTACCATGTTACTTCCATTATTTTTCTTGAAGGTAAAGTACAAGTGTGTGTGATCTTGATGATAAAAAGCAATTGTTGTAATTCTGTCTGTGTGGGGAATGATGGCCAGCAGACCTGCGTGCTTTAACACACACTGTGGCAATCGTTAAGCAGCGATTATCGCAGGATATTGAACAGTGGGATATTTAATGCATCACTCACCTAATTTTGGATTTCGTGCCCCACCCAGAAAGATGCAATATGTGTTTTTTCTCCACGCATGTGCATGCATTTTTAGCATGCGTGCGTCTGCGGGTAGGAAACAGTGTTAGTAAGTGACATGATGAAGTATAATGACATATGCAGTTGCCATGCTCATACAATTCATCAATGAATATTTTAGCATAACAGCAATATACGATGAATAAGGTCGTATCCCACATTGGTCATCTGACACTGAAAACTAATTAGCGATAGCAATTTCAGACTTTAATTAATATACAGTATATCTAAATTTTCTAAAATTCCTGAGCCCACTGGCCCAGCTGAACAAGTTGTTTTAAACCTATCTTCTTGGTCCACGTCACCACCCACTTTAGTATCATAGAAAAATGTCCAATGAACGGTGTATCATACATATTTTATTTATTTTGAATTACAAAGCGTGCCCCGCCATTAGTACCTTCTGTACTTAGTTTCATGTCCGTTGGGTCAAAAGATTTATTCGACTGCTTTTGAATTGTTTGTCAGTGCCGTATCGTTGCTTGGAAAAAAAGACAGATTCGCTTCCAAATTCTCAAAATTATCACTCGACTTTTTTTCTTTTGTGTCACATGAAATTGACACAATTTCAAGAAATTATTCACCTTTTCCTTTGATCAAATATCCAGATGACAGTCATCTTCCACTAGATGATCCACCATCTGACTTCAGCATATCCATAGCGAATTTAATTATGTTATTGAAATCAATAAGATGAAATTCTTTATTTGGTGCATTTAGAAATAATGCATTTTGTCGCGAGAACTGCAGGTAAAAGATAAGATCTTGCAATCCAATGGTCGTAGAGAAACTCTAATGCAAACACCCAGTCCTTCAACGTCACATAACTCAAGTGTCGAATATAGTTGTATTCTTTCCCAGAAGTATTGTCGTCACTGACTGTTTATTGGTTGCATTTCTTCCAAACCCTTACTCATTCAACAATGTGAAAACTAGCATTATCCGATGGCGAAAATGATTGAATTTTAGATTTATGCATCTCTTGCTTCGTTCCCTGTAATAGAACCTGACCGGCTGAAAAAAGCACTTGCTGATAACGGTGAGACACTGATTCGAAGCTAAAGATCCGCTGTACAAAGAGAAATTCCGTGAAAATTGGCAACGGTTGTCAATATCAATGAAAATGCCATTAATGTTATAATGAATTATTTATGGATTTGATTTGATGTATTATAATTTGTTGCATGTTAAACATACAGTAAATGGATAGTACCGATGCATGTCAGAATTTCTAAATGTTATAATGAGTCCATGCACAGTATGCAACAATGTTACAACATTTTGAGATGTAAAAAATCAAGTCTGCAATTTATCCCATCAGATAAAACACAAGAATACGTTTAATTTGACACTTAATTCCCTTTCATGTGTTCAGTATTAAAAAAGTTATGGACATTTTCATACTCGGAAATTAGCATCATGTTCACTATTGATTTTCAATTGACTTAACACAAAAGCTGTGACCGAGGACAGTGAAATGGCCATTACTTTATAAAAAAATTAAGAGAACTGAAAGAAATGTTCAGTTATTATAGATTGAAGCATTCGGAAACAAATATGAAACAATCTTACTTGGATGACCTGAAATGAAAGCATATAATTAGTTAATTACCCAATTGTAGCGAATTCAAAACTCCCATTACTAGATCTAAACATCTATCCATTTCTTAAGAAAAGACTAACATTTTTTAATAGCCTAAGTGTCCAAATAACATTCACACAAGAATTCACAATATAACATGATTTTAAAATCTCATTTTCATTAATTTATAGGCCAAATGGAAGGGATTTAGTGTTCAATTGCAGTAAATTAATGGCCATTTAAATCAGCTTTCGAGTGGGATCGTGGGGAACGCGCTGGTTTGGAACGTTCCCATTGCAGTGAATTTGTACCACATATGCCCAGAAAAGTACTGCATGATTGAATGGGCCCCCAAATGAGCTACTCGCAACATAACATGTTGTATAAAGGGATCTTAAGAAGCGCTTTATAATGTAAAAATAAACAGCCTACCTTGCGGTGTCCCCTACATGAGATCCGTCCCGTTGGCGGCGGTCGCGGGTTTAGAGGATTATTTTTAACTTACTATAACAATTAAATAAACCAATTTAGTTAAACAATAGCTGCAGCGAACTAATGTCGCGGCGATTTTTCGTTAGCAACTAGGGAGGCTGAACAACATCGATTTGAATACCCAAGAGAAAAATCGCGTTTTAAACCCGCCACCAATCAAAGGCGCCAAAATAGCGCACACGAGCAGCGACAGATCTGCAGCGCCGCTGAAGTTAGGTTTTGCAACATACCTACAGCATGGCGAGTATCATGCCTCTTCGAATTATTACTCCCGCGCCACCATCACCGTGCAACAAAAGTTTAAAGGGTTTGGGAACAACATGAAATAAAGGAATGTTTTGCAACTGACCTTCTTCGGTGTCTCACATTTGTGGTATAAATAAATAAAATCCAGAGATCTCCCATTGGCTCAGCACTTCAACGCCCCCTCCCATTCCGAATCCGACCTTTCTGTCCTGGGCCTCCTCCATTGCCAGAGTGAGCACCACCGGAAACTGGAGGAGCAGCAACTCATATTCCGCTTGGGCAGTCTGCATCCCAGTGGCCTGAACATTGACTTCGCCAATTCCCACTGGCGGCGTGTCACTATATGTTCTAAACTGGCCTATTACCCGCCTTAACTCGGCGGGAAGAACAGGCAAGACAAAGTACAGTAATCCCATTTTTTTGGCGAAGCATTTGTTCCAAGTACCAATAAAACATTCTAATAAAGCAATACCGTCCCTAATAGCCGATATGGTTCCAGAACACAAAATGTATGGTTTAACACAGATATATGTATCATAAATATATATATATTTTTTAATGTTTATCTGATTAACTATATATTCTTTAAGCCATTTTCTAACCATTGTGTTTTCCTTCTGACCGATGAAGATGCGCTGATGGGAACAAATGCAGGTAACGTAAAATAATGCATTACATTTCATTGGTGCGAGCATAATACGGAACATAATTTTTTGGTTAATAGTTAATTGTGATACTCCGCTTCAAACGTTCAAGAGTTTTCATTTGTCATAAGATCATAAGCGATAGGAGGGAGATTAGGACTTACGGCCCATCAAGTCTGCTCTGTCGTTCAATCATGGCTGATCTGTCTCTCCCTCTTAACCCCATTCTGCCTTTTCCCCATAACCTCTGACACATGTGCTAATGAAGAACCAATTTATCCATTTATCTCTGCCTTATATAGAGATAATATACAAATGTCCAATGACTTGGCCTCCACACCCTTCTGTGGCAAATAATTCCCACATAATCAACACCCTCTGACTAAAGATATCCCTCCCCATCTCCTTCCTAAAGGAATGTTCATTACTTCTGAGCCTATGTTCTCCAGTCCTAAACTATCCCACGTGGAAACATGCTCCCTATATCCACTCTATACAGGCCTTTCATTATCGGTAGTTCTGCTTTGTGACATTGTTCCGTTGGAGCCAGGGAGATGGATTTCAATGTGATCGCACTTCATGCATAAATATATATACTTTGCAGCTGAAGAATGAAAATATGCAATCCTGCGACTATTTCCACAGGGATTCTTCTCAACCCGCTGAGCATTTGCAGAAGTTAATTTATTTTCTGTGAATCTGTTGGCTGTCCTGACACCGGGTGGGAATTATCTAATTTATGGACATTCGCAAGCTTCGAAAGCAGTATGAGCTACCAACAGAAGAAGGTCCTTCCCCACCGCCGGAGAGCAGTTTAGCAATTTAGCTGCATTTGGCTCTGCAATGCAATAGTGTTGCTGCGATTACTTCGCCCATGTTCACTTAATGACTCCGAACGATAGTCGATAAATGACTGATTTCAGCGTCGTAAAATAAACCGTTAATCATTTTCCACAATCTCAAATCTGCGCGTTTCTGTTATGTATGTATTTATTTATTCATTTTTGCTGTCAAATTGCTAACACACAGTTTGAGGAAGACGGGTAAAAACCTGTTGACAAGTCAGCATCAAGAAATCCTGAATTCATATGGAAGTGCATTGCGGGTGGAGCTTGTATTCTTGGATGTTTGCTGGCAAAACATTCGATTTCGATGTCTCCCTCACCGCTAAACCGTCAATGAAAAATATGTTGGAAATATCTGTCTCCAATACTTATATGTGATTTATGTACGTTTACAGTGACATTATCTGTGCGTGTAAATTGTGTTACTTGTATTGAAAAATATTGAACTGCCCTTTACCTGTCAGTCATTGTTGATAGCTCAAGTAAGTTTCATTTGATTTTGCACTCAATGTTTTTAGATTTGGAAAAACTTATTGCGGAGAGCAGTGAGTACATACCTTCTAAGATGAACGTATGTTGTTAAATTAATATGCAATTAAATGAGTACTGCAGTCCAGGAAATTGTACATGTGATCCACCGATCCGCATTATTTAGTTTTATTTTCTGTTGCCTAATGATCAGGGATAATAATGTTTTGATGTTTTAATCATTCCTACAGTGAAACAGATGCTTGCAAAAGATATAGGTAATTATTGCCCTCTGTCACAGCATATATTTCAGAATATGCATAGTATATTTTTATTCAAGAACGTTTACGAAGAAATGCATCTGATTGTAATCAAATCGTGCCGCACGTAAGGCCGAATAGGTAACGTACATAAATATACAGTCAACGTCATTATCGGGTCAGCAACAATTATCCGTGAATACGCTTACACAAATAGATCAGGATGTATGGATTGACATTCATCTGATATCGTAGTTTATGTCATCCACGTCTGCAGTATTATTAAGATAGCGTTGGGGTTTGACATTGAGCTAATTAAAAGAGCAACCAGAGCTGCCAAGGAAAGGTACTCTGAGAAGTTGAGGAGCAACTCCTCAGCTAGTGACTCGTCTTCAGTTTGGAAGGACTTGCAAGCAATTACCAGCTACAAGAGGAAAGCCCCCGCTCTTTGGACAATCGTCAACTGACCAACGACCTGAATGAATTTTACTGCAGGTTTGAAATCAGATATGTAACCCTGGTACCCCCTCCCCCTCCCAAATCAACACAGCCAGACGCCAGTCTGCAAAGAATGTACCCCGCACCCTCTCCTTCCCACCACCACTTCACATCTACTTAAGGCAAAACTCCAGTATGAAAATACTGGACCAATTCAGACCACAGCCAACCCTTTGCTCCCATTCACAATCTGACCTCAGTCTGAAAAGACTGGGCTCTTCTACACCCACCCTCCTCCAGTCACCACCACACCCAATTACGCACATCCTTCTTGCTGAACAACATCACTTCGTCATCAATAAAGACAGAGGATGTGGAGAGGCTTTTCAGAAGCCAGAAAAGCCGGAAATCACCAGGGCATGACAATGTTTCCCCCTCTGCTCTCAAACTCAGTGTCAAGCAACTGGCAACGGTCTATAGAGACAGTTTTAACTAGTCGCTGCAAACATATACCGTCTCTGCCTGCTTCAAAGTCCCACTATTGCCCATGTGCCCAAAAAGGCAAGGATTACGTCTTGATGACTATAGGCCTCCACCAACCATTTGCTGTGCGTTGTTTCAAACCAACCACCACCACCCAATTGCTGTGCTTTATTTCAAACCAACCACATTTTCATTTTCAAACCACATTAAGGGCACTCAAATTCATTAAAACCACACTCACAGTTTAATAGACATATGTTCAGTGTTATTCACAGCTCAGACTGAGAGACTTGACCTTCTCGCTCCCCCGTCTTGCAGAGACTGACTGAGGCACTGAATCCTTCCGGGTTTTATAGTCCCTCCGGAAGGGGCGTGGCCTTCAAAGAGAGAATCTCAACATTATTTAAACACTAAAAACACATTTTATTTTTAATCGATGGGAAAATCCTCTTGTCCTGCATAGCGGAGGACTATGAGTAAGATGGCCAAAAATTACAGCAGTTAGTGGCAGCGTTTTTTCCAAAATCAATATACAGAACAACAGGAAGTAGTCAAGATCAGACTTTTAGTAATATAGATTACGATACAGATTAAGCATGCTGCATATTCCTTATGTAGTACATTCCGGATCGTCATCGCTAGCGCCGCCCATAAGCCTGCGTGTCGAAATCTCTCACCCTCTTAGATCAACTGCATGCCATGGAGACGAAAGCACATGGTGGTTCCTCTGTAGATTTACCAATAAAATACTATGGGTTCTAATCTCTATGTGTGAGTCTGATCATTTCAACACTATGCAACAAATAGCTGTGTTTATTGAGGATTTAAAGAAGTATACTTCAAAAGTATACTTAATACAAGTGGAATAATCTGATATTGTGTTATATTTTGTTTCATAAGAGATTGAAATTCTCAAGGTAAAGGTGTTAAACGGTGAGGAAATTATTAATTTCACTAAATTACAACTTCGCGGTTGTCTCACTTCTGCATTCAGCCAGGAAAAAACATATTTGCGTAAATTGCTTAATGGTGGGATTCCATTGTCTCCTGTGGCTGATGTAATTAATATTTAGTATTGATTGCTAATGTTCCTGGGTCTGTCTGAACGTAAACGTTAATTTCCTTATGTAGGGTATGTATTTTCAGCTAGTATATATGCCTTCATTTTCAACAATCCTTTAATGATGAATGAGCATCATCGTTTCTATTTCACATTGCGCTGGACTTATTATTAGACACATTTGCTGTCCATTATTTAATTACGAACGACGTAAGGCAGGGAAATGTATGGCAACCCATTGATTTATTTCGTATTCTTATTCATATTAGATCCGTTACATTGGCTTTAATAGCAATATGTCCAATATAACCATATAACCATATAACAATTACAGCACGGAAACAGGCCATCTCGACCCTTCTAGTCCGTGCCGAACACGTATTCTCCCCTAGTCCCATATACCTGCGCTCAGACCATAACCCTCAATTCCTTTCCCGTCCATATAACTATCCAGTTTATTTTTAAATGATAAAAACGAACCTGCCTCCACCACCTTCACTGAAAGCTCATTCCACACAGCCACCACTCTCTGAGTAAAGAAGTCCCCCCTCATGTTACCCCTAAACTTCAGTCCCTTAATTCTCAAGTCATGTCCGCTTGTTTGAATTTTCCCTACTCTCAGTGGGAAAAGCATATCCACGTCAACTCTGTCTATCCCTCTCATCATTTTAAAGACCTCTATCAAGTCCCCCCTTAACCTTCTGCGCTCCAAAGAATAAAGCCCTAACTTGTTCAACCCTTCTCTGTAACTTAGTTGCTGAAACCCAGGCAACATTCTAGTAAATCTCCTCTGTACTCTCTCTATTTTGTTGACATCCTTCCTATAATTAGGCGACCAAAATTGTACACCATACTCCAGAATTGGCCTCACCAATGCCTTGTACAATTTTAACATTACATCCCAACTTCTATACTCAATGCTCTGATTTATAAAGGCCAGCACACCAAAAGCTTTCTTTACCACCCTATCTACATGAGATTCCACTTTCAGGGAACTGTGCACAGTTATTCCCAGATCCCTATGTTCACCTGCATTCTTCAATTCCCTACCATTTACCATGTACGTCCTATTTTGATTTGTCCTGCCAAGATGTAGCACCACACACTTATCAGCATTAAACTCCATCTGCCATCTTTCAGCCCACTCTTCCAACTGGCATAAATCTATCTGTAGACTTTGAAAATCTACTTCATTATCCACAACCCCACCTATCTTAGTATCATCTGCATACTTACTAATCCAATTTACCACACCATCATCCTGATCATTGATGTACATGGCAAACAACAGTGGACCCAACACAGATCCCTGTGGCACCCCACTAGTCACTGGACTCCAACCTGACAAACAACCATCCACCATTACTCTCTGGCATCTCCCATTCAACCACTGTTGAATCCATCTTGCTACTCCACCATTAATACCCAACCATTGAACCTTCTTAACCAACCTTCCATGAGGAACCTTGTCAAAGGCCTTACTGAAGTCCATATATACAACATCCACTGCTTTACCCTCATCAATTTCCCGAGTAACCTCTTCAAATAATTCAAGAAGTTTAGTCAAACATGACGTTCCAGGCACAAATCCATGTTGACTGTTCCTAATCAGACCCTGTTTATCCAGATGCTTATATATATTATCTCTAAGTATCCTTTCCATTAATTTGCCCACCACCGACGTCAAACTAACAGGTCTATAATTGCTAGGTTTACTCTTAGACCCCTTTTTAAACAATGGAACAACATGCGCAGTACGCCAATCCTCCGGCACTATTCCCGTTTCTAATGACATTTGAAATATTTCTGTCATAGCCCCTGCTATTTCTACAATAACTTCCGTCAATGTCCTAGGGAATATCCTGTCCGGACCTGGAGACTTATCCACTTTTATATTTCTCAAACGTGTCAGTACTTCCTCTTCTTTGAATCTCATAGTTTCCATAGCTACCCTACTTGTTTCCCTTACCTCACATAATTCAATATCCTTCTCCTTGGTGATTACCGAAGAAAAGACATTGTTCAATATCTCCCCCATCTCTTTTGGCTCTGCAGATAGCTGTCCACTCTGACTCTCTAATGGACCAAATTTATCCCTCGTGATCCTTTTGCTATTAATATAGCTGTAGAAACCCTTTGGATTTACTTTCACCTTACTTGCCAAAGCAACCTCATATCTTCTTTTAGCTTTTCTAATTTCTTTCTTAAGATTCTTTTTACATTCTTTATACTCCTCAAGCACCTCATTTACTCCATGCTGCCTATAATTATTGTAGATCTCCCTCTTTTTCCGAACCAAGTGTCCAATTTCCCTTGAAAACCATGGCTCTTTCCAATTTTTACTATTTCCTTTCAACCGAACAGGAACATAAAGATTCTGTACTCTTAAAATTACACCTTTAAATGTACTCCATTTCTCTTCCACATCTTTCCCATAAAACAAAATGTCCCAATTTACTCCTTTTAAATCCTTCCGCATCTCCTCAAAGTTAGCCTTTCACCAATCAAAAATCTCAACCCTAGGTCCAGTTCTGACCCTCGCCAATGAATGAACTGAAGAGTTATCAGTGCGTTATGTACAATGTGGTGCTTTCAAAACACATTGAAAAGTCGGCGATTTAATCAAGTTCCAACAATGCTAGAGTATTAAAAAAAATGTACCTCGGGAAGTTGTAAGATATATTTCCATGAACGATATTTGTATTAAATAGGGGACTCAATAGAAGAAATGCAGGGGGATGTTTGCATGAATATTAAACGGAGAATTACACGTATTGTTATTATTGAATGAATGAATTAATCTCTTTATGAATGTTATATAAGATTACATTTTACTTTGCAAGCACTTTCATTATTTTACTTCGCCCTTTAGAGGAGGAAGAATAAAACATGTGTCAGATTGATTCTTCCTCAAAATGTCTGCTTAACCTATTGCTTCAGATTTTTCCAAAGTTCCATTGAAATGACGGTTGTAGCCAAAAGAGGCTTCTTCCGTTCCCCGAAGTAATGAAATGTTATTAATGATTGAAGCATCGGCGCTTACACGATAGGACCCTATCATAACGTTAACGAGCCCACAAAAATCATTTCACGCCTTCCAAGATGGGACTGTCAAACGAAAGCGCCTCTAGCGGCTGCGTGATTGAGTGACATATAATTGTTGACGTTTAAACTTAAATTTGAACGAAATTGATTTCGTAAATGAAGACATTGGCTAATGTTGCTCAAGTAATATTTCAGATTACAATGCAAGATATAACTGGAAAGGTGTAAAGGCAGTGATTTGGATATGGATAATATGGATTTTTCTTTAATGGTTGGAAGTCCATATTTCCTGTTATCTTATTTCATCACAACTGGCAAATCAAACTGCAAACTTGTAGATATAACTAGTTGCAGTCTACTAAATTCTCGAATGTATTTCATCCTTTCACATTTACATATTTTTCGCAGAAAGCAGAAGCGACACAGGTAAGATACCAGCATTTATTTATCAAGGCTACACATGAACGGAACATAGAGTGAAGCACCCCATTGATTTGTTGACATTTTTTATTGAAAGGACGAGAAGGAAGCATCGGAGTATGGACACGGCCTCACCGATCAGGGACACTGGAGAATCCGTTGATAAGTATGTGTTAACATAGCGCTTTGAAAAGCGCCATGGATTGTTGTTATATAAGAGTAGAATATTTTGGTTCTTGCCGCCCCTTTCCTCTGCTGTTCAAGTAAACACTGGCAATTGCATGCACTCATATGCGGAAATCTGGAAATTAGAGAGAGAGAGAGAGAGAGAGAGAGAGAGAGAGAGAGAGAGAGAGAGAGAGAGAGAGAGAGAGAGAGAGAGAGAGAGAGCGAGCTAGTGAGAGAGAGAGGCGTGAGAGAGATAGATCGATCGATAGATGAGCGATATCTCCGGCTTGCGCGCTAGCAACTATTGATACTCAACTATCTAGTACCTCTCTCTCCTATACCTCTCTCCTCCTCCTCATATCTACCCTCTCTATCTTCGCTCTCTCTTCTCTCTCTTCTCTCTCTCTCTTCTGCGTCTCCTCTCTCTGTCTCTCTCGTCTCTGTTCTACTTTATCTCTAGTCTTTTTCCTCTGTATAGAGCGGAGGATAATGGCGCGCGTCATAAAGTTTAGTTTCGCGAACATTTTTGAAATGTTTTATTTTGCTTATATCAACTTGTACACACGTTTTCCAGTTGCCACGCAATATCACCATATAAACCATATAACCATATAACCATATAACAAGTACAGCACGGAAACAGACCATCTCGGCCATTAATCCGTGCCGAACACATACTCTCACCTAATCCCATCTACCTGCACCCAGACCATAACCCTTCATTTCTTTTCCATCCATATAACTATCCAATTTATTTTTAAATGATAACATCGAACCTGCCTTCACCACCTCCACTGGAAGCTCATTCCACACAGCTACCACTCTCTGAGAAAAGAAGTCCCCCCTCATGTTACCCCTAAACTTATGTTCCTTAATTCCCAAATCATGTCCTCTTGTTTGAATCTTCCCTACTCTCAAAGGAAAACGTTTATCCACGTCAACTGTCTATCCCTATTATCATGTTAAAGACCTCTATCAAGTCCCCACTTAACCTTCTGCGCTCCAAAGAATAAAGAACTAACTTGTTCAACCTTTCTCTGTAACTTAGTTGCTGAAACCCAGGCAATGAATCACAATGGAAAAAAAATGCTTGTTTATCAAAGGCACACGAGCAAGCCTTACGTTCATTGCAAAAGAAAATATGTTCTTCTTCAACAAAGATATATTTTAAAAAATGTTCGTGCATTACTCGATAAATAGGTACAATATGCGAATGTCGCACTACCTGCGATTTTTCTGCTGCCCAATGTTATGCAATGCTGATCATTCCGTTGTCCTTGTTTCCCACGGTATTATATTCCGCTTACATATATCATGTTTTATCACAGTCACGGATACTGGAAAAGGCAAAGACAGAGGTATTCACATGAAGCACATTTAAATGCCCGCTTCCTGTAACAAATCTTGTATATCCTCTTTTATTTGATAAGATATAATCTGAAGGCCAAGTATGGATGGATACATTATTCAAGCCGTGCTTTCCTTTCCGTTCCGAATATATAGCTCATAATATGATAACAATTGTCTCTGTGTCCTATGTGGTGATAAACCCCGAAATGTTTTCCTGCATGTATATTGCTTTAAGTGTTCATGCGGTCATTCCCATCAAATGACAATATTATTATGAACTAAGTGTTATTATATTTAAACAGATAAATATGTAGCAGCATAATTACATTTGTATCAAAATAGAACAATTTCTTTATTTTTCAGAACTCGATAAACTGAGAGGAATTCTGAGAAATGCAGGTGTTTTCGCTGATCAGAAATATTTACTCATTAATTCTTTGAAAACTGTATGATTACTTCTGTAAACACGAGCCAAAGTCATTGTGTGATCTGAACACATCTTTAATGAGCACTTAGCAGCACTTAGGACAACATGTTATCAATACATCCCGGCTGCTCGAACTGAAGTGCCGGAAATGGGGCGTTAGTATAAGTGTTGTGGAGGGGTGGAGTTAGTGGTGCTGGCCTGAGTGTGATTGGCTCACATACACCATCAATCTATATCCTTCCCCCTTGGGATTACGTGTGGAAATGGCACCTATGTCATGGAGTTAAACATACTCGCCATATCTGTCTGGTGGGCTGCTAACACGTCCCGAGCGCGTGCAGACCCAACCCTCCCCTCCCTCTCCTGAAAGATGGGACGGGGGTCAAGGAGGCGAGCATGACGCGGGAGAGGCTTGCGGGGACCGAAAGGGGAAACATGCGGTGGGTGAGACCCCGTGGTTAGTGGAGACCGAGGGACGAAGAGGGGTGGAAGGCATGCGGGGACGGGTGGGAGACATCGCAGAAGGCAGCTGGAACTGGAGCGGCGGAGCATAGGGAGCAGCAGGCGGTGGGCGGGGCTCCCTCACAGCAAGTATCTGTTGTCGACTTCTCCGGTAAACCGCTCCATGTAGGATCGTGGCTCGTCCGTCGGGCTGAGAACAGTGCCCAGACGGGAATGTCCAGTCGAAGTTCGTAGACGGACGACACGGCCCGGCAGCAGAGGCTCGAGCTGGAGCTGTCGTATGATCGTTTTTGGATATTCTGCCTCTCTTGGAGTCGTCTCTGGATAGTGGCAGGCACCAACGCGCCAGGAACCAGCTGCTGTTGTACAACTCCCAATCTAGATAATTTGTTTAAAATGTAGAAGTAGGTATTTTCATTAAGCTGTAGACCTATGGATCGTTAATTTGCGGAGTGGGTCTACATGCTCTAACTATTAATTTTAAAATATTATTTTACGCTATTTATTACAAACTTCAAGGAAACAATAGAATGGGAGAATGATTTTAAAAAATATGTCCTTGGAGTATTACATTTTTCAAAGCCACAAAAAGTTTATCATCACATCTACGTCAGCATTTTGCTGCCCTGCCGTTAGGTCGAAGTAGGATATACCTTGTTATTAGGTAATATGAAATAGATTACCAGTTATTTTCATCCGAACAAGTCTCTTGCCACATTTTGGATCTACAGTGTAAAATAATTAGCTTGAGTTCTGTGTATATCTCTAAGACACAGCATTTCTTAGTAATTCTTTCTCCTTTATGTGTATCATCTTGTATCCTGGTTGAACTATGTGATGCCATTTAGACGCGCGCAGTATGAGTTACAATCAACGTTTTCCCCCCATTTTCCGTAAACTAATATATGTATGTGTGTGGGGGGGGGGGGGGGGGGGGGGTGTGGGGGGGAGGGGGTAACTTTTAAATCTCTCCCTGCACGGGAGACCCGACCTTTTCTTTGTCGGGTCTCCGTTGTCGTTGGGGCTGCAACGAGGAGCGGCCTCCAACAGGAAGACCGGGGGCTGTGGTGCCGACTACTCACCTCACCGTCGCGGAGCTGGCCGAGTCCAGAGCGGGTGGAGCTGTGGTGGACGCTGCTACGGCCCGACCTCCGGAGATTCGGTGGCTGCAACTGCAGGTTTGGCGGACAGTGACACCGGGAGCCCGCGGGTCCCTGGAGGGAGTCCGCTTTTCGGGGCTTCCGCAAATGCGACTTCTCTCGCCCGAGTTGCGGGGTTGACGAGCTCCTGGAGCGGGGCCTTACAGCACCGCCCCGCGAGGCTTGGAATGGCCGCGGGACTCTGCGAGCGCGCGCCGGGGGCTCTAACACCAAGACCCGGTGCGCGACCTTGCATCACCCGGCGTGGCTTTACTGGCCGCGGGACAATCGCCATCGCCAGCCGGGGGCTTTGACTTTGACTCTGACATCGGGGGGGGGGGGGGGGGGGGGGGGTGGGAGTGCAGTGGTGAGATAAGTTTGTTTGGCCTTCCATCACTGCAATGTGATGGATGTTTATGTAAATTATGTTGTGTCTTGGGTCTATTTGTTTGTAATGTATGGCTGCAGAAACGACATTTCGTTTGGACCTCAAGGGGTCCAAATGACAATAAATTGAATTGTATTGTATTGTATTTGGTGCAAATAGAGGTTGTGATTTCCTTTTATAGACTTACGTCTCGTTGCCTTGCTGAATCATATCTGGTTTAATCAACCAGCTTTTTGCTGACGATCTGATCACGTTCCATTAAAAACGCAGAATCATCCCCCTTGCATTTCAATCGCCATGTATAAATAGCGAAGCCCTTCGCTTGCTCAGCAGTGGATCATCTCGCCTCTCCGTTGGAACAAACACAGACAATTTTCAGAACATAAGTGCCGTCTCTTCCTCTCTGTCTATCTATTTAAATGCTTGAATTACGCACTTCCCGGCATGTATTGCCTTCATCCAGCAGTGGTTGTCGAGTGCACTTTTGGGATTCAAATGATACGGATGCACGGTGACACGTGCATGCTCTCATGTATGCTTATACAGTGCCCTTCATAATGTTTGGGACAAAGACCCATCATTTATTTATTTGCCTCTGCACTTCACAATTTGACATTTGAAACATTAAAGCATCGCATGTGATTAAAGTGAACGTTGTCAGAATTTATTAAAGGTCATTTTATACATTTAGGTTTCACCATGTAGAAATTACAGCTGTGTTTATACACAGTCTCCCCATATCAGGGCACCATACTGTTTGGGACACATGGATTCACATGCGTTTGAAATTGCTCAGGTTTGTTTATTTGCCTCTTTAATGCAGGTATACGAAAGCTCTCGTCACCTAGTCGTTCATCCAGTTTTTCCATCGGCGTTGGCATCTTTTATGGCTGTTTATCAACATGGGGACCTAATTTGTGCAAATCAAAGTCAAAGAAGTATAAGGAAATAACTAGTCTGTGAGGCCTGAATTGATTATATTCGCAACATTTAAACCTGCACAAGAATTACTAAGGTAGAGCGAATTTCATCAGTATTCGCGAGGAAACGAGGAGCCGGACTTCCCGTGGAGAGCAAAAAAGCCGACGCCTTCAAAGCCTCTGACCAAAACACTAAGACGTAGACGGTATGTGTTGGGGAACCTTTCCCATTTCATGAGACATCTTCCCTGTACTGTAAGTTTCAGATGGTACATTTCAGTTTCATATTGGACACAATCCCACCCTAGTCGTGATCTCAACTAACCTCCAGTTTAATGGCCGCGTGATACTCCGACATGATCAAACCCAGCCGCAAAACTTTCCAGGAACTCAATGTTCCCAACCATGATTTCATCAACATTTCACGAAGTGTTTCATGCACGTAAGCCTCATTGTGAAGTATGTTGTTTATTACATTGTGCCTTTAATAATCTTAACTCAATTCCCTTTATAAAAATATAACTTTAATTTCATTTCAGTCAATTTCCCTGTCAATAATTTTGTGTTTTAACCAAAAAGGCATGGTTGTACACACGTTTATATGAATTGGTACTGTTTCTTGACATGAATATTTGGAAGGAATACAAAGCTGCCTCTTTTTCTGCAACATCAGAAGACAAGAAGACATTTAGGAGACCTCGAGGTAATTCTGCAGCTAAGTTCACATCAAATCTTATAATTTGCATTGTCTAAGTGTTGTTCGCCTTTTACTGTCGTCGAATTGTGGCTACGTTATAATAGATTCGAACATCGATAAGTAAAGCAACATTCTTGGTTGAATTTACAATTAGCCTTATTTGGATATTGCTCTTTCCACTAAATGTCTGAAGACTTTCTAAAGTTAATGTATTACGAACTTGTATATTGTTATTCTGGTTTATCTGTTGGGATGTTAAATTTAGTGGCTGCATGCGATGACGACGGCATATTTCGCGATTAGGTGACACAACCATCTTAAGAAGTACTGCAGAGAATATCAGGATGTGGGCGGGTCCTGTGCCGTCTATTATTGAATCATTGTTTTCATTTTAATGTCATCAATATTATTCTCTTTTATATTGAGGCAAACCTCGAAAACTGGATTTGAATGACTGTTGATATATTACTTCCGGTGTAACATAGATGATACCAGAAAAAATATTTTAGAAGATAGAACCATTCCTAAAATGGCTATGTTTCTATCATTCGTCTATTCAGGCTAAAATCTAATATTTATTTTTCAACGGAGGGTCAGTCTCAAAGGCCCATTTCTTATGATGTATTATTTCAGCCGTAGAGTGAGCGCTCAACTTGCGCGTCTACCGCTTCCTTCAGTATTATTACAAACTATATATCTGCACTTAACTGCCCATGCCTTAATTTTTCATGCCGTTTGCACTGCATATCTCAGATGTAATTCCATAATCATAACATTTTCTATTTGTTTTACGCGACTTTCCATATTTAGTAATACTGCAATAATGGCGGTGCAAAAGGCAATTTTAATATTTGTATTTCACTAGATGTTACCCCTGTCAGTTCAGGCTCCACTGGCTATATTCAATGTGCATCTCCCGCCTCTTACACCTTTTTCTTTTCCCGCTTTAAAAGTATTTGGCTTGTGGATGTACCTAACAATTTGCAAGATTTATTCAAATACTTTCCCTTCTTCAGATACAGAGCGTTTTACTACATCCACGGAGGAATTAGGTAAGAAATCACAATGCTGTACATCAAATGTTTGAACTCTTTCTTTTAGCAGCAGGCTGTGCCTATTTCAGCCCAGCGTAGACGCTCGCAACAGCGACTGAAATCGCGAGCAAATGCAACACACACAAAGTGATATAGAACAAATGAAATTATATTGATGACCTGTAATTTTACATACTTAGATTATAATTTTTTTTTTGATTTTCTTTTTAAAATCTACCGATTGTTACTTTGCGCCTGCGGAATTTACGTTGAAACAGTTGAATAACAGTTTGGTAACACGTTGATGCTGGTTATGATTACATCCAGTGTATATCTTCGTTCAGTAGCAAAAACGAATGCACCAATAGGTATTTTGTATTACTGGCGGACATTGAACATTAAGATTCGATCGAAAAATGCGATATCATGCATTTAAATGCTCAAATTGTGATGAGAACCATTAGGAGCGTACCGGTATAAGCACAAACTAGACTAAGTGGAACCCGTTGCGTCCCATGTTCTCACGGGAGAACATTGCGTCCCACAACGCAATATTCCTACTCTCCACCAATTACAATACTGGTGTCCACTGGGAGGGCGACTTTCTGGAGAGCTAGTGTGGTTGTTGAGAGACGAAGGGGCTGGTTTCCACAGGGCTAGTATGGACATTGTGGGCCGAATGGATTATTGGGCTGGCAGCTCAGTCACTCAGGCCTGATGGGCTGGCAGCTCAGTACCTCAGGCCTGGTGGACTGGCAGCTCAGAAACTGCCCGAAATTCAGCCCAAAACAGGTGAGAAACACTGTGAGAGAGAAAGGGAGAGTGCGGCGAATCAATTGTAGACATTTTTCATCGTGTTCTGCAGATCACAGCAATGAAGGCGGGATGTCTATCGTGGCTTGGATGTCACAGGGAGCCAATGAAGTGAGGGAGGGAAATACTGGGGTGAGGATTAATACTTGCAACGGGAATACTTACTGATGGGCCGAAGGGACCCCCCCCTGGGCGTGCAGAGGCTTGATGGGTCGACGGAGCTCTTAAAAAAATTAATGTGTTTGAAAACTCAGGGAAATGCACTTTGTCAAGACATTTCCTGCCCTGGCATGGGCATTTTGAGGCAAAATGCTCCTCCTGGGTTAATAAGGACAATTTGGGCAAATGGTGACTGGTTTCTCGACTAATAGGGGCATTGTGGGTCCCTATTAGAGTTTCAGGCAGGCCAAAAACCTAATTTAATTTCATATCTATTTCAATTTCAAGCACAGGGTACGCCGAACAGCTCGTTTCATGTTCATGTACTTTCCGTTGCCATTGCAGTTTCAAACACAGGGCTGGCCGAACTACTCACTGCCTATTTATTTCATTTCCATTGCTATTGCAGTTTCAAGCACATGGCAGGCCAAACAGCTCAATGCAATTCTATTTCACTTCCATTACCATTGCAGTTTCAAGCACAGGGCAGGCCGAGCAGCTCACTGTATTTTCATTTCACTTCGATTGCCATTGTAGTTTCAAGCACAGGGCCGGCCGAACAACTCACTGCATTTTCATTTCACTTTGATTGCCTTTGGAATGTCAAGCACAGGGCAGGCCGAAAAACTCACGGCATTTTCATTATTTTTCCATTGCGATTGCAGTTTCAAGCACAGGGCAGGCCGAACAGCGAACTGCATTTTCATTTCACTTCCATTGCCATTGCAGTTTCAAGCACAGGGCCGGCAGAACACCTGTCTGCATTTTAATTTAATTTCCATTGCCATTGCAGTTTAAATGCATTTTCATTTCACTTCCATTGCCATTTCAGTTTCAAACACAGAGCAGGCCGAACAACTCACTGGCTTTTCATTTCACCTCCATTTCCATTGTAATTTCAAACACAGGGCAGGCCGTACAGTTCTCTACATTTTCTTTTCACTTCCATTGCCATTGCAGTCTCAAGCACAGGGCAGGCCAATTCAAACCCCTTATTGCATTGTCATTTCATTCCCATTGCCGTTGCAGTTTAAAGCACAGGGCAGGCCAAGCCAAACAGTTCATTGTATTTTAGTTTCATTTTCTTAGCCATTGTAATTTAAATGCATTTTCATTTCACATCCATTGCAATTTCAAGCACAGGGCATGCTGAACAGCTCACTGCATTTGCATATCACTTCCATTGCCATTGCAGATTCAAGCCCAGGGCAGGATTAACAGCTGATTGCATTTTCATTCCACTTCCATTGCCATTGCAGTTTCAAGCGCAGGTCAGGCCAAACAGCTGGTTACATTTTCATTTCATTCCCATTGCCATTGCAGTTTCAGGCAGGCCAATTCAAACAGCTGATGGCATTTTCATTTCATTTCCATTGCCATTGCTGTTTCGAGCACAGAGCACGCCAGACCAACGAGCTCATTGCATTTTCTTTGCAATTCCGTTGCCATTGCAGTTTCAAGCACAGGGCAGCCTCGCCAAACAGCAGTTATGAAGAAAGTATTCAAGTTTTATCCGTTTAATATCACGGCGTTTCCAATAGTATCTAAGGTGTGCAGTGCGCTATTTCAACAACTGACGCAGCTCTACGTGTCTTTAAGAACGTGTAAACTAAATCATTTTGTTTACTGTCAGTGAAAAAGAAAATATTGTTCTTTTCTGCAGTAACAGTGTTCTTTCAAAGCATTAGCTGCTAAAAAAAATAATTTAGCCGAAATTAGTAAACATCAAAATAAAACTATGACGTATTTTCCCAGCAGAAATATTGCTGAAGCAAAAAGACGAAGGTAAGTCCTTAACCTGATTTTACTTGCCACCAGTAGCCATTATGATTTTAACCACAACATATCTCAATCATGTTTATTTTAGTCAAGCATTTGTATGATTTCATAGGGAATTGTAACAATTTGTTATCCTCCATTGATATGGATTTTGCATAGTAAAATAAGGTGTTACATTCGCTTCAAACATGTTGTGTTTATATATGTTTGTAGGTGATTGACAATGGTAGCGGCGTTGCAATGCAAACAATTAATTATATTTTCGGAAGGAAAGCTATCAAATTCTGCTATTTATTGGCACATCAAACTGTCATCATCAGCAGCAAACTAACGAAAGTTGTCATGAACAAAGTTTTGGAGAAAAATATATATTTTTTACAATGGAACATGTTGTCGTGGTGTGAGCATTCAACTACAATCCTTTCTGCTAGCCTTGAATCAACGAAAACTCAATGTGTCGATTTGTGCCAAGGTGCTAAGTAAAGTAAAGCATGTTAATTTCATGTCCTGATTGTCCGAAATGCGATAGTACGGTACACATGTGTAAGTGAAATCAAATGGCATCCGGTTTCATGGACCAAAGGGGCTGTCACACACATTAGTCACAAAATAATTGGAAGCCAATTGTCTGAGCCCGAGAAGATTACTGAAATAATTTCACAGGAACGTGGTGCATTTACGCTACGTACCCGCAAATCTACCCTTCAGACGTGTTTGCCTGAAAATCCTGCAGTTGATTCCAGCTGATCCAAGAGGAGCTTCCTCCTTTAAATACACGAGAATTCCACGATTTGTTACTTGGTTCCTGGAAATGCATTTTCCAATCGTGGCACAATGCGAATCTGGAGCCGAATTCGTCTATCGGGCAATACAGTTCAAATAAAATATGTGATTGGAGCCTGTCGAATAATTTTACATTTCCTGTAGATTTCCTATAGATTTCACATTTTCTTACATTTTCTAGAAATATTTGCATTAAAAACACGCCTGAAAGAAGCAGGTGAGAGCATAACCTTAAAATAGCATTTTCTTTTCAACTTCGCTGCGTGTTAGCTTCTTTCTCTTTTCTCTTTTTATTATAGGTTAAAATTTAATTAAAAAGAAATAAGTTGTACACGAAATTTAATATGTTGCATTTCATGATTTAGATGCATGTATATTGCTTCTATTAAAATATTTTTTTTTTAATGGAAAAAGAGTGAAATGGAAGCCCATTAAAGGAATAGAACCTTAATGGGAAATTATGGATTGTATGAAAGGACTTTTTATTCAAGATTGGAAAAATATAATTATAATTTTGAAAAGTTGAAATAAATGCGTAAAAAGGAAAAGGCGTTGTCTGATGTACGGGGGCTCGTTGAGAAAACATGCGATTTGTCAGCGGCGGGTTGACTGCTGAATTTTAGATTTCGAATATTTCAACGTAGTCAGTCGCAGCAGGACAATGAATTGATGGAAACACGATGAATTGCGGTAATAAGCCACAGCATGTCTCCTATCATAAATAAATAGCTAAAACAATCCTGTGACCCTGAAATTAATCTGCACAATACAACAATCCACAATTTTGTTTCCCCAATCATTCCGAATGCCATAATTTCACGGGGTTGCCATTAGGTGGAGATGTAGGTCAGTTGATACATTACAGCAGATGGTGGATCCTGTTAACTTGAATCCGCATGTGGCAAGTGGGGTTAGATATGCAACAGCTCTCAGAAGCGTTTAAGCAGTTCATTAAAACCACCCTGTTCAGTGGGGAAAGTAAACAAAAATGCTGGAGAAACTCAGCGGGTGCAGCAGCATCTATGGAAAAATTTATAGGTTTTAGTGTTGAGATAAATCATTTAAATATGTAAGAAGACATAAAAATATTAGACGATATACATCTGTGTTCGGATTTGACCAAGAACAAACTGTCAATTAATATAAAAACCCGGAGAGGCACAGTGGCACAGCCGTAGTTTTGCTGCCTTACAACGCCAGGGGCCCGGGTTCGATCTTGGCTGCATGTGCTGTCTGTCCGGAGTTGGTACGTTCCCCAGTGACCTGCGTCGGCTTCCACCGGGTACTGCGGTTTCCTCCCACACGCCAAAGATGTACAGGATTTTAGGTTAATTGTCGTGCAAATTGTCACGTAAATAGCCCCGAGTGTGTATGATAGTGTTAGTGTGTAGGGGTGGCCGGTGCACGCGGAGTTTGTGATCCGAAGGGCCTGTTTACGCGCTGTATCTGAAATACGCGTTCAGTTACTTTCTCAATCCATCGACGTCACGGAGAAAGATGGCATTCTGTAACAAAAATCAGAGAGTCTTTGGGCAGACAAGATTTTTCGGCGAAGATACAAAACGCTGGACTAACTCACCGGCTGAGGCAGCATCTCTGGAGAAAAATAATAGTTGACGTTTCGCATGGAGGTGGAGAAACGTCACCTATTCCTTTCCATAAATGTTGTCTGGCCCGCGAAGTTACTCCAGCTTTTTTTGTCCATCTTCGGTTTAAACCAGCATCTGTAGTTCGTTCGTACACAATATAATCGCCTTCCTCTCACCGAGCTTCGGACTCTCGGTATGACATTGATAGCTGTGGAGATGAGAAAAAAAATGATTACTGGACTGTAGTCCGTGCGTGCAGAACAGTGATCTGCATGTCATTCTGAAACCACCGTTTTAAATAGTAAAACTTCGACATGAAGCATAACAGTGTAGACGAGCTCAGACATCAAATTAAGGTTTGTTCCGAGCAGAATCCATTACGTAAATGTACTTATCGTTACCTTTCTTTTTTTTAGAAGATAAAGCAGTCTGCCAGCCCACTGGTAAGCTAAAGACTCAATGGACATTATAAACCACAATTTTACGTTTCCCATCATGAGAACGACGTGTTCAAGTTTGCATATTGAACTATGTATTCCTCTGTGTTGGAAGTACGATTGGAATTCATCTCTGATGTTCCACCAATCTTTAAATTTCCGGCAGTTATTCGACATTTATTCAACCATTAAAAATATTAGAACAGCATTGCATCAGACGTGTTCTATAAATGTATTAGTGGATTGATTCCTGCAATAATCAAGATATAATTAACGATAAGATGCAAACCCAATGGACATCATTTACAATTAAAATATTGGATGTTGCTACATAAGTTTATTGGCCAAGTATTCACATACAAGGAATTTTTCTTGGGGCTCCGCCCTCAAGTCACAACATGACAAACAGTGACAGTTACGAATGACTCAGAAAACAGTACACATTAATAAGAAAAGAACATTAATGATAAAACACCATCGATCAAGCATGTGAACCTACAAATACCAGATCAAAGGAAAATTAAAGATTTTTGGCTGTTGAGCAGAGCAACTACTCGTGGATAAAAACTATTTTTTATGTCTGGCTGTGGCAGCTTTGACAGTCAGCAGTCGCCTTCCAGAGGAAAGTAATTCAAAGAGTTTGTGACCAGGTTGAGAGAGGTCGATCTTGCCCGCTCGCATACTGGCCCTTGCAGTGTACAACTCATCGATGGAGGGAAGGTTGCAGCCAATAACGTTGTCTGCTGATCGGACGATTCGCTGCAGCCTCCAGGTGTCGTGCTTGGTGGCTGAGTCAAACCGGACCATGATGGAGAAGGTGAGAACAGACTGTACGATGGCCGTGTAGACTTGGACCATCATTGCCTGTGGCAGATCCGCTTTTAAATCCACTTGGTCGCCCTGTAATTCAGACTGTTCAGGATGGATTTGGCGTGGTCTCAAGCATTGCAAAACAGTTCCGTTGTTCACTTGTATGTGCAATGAGCAATGCTACCGGCTTCGGCAATGTCAATTGAATTGCAATAATTTCCTTTTTTCTGAAATTTATATATATATAAAGTATTACTTATATAACTGTATTTCCAATGCTCGAACTGAAATCCGAACGATTGCGTTAAAATATAAAGAAAATAAGAGCCAATTATCCCAGCTCGTATTTTCAATCACAGTCGCTGATCCTATTCGATTGTACATATCCTATTTACATGTACAGTTGTTTTACGTAACTCATGAACATACTCCTATGCCCATAGACGATACATCCCTTGGCGAAACTTCTTAGATCGCTTCACGTATTACGCAATTGAGAACAAAAAAGAACATGAACATATACGAGACACAACCACTTATATATTCCGAAATGTCGGATTGACAACCGCCTATATGCGTCTTCTGTTTTGTTAGCTGTATACTGGAATTGTACAGCATTCCGTGAGAAGTACTTTGTGTCTATATGTTCTGTTAACGTCCAGTGTTTCGTATTTTGGCGTCCTCAGACGCTCACAAGGCACTAGAATTACTGCATTCATTATTTACTGTCAATTATTTAGTCAGTTATTTAGAAATTGTCCAAATATTGACTGTTTGATATCATGGAGTTTGAATTCCCCCCCCCCCCCCCCCCCCATTTGCCCCCCAACCAAATCTTATTTCATGCGATATGTTGTTCAAACACATTTGAATAGAAAATACAGGTTTATAATGAGACAAATATGATTTTGACGAATTTGTAAATACTTCATAATTGTCGATAAATGCTTAATTTTAATTATCTGAGGGTTCTGGTTTGAAAATTATTTCTAAACTTGAAGAGCGTGTTTGTATACACAATGCCAAGAAAGAAAACTTACGAAGGTATTTGTATAATTGAATGATTCTCAATTGCAAATTTGACTTACCGTGAAGTTGATCGTAACACCGGTTAAACGTGTAATTTTTGTGTCGCAATGTGTCCGGAAAATATAATGATGCTTGTGTATCGGCAGGCGGAGATGTACTAGAGGCCTTCAAGAAGGATGTTGGTGAGCATGTTCGAAATGTTACATGTTATATCTGAAAATATCATCGAGTAACAGTTCAGCCTCAATGTTAAACAATTGACTTGTTCCACTGCTGAAATCACTTTAAGGATCCATGCAAATAGAAAGTTATTTCTTTGGACCATTATATCGCGACAAAACGTAGCAGGCGTCAGATATCACGGAAAACGGGAATCTCATCGTATGTTTTAAGGTGCATATGCGTATAGAGAGAGGCAGCTTTGGTATTATGGTAAAATAAATTATAATACTGTCTGGCAATATCATTTTAAAACGGGTTCACCAGCTTTATTTTCTGATTCGCCATTGATCTACATTTTGATATATTGAGCAGGTGGACTGCTGTAAAGCAGACTGATGAAAGCGAAGCAAATGCGTGCACTCGTCTATAGACAGATGTACAGACGGATACGCAAATATAGTAGATGGTAATGACGCATTCTTACATAGAAATAATAGTGGATATAGCAAGAACATGGAGGTCAGCCGGAATAAACCGAACTCGTCTGTATCCGTGGAGATCCATGCAGAGATAGTGTTTCAAGTCGACGTTAATTGATGCATTCAGATTTTGTCTTGTGTCTTGTGTCTTGCGTCTTGTGTGCGATTCAGCCAAATGGATGCACATCATGTATTTAGAATACTAGAGTCATAGAATCTTACTGCATGGATACAGGCCCGTCGGCCCAACATTCCCACACTGACCAACTTGACCCATCTATCCTCGTCCCACCTGCCTGTATTTCGCACATAACTCTCTAAACCTGTCCTCCACATATACCTATCTAAATATGTCTTTGACTTTGCAATTGTACCTGACTCGACTACGTCTTCTGTAGCCGTTTACAAACACCAACCACCCTTTGCGTGAAATAGATATCCCCGACATTTTTCACTGGATAGGGGGTCTGATTTACCGCTGATTTCACCGCAATATTAGGACTGACCCCAGCATTTTTCTGTTAACGTGTTTGCTTCGAATTTGACTTCTGCAATCCCTGAGGAAGAAAAATGGGTTGGAATATCTGTCACCAATTTAATATTGTAAACACCACGACCCAGACATCAATATTTGATCTTTCAAATATGATCTATTAATATCCAAATTATGTCATGATATTTTCAAGATAACTGTTGGCTCTTAGCTAGTTGTCACGAATTAACACATGTAATAGCTTGTTGTTGAATTGACGCGTTTGTATATTTGTGATTTATTATTAAATTATTATTTAAATGATGGTACAACTTAGCAACTAAAGTCCATCACCTAACAGATATGAATAATTATAACTCAGAACATTAATAGAAAAAAGTTGATGTCAGTAAACTCGATTTATACAGTTATGATAAAAAATACTGTTCATTTTTTAAATGCAGAAGAGCAGCTCAGGCGAAAAGATGAAGGTGATTAAAAGTATGCTCATGTTTTTTCTTTGCTGTCGCAGTGAACATGCACCAGGAACTTTTACAACGAGGTCTCCTCAGAAAAATAAATGAAATTACCTGCAAATTAGGCATGAGGGAAATTCGAGATAATTGTTGCAGACAAATGTATTCAATAGTGATTGTTTGCAAGCCGTCACAAAGTTCTCTTGGAAGTTAATCGAAATTGATATCTGCCACGAACTGCATCGCAGCAGCGATTAAATTAGCGCATTCAATGCCAAGGCTATATTTACTGCAAAAGTAACATCAGTAGAAAATGCAAGATAGGCCCGGTCCCAAAACATAATCTTTCTGTGTTTGTCAATGATGCTGCTTAACCTGCTGAGTCACTCCAGCATGTTGTGCCTTTCCTTGGTAAACCCACATTTCCAGCTCTTTTTTAAAAAATCTTTCACTACCAGTATTCGTTCGGTGCGAAGTGTCAATTCCTGACCTTTTGTTGTTAATTTCGTTTACATCTGCCGCCTTCCGATTTTTGCTACATTCGTTCCTCACTTGCTTCTCGCTTTGTAACTAATTTCCACTTTGAAGTGTTCCGCAAGATGAAATTACTTATCTTGGTTTGGTTACTCCCACGAGTCTGCAATAATTTCACGACAGTCAACATTAATGCCCACTTGTTCTCATGATTTTTGCTTTGGGTAATGCAGTTAGAACTCTGTCACCCACCTTCGGGAGGCCCCGTACCGCATCATTGTTCTTTAAGAGGGTGTCCCACTTAGGAAACCTGCACGGAAACCTCTGTTGACTTTGCGCCGCAACCAAGGTTTCCGTGCGGTGCCTGGAGGTTCCCGGAGGTTTTTGTCAGTCTCCCTACCTGCTTCCTCTACCTGCAACCTCCGGCAACCACCTGCAACCTCTGGGAACTGCACGGAAATCTTGGGTGGGGCGCAAAGTCTCCAGAGGTTTCCGTTCAGGTTTCCTAAGTGGGACAGGGGCATTACTTACTAACTTAGCAAAGCTTTATTGATATGCACATCGCTTTGTACTAAAGTATACAGCATAGGTGCTCTGATATGTTCTCTTTAATAGAGATGTACCCGGCATGGAAAGATATTTACAACTGGTGTAAACGTGCAATATAACCTATTTTACTTTTTAAATAATTCTACAAATTAACTTCTCACAGTGATACTGCCATCGCGTCGCTGGCATTCATTTATACGAGAATATAATGATGGATAACCTGAAATTAGGCAGGATTTTACCAGAGAACTGTCAAAGATGTATGTATAAAGAGATGTTTCCACCTCCGTTTTCTAAATACACTAGCAATTGATACATATTTTAATGGCCAGATATATTGTTCCAAGGCAAGATTGAACAAGAGGCCACACTACTCTTTTTCGTTCAACATGAAATGTAAAGTTACATTTCCAAATTTGCGTTCTATTTTTTCATACAGAAATTAATAAGTTGCTAGGCGAAAAAGGTAAGAAATAATCAGCAATCACGAAATTGATGATTACACGTGGTACACCTTCCTGAATTCATCTGTCTCATATATATCTGAATTGGTTAAGTGTATGAGGAACTAAAACTAGTTTTACGTTGCTGAAGTTAATGTCCAGTGTATGACTTGATGAGATCAAACCGCTCGACTTATTTTGGAGACGAAATGTGTTAATAACCGCAATAGCCGCGTCCGCAGATGCAAATATATTACTTTTACATTGATGCTCCACTGTCGTTCGTTCCTCTGTAGGATGTAATTATCTCGTACCCGTTGGTTAAACGGCTGCTATCGCTCGAACATGATGAGGAATTACCACCGCCGCCAATGCTTCAATTGTCGCCAAGGCTCACGCTGCCGCCAATTTCCCATTGTCTTCACCTCCGCCACGCCCGCACCCCCACCCCCCTCACGCTCATGACCGCTGATCGCGACACCGGTCGATCGCGACACCGTCACCAATACAGGTATCTTGCACAATACAATTGCGAATAATATGTGGGTAACTTGATGAATAATGAAACATTTGAAATTACTCACGGCTATTCTTCATTTCGTGCCAGAAAAAGCAATAACTGATAAAGATTCAGGTACGCATATGAGCGAATTTGAATGTTCCGATCTTTGAGATACGTTGTGTATCGTCTGCATAGCAATTCAAGGAAATGCCGTGCTTTTGAATGATTTGGCCTAAGGGGAGCATATTCAGGGAGAAGTGTTTTGCACACACACGCAAAGAAACACGGACCCCCCCCCCCCCCCTCCACGCACACACAAACGCACGCATTATTTAAAATAATAACAATAAACATGAAATCGCAAAATGAGGACGCTGATCTCTACACACTATGCCAACGTTTGCGAATGAATTAATCTTCGTTGCGTGATTAAATATAGTGGCATCGTCGTAAGATCGGGATATCATGATTGGATATACAAAAACAATGGTACAGGGACGAGACAAAAGTTACTCACAAGCTTTCATATATAGCAAGTGATCTGTCGGCGTTGAGCCGACAGATCAGCTGCAAATTGATCTTCGTAAACGCTGACTTCAACAACAATAAATTTGCATTGTAGAATTATGTAACACATATGTATACAGCACATTGTAATTCGGTATTATATGCGGAAAACCTGATGACTAAGGCATTCATGCAAATTTCTCATAATGCTAACGTTCATTAATTTCCAGATACTTCGATCTCTGATAAAGATGAAGGTACGCACAAGAGTGTAAATTTCAATTTTCCAATAATTGAGATAAGAATGGCCTGGTGGCATAAAAAGCTTGAGCAGTTCTGGTAAGGAAGAGATATATTCTGTGAAAATCAATCTGTTTATGTGACGGCCCCTATCGTTATATTCCTCCTTTCTTTTACTTCCCTCTCAATAATTGTATATGTTATCTTTGACTGCTCGAATAATGTCAAAGATGCGGAATTAATGTGAATCAATCAAGATACAGACAAGTCGTTGGCATATGTCAGCAACGTCCGCATAATAGCCCCTTTCCTTTCAAAATGTTAATTTTCACAACTTGTCTGTATGTTGATTGATTCACATTCATTCCGCATCTTTAAGACATTGGATAGATCTAACGTAACCTCGTCTTCCGTGCGCAATGGTTGTCCTTTACAAATCTATCGATTTTAATCATCCTTGCTTAAAAGTAAAATGACTGGTAGCACATATCTTCCGGATCATCTGATGTTTCTTTGATATTCCGTTCAAGGGATAAAGATGGACACAATTTTGGGACATGTAACAATACAATACAATACCGTTTATTGTTATTTGAACAACAAATGAGTTTCAAACGAAATTTGATCTCTGCAGTCATACAACAAGAAAAAAAACCAAGACACGAAATTAGCACAATTTACACAAACATCCATCACAGTGAATCTCCTCTTCGCTGTGATGAAGGCAAGGTCATTGTCTCGCCCCTGCATTTCACTCTTTTCCCGATGTTAAAGGTGGGCGAAGGCAAGTCCCGAGGCCGTTAAGGCCGCGCCGGTCGATGTAAGGCCCTGCCCAGGGTCTTGGTGTTGGAGCCCCAGCGGACGATGGCAATTCCGCGGCCGTTAACGCGGCGATGTACGGCCCCGCTCCTGGTCTTTTTCAACCCCGCAATTATGGCGGGAGAAGTTGCCGTTGCGGGTGTTCCGAAAAGCGGTCTCCCGCCACGGGCCTACGAGCTCCCGATGTCACCGCACACCGGGCCTGCTGCTGGAGCCTCCGAAGTACCGAAGTCGGGTCGCAGCCGCACGCCACCGCAGCTCTCACCGCTCCGAAGCCGGCCAGTACCACGATGGTGAGTCCAAATGGCTCCGTGACTGGAGCCCCCAGGTCGTTCCGGTTGGAGGCCACTCCGCCGTGCTAAGTCACCAACGACAACGGAGACCCGACAGGGAAAAGGCCGGGTCCACCGTACAGGTAAGATATTTAAAAGTCCCTCGCGCCCCCCACACAGCTAAAACAACATATAAACTACAACCAATCTATACACTCAACAGGAAAAATATATATTTTTAAAAGACAGACTGACTGCAGAGGCCACTGCCGCAAGGCCCTTATGGTTACAGGGGTGAGGGGGTATGGAGAGAAGGCAGGTGCAGGATACTGAGTTGGATGATCATCCATGACCATATTGAATGGCGGTGCAGACTCGAAGGGCCGAATGGCCTACCCCTGCACCTATTTTCTATGTTTCTATGTTTCTATGTTTCTATGTTTCTAAAGATGAAGGCATCTGAATTTGGGTCTCCCTATGATAACTTGAAGTACTCTTCACATCAACCACTTTGAATAATCCAATCTGGATGATGGCTACCTTACAAACCCACTGAACAAACACAAGGTTATTTTACGAAATTGAATCAAACATTATACAATTATTCGGTAATTTCATGGTTGGATACCATATTGTTAACGAAATCCTCCAATTAATCAGTATACGTAACGCAAAGACGTATTGCTAATATTGTACTGCTTTCTTTTCTTCAGCCATTAAAAAGTTGCGCGAATGTGGTAAGTAGAAACAGAACAATGGTACTTTATTGTCACATGAACCAAGGTAGAATGGAATTTCATTTTCCCAATACATTCAGTAAAGTTATTATTATACCTACGCACCATCTTAGTTAAGCGCATGTACCTCTGAATTGATTACTGAGACAGCACATTTGAAGCAACATTTCTTGTTTCAAGTCCTAGTTGGTGTAAAAGAGTTCTTATTTTGGCCATAAATGCCCTTTGTCCTGGCGGTGTTTCATGGTCGGCTTGGACAAGCAAGGTTGTTCGTGTCTGCCACTTCTTCGTGCCGCTGTGCGCCGCATTCAATCCGCGAGCTTGGCCCCTTGGAGCGGCGCCTGAGCCGCTCGTACCCGAAGCTGGTGCAGGGTCTCCAGCGGACCATTGCACCTCATCCAATCTTTACCCAGTGCCCTTGCTGGCGGACGGTCTGGAATCCAGGCATCGTCCGTCTTACAATGCGCGTTCCATCGCATACGTCGCGCCCGTTAAATGTCCTTAAGGATACTCTCTCCAAGCCACTTATCTCCCCCCCCCTTCGGCTCCCACTCTACCTCGGAGCTGCCGTCGATCACTATGGTAAAGATCACCGGCTCGCCATCACGGGATGCACACAAGGTAAGAACCACCAGCTTCACGCTAGAGGAGGCTAAATGACTCCCCGCCAGATAACGACCTTGAGGTAGCGTACAGCGAGTGCATTGTATCAGTTTTATGTTTTATATTTTGGAGATACAGCGCAGAATACGACCCTTCGGCCCACAGAGTTCGTACCGGCCGGTAACCCCCGAATTTTAATGTAAAACATGTCCATATTGTGTGTAGGATAGTGCCAATGTGTCAGGATCGCTGGGCGACGTGGACCCGGTTGGCTGAAGGGTTTCTTTCCACACTGTGTCTCTAAAGCTAAAACTAAATCTAAAACTAATCTCCCCAACACACATAAGGGATGTTTTATACTTATACCAATCCAATTCACCCACAAACATGTACGCCGTAGTCGGGGTGGAACCCGGGCCTTCGGCGCTACAATGCAGCTACTCTGCCGCTGTTCCGCCGTGCCGTTCTTAGGTATTACTTTCCAGAATGCAAATGAGTAGGGATATCTGAAAAACTAAAGACGATAGATGACATTTTTATTACTTCTAACATATTATATTATGAGCCATTTTGGTGATTATTGTGGATACTTGAATTATTCCAAAACATCTCAAAACCAACCACCTCTCTCTCCCACATACAGGTCACGAAATGTGTAATTGACAATATAGGACGAATATTTTCTTCGTTATTGTTGTAATTAGTTGCATTAAAATCGTGTATGGACACGGTGCTCACCGTCAGCACTTCTGGGGTTGTTATCGTTCCATCGTAGATGCAGGCTTAGAATCAAATTTCACAATATGTATTTATTTTTTCCCTATTCCAGTCTCATTGCAACCGTGACAAATTGTGTTCTTTGCAGAAAGACAGTTGGAAGAAAATAAAAGAGGTTCGTAATTTCTAATTAAAAAGATCATTGCTATTTTGAATAAACGATTTACATAACTTATCAAGCATAAAATAAAAGTCCAGCCAATTTCTCTGCAAGGACGGCTGTTCCTATTTTGTTTCATCATGCCAATTAAAGTAGCCATGAACGCGTCTAAAACATAGTGCAGATGCCAGTCCCCTAAATTATAGCTAGAACGCAATAATTCTCAGCAGGGAAATTAAACTCAAATAATGGATCGCCATAAAGATGGTGGCAGTGCACATATATGATACGTTCTGGCAGGTCCAAACTCAAAAGACTTGATCTGTTTGTCCGCCACGAACACCCAAATGTGAATGTGTGCTTCCATGTCTGCTTCCAAAGATCTGGAGTTCACGCTATTACCAGTATGTTTAATGTCAACCAATACCAATTTCAGATGCTGTCCTCAAGGGACCACCTTACGAACTTCTCCTCTTGCCGTTTCCAGATTTTAATGAAGTCGTTTCATGTCATCTTCCTGATTATTTCCCCTAGTAATAAACCAGGTTTTCATCAGCCTGGTCTTGTTGGAAATAGAAGGTGTATTATATGCTCATTCTTGCGGCCGACTAGAACTGATGTTCTCTACTGCCGCTGTCATTAAAGCCCAGCATTCATCGATGAAAGTTTGCCTGAAAGTTTACGGGAATGAGAGGCTGTGCACACCTTCAACAGGCCAACGGCGTCAAGGAACGAACAACACCATTGAAGCAACACATAGGTCATTTCGGAAACATTTACGTATTCGACAAGGCTGTTATATTGAAATATGCATATCTGCGAATTGTATCCACTTAAAAAATAATTTGTAATAGTTGATTTTCTGGAAAGCGATTATATCGTAATAACAGATGCACGACGAGCAGAACGAGTATATGAGTTGATTTTTTCAGCGAATGAAGAAGACCATGGGTTATCAAATCTCATATCTATCTGCATTTTAAACTAAATTTGACATTAGGTTTCACATATGAATTTTAAGCATTTTGCGATTTATACTAATATGTGTAGTATAATTAATTTCAAATTACTTAACGTTCCACAAGTGGACTTCATTGATAAGCTAATGAACAGGGGAGCCTGGAACACAAACATTCGCACAGTCATAGCTCAAGCGTTTTAATAAACACGTGCGTAAAATTCGTAAATGATCTAGTGAGTTGCAAACCACGGTTTGACATAACAACCATTACAGCATAATCGGATTAAATGTCAAATATATAGTGCAAAATGTATACACTGTACTGTTGTCCACGCACCACTTTCTTCAGTGGCAGATGTCCCTTGCGAACGTTGAACGAAGTCTATCAATTCCATGGACATTATGCCTGCTACTATCAATTTGAATATGCCTGCCTTGTGTCGGGAAAGAAAAATAAACTAATTTAATTGATTTTCAGATCTAAGTGAAGCGAAACTAAATTTGAAGCGAAAAGGTGAGGGATAAAGCTGAGCTAACATAAATAAAAATTACGCTTTAGAATTGTAAAGCGACAGAAATCTATACATAAGAGGTTGCACAGTACATCACCAACGAAACGAGTAATGTCTGAGGACCTCGAGCTTATTGCAATCAACTCATGTTTTGACTAATTTGCGCTTTCCGATGGGGGAATCAGACAACCATTGGCAACATGAAGAAGAGAACAGAACATTCCTTCACTTTCGGTTTCTAGTTAAATTATCATAAACCTGCAGTTCACCACGAAACGAGGGTCACAGAAAACAGTGCTTTGTTTCCTTTACTTTATTTCTTGCAATGATATGTGTGGTTTATTTTGTTTGTCCAGAGATGTTGTCTGTCCCGCTGAGTTACTCCAGCATTTTGTGTCTATCTGCAACCTATAAAACTGTACGTCTTTGGAGGGTGGGAAGAAACTGAAGATATCGAAAATCCACGCGGTCACGGGGAGAATGTACAAAAATACAGCACCCGTAGTCGCGATCAAACTGGCACGGCAAACGCTGTAAGGCAGCAGCTCTACCGCTGCGCCTTGTATTATCTTGGAATACAATAATGATCAATTGTTCACCAATTTTTCAGGTAGAGTCGTCCAGCTTCTCATTAGCCTCTGCATGCACTTTCCGATTTGGTGCAAACAGCCTTCATTTAACTGCACACATTTTCATTTCACAGATGAGGAACTACAAAATCAAGGAATAGGTAACTTTTAATCCAAGTAATATTATCTTCTAATATGTTGATGAGTGTAAGTTCGTGATTTTGTATGTTTTATATATTTCATTTTAAAACGATGTAGCGTTGTTCCATATTTCCGTTGCAACATGTAATTGGCGTACCTAATATATTTCATAACAGATATAAAGACGCATTCAAGATTCGATGGTGAGTTTCGATATGTTGCTGATAACCATAACAAAACGATGGGCATTTTTTCATTCCATCTGACACAGAAAGGAAGAACGATTTCCAATAGAATGAAAATGGAGATAGTTTATGATAAGGGTGAATAAGCAGCAAGACATGGGTAGCAATCTCTGCATTACTCCTCGCGAGGAAAGAAATGGAAGGATAACACAGCAGACTGTTTCGCTGAGGAACTGGTGCATGTATCGGGAACCATGTAAGGTGGCAAAACTAAACGTGTGATTTGCCTCATGGTACTGTGATATTCGGAACGGAAACATGACTGAGCCAGGTGCGGTTGAACAGCTGTAGGCGTGACAAAGGTTGAGGTTTTGAAAGCGTGATGGCCGAACTGCGGATCGAGCAGTGGATTGCCTTGGTGATGATGGAGCATTTAACGACAGTGCGCAAAGGGGATTGTGTGGCTAAGAGATGATGCGGAATGGGTCCGGGGAAGTGTTGTTCTTTTGGAGGTTGGGGATGGAGGTCTGTGTGAACATCGAGATATTCTAGAAGGGCCACATGGTACACTAATCAGGAAGATTAGAGCACAAGGCCTAGATGTACTTTTACAGTTAATATGTTTCCTGACCCGATTAGTTATTTTAGTACATTTCGTTCTATGCAAGAATGAGATGATGTATTGTGGTAAGTCAACCCATGGCGGGACTATCACAGTGAACGTCAGTGCCCGGGGAGGTTTTGGAAAGAGAAGGGACCAATGTGGATAAATACATAGCTGAATGCACATGGTGTCGCGGATGGACGGGTAGTGAAGGATGTGTTTGACATGATGAGTTTAATCAGACAGGGCAGTGATTATGGGAGTTGGGAGGTTATGTTGTAGGTGTTGTAGAATATGTTGGTGAGCCGCTTCAGAATAAAGATTTAACATGCTGCTAAAACAATTGCATTTCGTTTATGCAATTAAACTCCAAATTGCTTTTTGATATATGACCTTACAGAAGAACTGTTACGTGAATGGAAAGCAGGTAAAATTGTCAATCAACATTTATTTTATAGTTGTTTTATAAATAACTGCAGTTTCTGGAAAAATCGAAGGTATACAAAATTGCTGGAGAAACTCAACGGGTGAGGCAGCATCTATGTGGCGAAGAAATAGGCAACATTCCGGGTTGAGACGCTCCTTAAGAATAGAAACATAGAAACATAGAAACATAGAAAATAGGTGCAGGAGTAGGCCATTCAGCCCTTCGAGCCTGCACCGACATTCAATATGATCATGGCTAATCATTCAACTCAGTATCCAGTACCTGCCTTCTCTCCATACCCCCTGATCCCTTTGGCCACAAGGGCCACATCTAACTCCCTCTTAAATATAGCCAATGAACTGGCCTCAACTACCTTCTGTGGCAGAGAATTCCACAGATTATGTGGAGGGCGGGAAATAGAAAGGAAGAGGCGGAGACAGTAGGCTGTGGGAGAGCTGGGAAAGAGAGGGGATGGAGGCAAAAAGCAAGAACTACCTGAAATTGGAGAAGTCAATGTTCATATCGCTGGGGTGTAAAGTACCCAATCGAAATATGGGGTGACGTTCCTCCAATTTGCGGTGGTACTCACTCAGGCCATGGACGTAACCCAAGAAACAAATGTCGGATTCGGAATGGGAGTGGGAATCGGTGTGCGAAGCCACCGAGAGATCAGCTTGGTTATTGCCAACTGCACGGAGGTGTTGCGTGAAGCGATAGCCAAGCCTGCGCTTGGTCTCACCGATGTAGAGCAGTTGACACCTGGAACAGCAGATGCAATAGATGACATTGGAGGAGGTGCCGGTGAAATACGGTTTGGGTCCTTGGATGGAATCCAGGGGAGAAGTAAAGCGACAAGTGTAGCATTTCCTGCGGTTGCAAGAGAAAATACCAGGGCAGGGCTGGTTTGGGTGGGTATGGACGAATTGAGCAGGGTCTAATTTGATAGTGTTCGGTTGGGAATACATTTCAGGAACATGAGAAAAGGCAGTTTATTTTAATTACTTACAACAACTAATATTTCTCAGCGCCGTCGTTCGATTTTTCCGGAATTTTCGTTGTTTCTAAGATTTGTTCCAAGTTACTGACACAAAAGCTGCAGGATATCGCGTTTCCTGATATTTCTCCACGCAGTTCTCGCTGCTGTTGTGGTCACTGTAGATTGATCAGCAAAATCATACATTGTTCGGCAATATCATACACTTAATGCTCATGTTGCTGTTAAACCAGTCATTTAATTCGGATGGAGAGAGAATTTGGAAAATCACTCATTTCAAAGCATGGCTATAGAGTATATTGTCGATATAACTTTCAAGATGAACATATGGTTATGGTCTTGAAGGTCGCTCGTTCTGCAATGTTGTATATTTACTTAAGACCGATGAACATGGATTTGGACTTAGACTTCGAATTTTACTGCCACTGAACTAAAAGATGTTTACTGATTTTGCAACAAGACCAGCCTAATTCTAATTCATACATACAAAATAATCCTTTGCAGCAGGTTTTGTTTATTTAATTGTTCCGGTTAGTTTTCGTTCATATACGTATTATTTACGGGCGCGTCATTGAACGGGCTTAGTTTGTTGAACATTCACAGACGTCAGATGTCATCTTGGTTTCGTACATTTGAATCATAACCACTTGGTTTTGCTTCGCGCCATAAGGAATGTAAGGTTCAGCAGCAGCAGAGGATCCTTGTCAGCAGTGCGTTTTTTTCTAATTTAAAACCGAGATATATTTTCGATTTTCTTTTAGAAACATAGACATAGAAAATAGGTGCAGGAGGAGGCTGATCATGGATCAGGAGGAGGAGGAGCCATCTTGGTGAACGGCTGCTAGCCAGCAGCCGTCCGTTTTAATTCGTTTTTTTTATAGTTTTTAGTGAGTCCTGTTTTTCGTTTGTAGGGGATATGGACTTTTTAATGTGGGGGGGTAGGTCTCAACTTTATTTCTAGGTCCCTACCTAGTCGGTGTGGCAGCTTTTTCTCCGGGCTGCCCGTTGACCCGTCCTCGTGGCCCACCAGCGGGCTTGGAGCGCCGTTTCCTGGCGGGCACCGCCCAGCACTTCGGCCTCGGTGGCGGCACAGCGTTGGAGCGCTGGAGCGGAGTGGAGCGGGCGATGCCTTGCCTGGGTCGCCGCGTGGAGCGACGCGCTGGAGCTCTGGTGAGCTGGACCGCCGAGAGCAACATCTCCGGGCTGCGGGTCTGCGGAGTGGAGAGGCGGCGCCGACTTTAACATCGGGAGCCTAGGAGCTCCAAACCGGCGCGGCCTTGTCGGCTCCGGAAGGCGCGGTCTCCAGCTAGAAAGCGGCCGTTCCAGGTAGCCCAGCCGCCGAGAGGACTCTCCCGACGCCGGGGCAAGACCACCCGGTGAGAACGGCCAGGAACATCGGGCCTCTGTAGAGGCAATTGCGGTGGCCTCAATAGGCCTGACTTTGGGGTGAACTTGGGGTTGGGGACTGGACATTGTGCCTTCCTCCACAGTGGTATCCACTGTGGGGGGATGATTTTTTTGTCTAATGTAATCCTGTAAGTCTGTGTCCAAGATGGCTGCCGTGAAGGGAGAGTGAACGCTGGCGCGCTTTGGCTGCCGCTGCTCTCTCTTCACATTGTGTTTTTGATTTTCTGTTTTTGGAATGAATTCTGTTTTTAATTTGTGTCTCTGTGATGTCTTTATTACTTATTTTATTCTGATTATATGTTTTTATTTCTATTAACCTATGTAAGGTGTCCTTGAGATGTCTGAAAGGCGCCCATTAAATACAATTTATTATTATTATTATTATGGCTGATCATCCAACTCAGTATCCCATCCCTGCCTTCTCTCCATACCCCCTGACCCATTTAGCCAAAAGGGCCACATATTGGTTGTGTGGCAATAAAATAATTTCTATTCTATTCTATTCTATTCTCTTAAATATAGCCAATTAATTGGCTTAAACTACCTTCTGTGGCAGAGAATTCCACAGATTCACCACTCTCTGTGTAAAAAAATGATTTTCTCATCTCGGTCCTAAAAGACTTCCCTCTTATCCTTAAACTGTGACCCATAGTTCTGGACTTCCCCAATATCGGGAATAAACTTCCTGCATCTAGCCTGTCCAACCCCTTAAGAATTTTGTAAGTTTCTACAAGATTTATTATAGGCCTGAATAGAAAATGTAAATATTTATATTTTCAAAATGTAAAAGTGATGAATCATCTCTGTGTAACGTGCGTTCAGTAATTACAACTAACAATGCCTAATTGCTTTCTATTATGGACATGAAAATGTGACATCTGCAGGATACCAGTCTTTATTATATCAAACGGGATATTCATTATTCTGGTTGACAAGCAGAGATTAATTAAACTGGCTGAAAAAGTAAACGCACAATCAAAACATTATATTTGATCAACTGTATAATTTTTGTTTAAAGGATTTGGAAGTAATCAACATGTATTTTTTTCGTAGAACATCAGACCTTGCAAATTATTCGCCAAGACCTCGGTAAGAATCATATTTTGGCATACGTGCGTACATTTTCAAGCTAACTGGGAATTTATTATATTTTCGTTGGCGTCTCTTTTCTCTATCCGGTGCAGGTAAAATTTAATCAAATTTGTAAACCCACGTTTAGTTGATATCTTTGATGTGTTGGAAAACCAGTAATGAAATCAAGAGTCAATAGTGCTTTATGTCCTAAAACGTAACTACGCAATTCATACTTACTTCATAAGTACGAAGGTTCGACTGGACTACTCCTGCACCTTTTGTCTATTGCCTATTGTCTATATTTACCTTCTAATGGTAACGAAAAGTACTGACTGTGGTTAGGATTTCCTTCACAAAGTGTAAGTGTCGGAATATAGGACATTCTAATCGAAACTAATGTACGGCAGAGGTTCGCCTACACCTCCTCCAACATCATCTATTGCATCCGCTGCTCTGGTTCGATGAGGCCAAGCGTGGCCTTGGTGATCGCTTCGCCCAACACATCCGCTCGGTTCGCAATAACAAACCTGATCTTCCGGTGGCACAGCACTTCAACTCCCCCACCCATTGCGAATCCGACCTTTCTGTCCTAGGCCTCCTACATGGCCAGAGTGATCCCACCGTATATTGGAGGAAGAGCACCTCATATTTCGCATGGGTAGTTCACACCACAACGGTATGAACATTGATTTCTCCAATTTCAGGAAGTCCTTTCTCCTCCTTTCCACTCCCCTTCCCAACTCTCCCACAGCATAGAAATATAGAAATAGATGCAGGAAGAGGTCTTTCTGCCCTTCGAGCCAGCCATTCATAGTGATCATGGCTTATCGGCCCCAATCAATAACCCGTGTCTGCCTTCTCCCCATATCCATTGATTCGACTAGCCCTTAGATCTCTATCTAACTCTCTCTTAAACCCACCCAGTGACTTGGGCTCCACTGCCCTCTGTGGCAGAGAATTCCACACATTCACAACTCTCCGGGAGAAAAAGTTTTTCTCACCCCAGTCTTAAATGGCTTCCCATTAATTCTAAGTTGGCCCCTGGTTCTGGACTCGCCAAACATTGGGAACAGTCCCAATCCCACTGTGTCCGCCTATTTCTTTCATCTTCCCGCATCCCCGACCCCTACATCAGTCTGAAGAAGAGTCTAGACCCGAAACGTCACATATTCCTTCGCTCCATAGATGCTGCCTCCCCCGTTGTGTTTCTCCAGCATTTTTGTCCACTTTCGATTGTTTTCCAGCACCAGCAGTTCTGTCTTAAAAAATACAGATGGAGATGAGTCAGGGAATAAGAGGGAGGTCGATGGATCTAAATGATACCATAACAACAACATTGTTTTCAATTGTAATAAAGTAACGAACGGATTGTAGACATTGGAAGAGGAAGGTTGAGGTTCCGTGATTTTACTAATATTGAAACAAGGTTGGCAGTTAACTGACATTCGCATGATCTTTTGCAGTGGCCTGACATTCGTTTAATTAACAAATGCATTTTCTTCGTTTTTCCGTCTGTAAGAACTGCTACTGCGTACAAAAACAAAAGGTAATGTTGAAGCGTATTTGGGTTTTGTCACTTGTCTTCATTGCATTTAAAATTGTTTCAAATGGACTGTTAAACTCGTGCTCCATCTTCAATAAGTAAACAAAATACATTTTGTAATATTAGATTTTTCACTATTATGAGATGACATACCTAATATATGTATGTACATCTTTACATACGCCAATCAATTGCGGAAATGTTAGTGGCATTGTGACAGCTCTTACGTTATCTTAATTTTACGGGCGGATACGTGCGGATAAACAAAGATAGGATTCGCGTGTGACTATAATTAGAGGACACCTGGGTGAAATATGTGAATGTGGGGACGAAATGTCCGAAAGCGTTTTTGGTGCATCGGGATGAAACTATACAAATAACATGAAGTAAACATTCCGATGAGTTGCTTAATACATGTATGCATTTTATACACATTTAATTTTACCAAATCATTTGCTCTCAAAGAACAGAGATCTAAAAGTCAATTCAGTATTTGGTAAACATGATATAGTACATTTTCGTCGCCACAGATTTCCAGAGAATGAAGGCACGCACAATCTTGTGCTTCGTTAGTGTTGACATTCACGGTCCCCTCCATTCAAATTAACAATGAAGAACTGTATTACCACAATGGACGACGATGAACCCAGTTTATATTTTAACGTGTCGTGGACGTTCAGCTTCAGTTTCGGCAACTCAAATATCACTGTACCTCAGTTGGTACATGCGACAATACATTCGAACTTAAACTTGAGTTAGAACGTGGTAACAGGCCGCTCGGTTCATCGAGTCCGCGCCGACCAACGATAAGTTGTACACCAGTTCTGTCGTACACACGATATACTTTCCAAAGCCAATAAATCTCCAAACGCTTACGTATTTTGAATGCCGGAGTAAACCGCAGTATCCAGAGAAATCCCACGTGGTCACCGGAAATACATGCAAAATCCGTACAGACAGCGCCCGTAGTCAGGATGGAACCCGGATCTCTGGTGCTGTAAGGTAGTAATTCTGCCGCTGCGCCACTGTTCCCATTTGCACTTCTTTCATAGCTTAAAGAGTGATTTAGATTTAGACTATTTACACTGCTGACGATAATCAAATCATTTTTACTTCGGTTGCTGTAATATTCCGTTGAAATAAGCGATAGGTGTTCGACATCCAGGTGCAGTATCCTGGAGGCAAAAGTACGCAATGGAGGTGGTCTTAAGGCCCTCGTACTTGCTCTCGGCAGGTGGTTGTTGAACATGACGATAAGGTGTCGAACATGGAATTGAACTTCAATGTGTTGAAACCATAAGTCAGATTCTGCCGTCCAGAAAACGGCAGCTTTTGCGAAACTGCGTTCTGCTGGGCTGGATTGACATCGAAGTAAGCGGCTGCGTCCAGAGTAGCGGATCCAAAAGAACCGTTTTGGATCGACTGGGTCAACAATTGTAACGAGACCAAGCGGTTAGAGCAAATAGTTTTATTAACACAAAGGCATTTCAAATACACGTGCACTTATTCGAGAGAAACGGCTTTTAGTTCTTGTCGTTGCACAGATAGAATAGAATAGAATAGAATAGTTTCTTTATTGTCATTGTAACATGAACCATGTACAACGAAATTGTAAAATGTCAGCCAGTCAGTGCACCATTCAAACATTTCTAAAAGCTAACGATACATACAAAGTAAAATATTTAAAAAGATAAACAACTAAAATAAATATCATAAAAATAGCACGCATAAACACCCAGCCCTACATCCTTCTGTCGATTTCATGTATGTATGTATCGCCCCTGCGTTCCTTGGCGGCTACATTTAGTGCCTTTATAGCAGTGGGGTAAAAACTGTTTTTAAGTCTGTTTGTCCTTGTCCTTGTAGATCTGTACCGTCTGCCTGACGGTAACAGTTCAAACAGGGAGTGTCCGGGGTGGGAAATGTCCTTTATAATACTCTGGGATTTTTTGATGCAGCGGGAACTGTGTAAGTCCTCCAAGGTAAGGAGAGGGCATCCGACAATCCTCTGGGCGTTGTCAATGGCCCTCTGGAGCGCTTTCCTCTGAGCCGCTGTGCAGCTGGTGTACCATACGCATACACAGTATGTTAGGAGGCTCTCAATGGAGCACCGATAAAAGGACAGCAGCAGTCTCTGAGTGATGTTATTCTTCCTGAGCACCCTCAGGAAGTGCAGTCTCTGCTGGACCTTTTTCAGCAGCGCAGAGGTGTTCACGCTCCACGTCAGGTCCTCCTCAATATGGATTCCCAGGAAGCGGAAATCCGCCACCCTCTCCACACAGTCCCCTTTGATAATTAATGGTACCATGTCCGTTTTATTCTTCCTGAAGTCTATTATTATCTCCTTGGTCTTTAAGGTGTTAAGGAGCAGGTTATTTTCTCCACACCACACTGTCAGCTGCTCCACCTCATCCCGGTAGGCGTACTCGTCCCCCCCGGAGATGAGTCCCACCACCGTAGTGTCATCCGCAAATTTGACAATGGTGTTTCTGTGGTGGGCGGGGATGCAGTCATGTGTGTAGATGGTGTAGAGCAGGGGGCTCAGCACGCAGCCCTGTGGAGAGCCGGTACTGAGGCTGAGGGCCGTGGATGTGTGATGGCCCACTCTGACTCTCTGGCTGCGACCCGACAGGAAGCTATTTATCCACATGCAGGTGGAGTGTGGAAGTCCCAAGTCCCCCAGTTTGTCCACCAGTTTGTGGGGAAGGATGGTATTAAAGGCAGAGCTGTAGTCCACAAAGAGCATCCGCACGTAGCTCCCCCGCTGCTCCAGGTGGGACAGTGCAGCATGGAGAGCTGTGGCTACAGCGTCCTCTGTAGATCTATTCGCTCTGTACGCAAACTGGTGGGGGTCAAAGCTTCGGGGCAGGAGTGATGTGATGTGACCCCGGACCAGTTTTTCAAAACACTTCATCACCACTGGTGTGAGTGCGACTGGCCGGTAGTCGTTGAGGCTGGAAATGTGGGGTTTTTTGGGCAATGGGACTATGGTTGCGGACTTCAGACAGGGTGGAACAGTGGACTGGGCCAGAGACTGGTTGAAAATCCTCGTACAGACTCCAGCCAGCTGGTCAGCGCAGTCCTTCAGCACGCGTCCAGAGACGCCGTCGGGTCCAGTAGCCTTCCTTGGATTGATGGCCCGCAGCGTGCGCCTCACCTCATGCTCCTCTATCTTGAGGGTTAGGCTGCTGTGGACCATGTGGTGTGATGTGGCTGTCTCGGGTGGCTCCACTTCAAAGCGAGCAAAGAAGAGGTTCAGCTCCTCTGCCAACGAGGCGTCACCTTCAGCAGCTCCAAGGTTGGTCTTGTAGTTGGTGAGGTACTGGATCCCCTGCCACACCTGCCTGCTGTTGTTGCTGTCCAGGTGGTCCTCTATCTTCCTCCTGTAGTCTGATTTGGCCTCTCTGATGCCTCTCTTCAGGTTAGCTCGGGCCGTGCTGTATAAAGCCCTATCGCCAGACCTAAAAGCGGTGTTCCTCTCTTTTAACAGCTGCTGGACCTTCCAGGTCATCCAGGGCTTCTGGTTGGGGTAGACCCGGATGCGTTTGTCCACTGTGACCGTGTCCATGCAGTTTTTAATGTAACACAGTACACTGTCTGTGAACACCTCCAGGTCCCGGTGTTCAAACACATCCCAGTTGGTCCTGTCGAAGCAGTCCTGCAGCTGTTGAGATGCACCATCAGGCCAGGTTGTGATGGTCTTTGTAATGGTAGGAGCGGTTTTCCTGAGGGGGGCATATGCAGGAATTAAAAACAGGGACATATGGTCCGACTGACCCAGGTGTGGTAGTGGTCTAGCCCTGTAGCCCAGCTTGATGTTGGAGTAGACCTTGTCCAGTGTGTTAGCTCCTCTTGTAGCACATTTAACATGCTGGTAGAATTTGGGGAGCATTTTCTTCAAGTCCGCATGATTAAAGTCCCCTGCTATGATGTGAACACCGTCAGGATATATGCTCTGTTGACTGCTAGTGCTACCATACAAATATCCGATAGCCGAGTTAGCATTTGCATCCGGTGGTATGTACACAGCAGTTATCATGACAACAGTAAACTCTCTAGGGAGATAAATGGGCCTGCATTTAACAGTCACATACTCCAGGTCCGGGGAGCAGTGACTGTCCACAATCACTGTGTTTGTACACCAGGTGTTGTTCACGTACACACAGAGCCCTCCACCTCTGCTCTTACCGGAGTCTCTTGTCCTGTCATGACGCTGTGCTGTGTAGCCTGCTAGCTCGATAGCAGAGTCCGGAATGAAAGAATGAAGCCAGGTCTCCGTGATCAACAGGATACAGCTGTCCTTCACGGCGTTGTTAGCTGCAGTCTGCAGCCTCAGTTCGTCCATTTTGTTAGCGAGGGATCTGGCGTTGGTGAGAAACAGGCTGGGAAGCGGTGGTTTCAGTGGCTGCCTCCGTAGCCTGACCAGAGCGCCGGCCCTGCCGCCTCGCTTTTGCCTTCTCTCTCTGCGCCGCCTTCGCCTCCTCCCCGCGGGGATGGTAATCCACGGAGAGTCGGGGCTCCTCGCTATGTCCGCCGGGATCTTGTATGAGCGGACAAACTCGGCGGTAACCCCCCGTTCGCGACCGGCTCCAATCCTAAGAAGATCCTGCCGGCCGTAGACGTTGTTCGCCCGACAGTAAGTACACAGGGCACAAAACAACACGCACACATACACAAAAAACACGAAACACTGACCGGGAGGACATCGAGCCGCTGCAACTGTGTGCGCCGCCATTTTGAATTTTAGCACTGGCTAACTGAACACAGCTCCTAACTAACAAACGCTCGAAAAATCCTGTCACGTGAGAACCCCAACATCTGACGAAGGTTCAGCATAACATAGCTTAACCACTGGTGCCGCTACATTTTACGTTTTATGTGATTCAAACATTTAAAGAACAGTTCGTTTCTCAATAATGAAATATTAGAAAGATTCGTCAATTTTGTGAATATGATTTTTCATTTGCCCTGCATTGAATAGAGAACGAGGAACTTCGCAAAGATGTCGGTGAGCACTAACATTACGAGAGAAATTGTGATATATCCTAATCTGAAATAGAGAGATTCCCTAGAGACCATTGAGGCAAGCTCCAACTTAAAGGAACCCTCTATGGCACCTGGTAATTAACACTACTTTGTGGGTCGGGGACACCTATATAATAATAATAATAATAATAATAAATACTTTATTGATCCCCTCAGGGAAATTCAGATGTCCAGAAGCTCCCAACCAACAAACCCACAGATTCAAAACGAACGCAGATAGAAAATACATAGAATACAATGTGGACACTACCTGAGAGCAATAAATACTTAAAAAGACCAATAATTAACAGTTAAAAATTAATAATTGCAAAATGCATCCCCCTACAGCCTAGCGGTCCGAATTATAAAATCTAATGGCTGCAGGGGTGAAGGATCTCCTGAACCGCTCCGTTCTACAGGGCAGGGAGAGGAGCCGGTTGTTGTTCCGAGTGCTCTTTTGACTCTCCAGAATTATATGGAGGGGATGCCCGGGGTTTTTCAGGATGACCTGCACCTTGTGCCTCATACGCCTCTCAAGCACCTCCATCCCAGAGTCTACTCTCCCCTCCAGCACTGAGCTAGCTCGTTTAACCAGTATTGCGCCTTAATTGTGATTACGATATATAATATATTAACCAGTTCTAAATTAGATCCCTCCAGCAGTAGAGTAATGTATTGGAAGGACTGTAAAAATTCAGTATTTGAAAATAGCCTATGGGATATAATATATAATTGGGAAGTTTGATTGTTGACGGTGTCTTTACTTGTCTCACCCATAGGAGAACAATCGGAGATGGGACGGGACTGTTTAGTGACTATCAATAAAGGGGCAGGCACTACTACATATCAGAAATTACGGTGTGGATTTAACAGTGACGGAAATACCCTGGGAACGTAAGATGGTGGTGTAGAATGATGAGATGGACTGAAAGTTTAAATGACGAGTTCTACTCGGAGAGGTCGCTACCACCGATCCAGAGAGTAATGCCCCTGACACACTTAGGAAACCTGAACGGAAACCTCTGGAGACTCTGCGCCCCACCCAAGGTTTCCGTGCGGTTCCCGGAGTTTCCCGGAGAAGTTTGTCAGTCTCCCAAATGGTCGAAAGTGGTTTCCCCTTCTTCTACGTCCCGGCGATTATTTCAAAAAATTCAAAACCGGCCGCGACTAAAAATACGTTGACGTTTTAAAAATCTGTATTTTTTTAGTCGAAGCCGGTTGCGATGCTAGTTGAAGATGTTTTCCGGAGGTTGCAGGTAGTGGAAGGACCTCCCTGGTGGAATAAACCCCTGGAGTGAAAAAAAAAGTCTTACCTTCCAATATCTGCTTCTAGTTGAGCCGGCATTTACCATTTGCTTCAAGTCCCCTGTAATATTCAGTCGGATAAATGTCTTAACGTGTGCTTTTAACTTTGCTCGTAGGATCGCTGGAATTAAAGAAACAATTGGACGAAGCTAGTAAGTAACATAAACAATCTTTAGCATAGACATTGAGAATTGGATCGAAATGTTTATCATATCGTTGAAAATAATCCATATCCATGTACCTCAACAAATGTGTTTTAAATTTAAAATATTACTGCATCAGCCGAAACTACTACTTGGTGGATTTCTAAATTGGTGGTTTCTAAATACCTTCCACCTTATGTGAGAAAATGCTACCGTTAAGATTCCTACTTAATGCTTTCTTTACCCGATTTCCCTATCCTGCGACAAGGCTGTAGACATCAAACATTCGTTGCACTTTAAACTGTTATGCACCTCTGTTAGATCATCGCCCAGTCACCCGCTCCCTAAACAATGAAACTCTAGCTGGGCAATCGCTCTGGATGTTGAATACTGTAGCTCAGTCCGTTGAATCCTGGGAATCTCCTCGAAAATATTTTCGGCATCTTTGAAGCTTACCGACATATTTTCTACAGCAGTGTGTCCAAAACTAAATGTAACACCAAATGCGGTCTCACCAACGTAATGTAAAACAATTTCCTAACGTCCTAATTTCTATCCTCAATTCCCTGATTGATGCAAGCCAACGCGCCTTTTTATAGCACTCTGTTTACGCTCGATGCCACTATCACGGTTTGCACTCAGAGCTCGCACTGTTCTATATCACTCTCCTGTCCCCTACTGTTCAGCATAAAGTTATCACCATTGTTAGAATTTCCAAAATCAAAAGTCCCTAATCATCAAAATTAAACATCCCTTTTGCCATTCCTCGGTCCACTTCCCCAGCTGATCAAGGTCGCGGTAATTCTTGAAAATACCCCGCCCTCTCTACATCGTCGCATTTGCATGTTCATCCGCGAATTTACTTATCGTGACTCATCGAAATCCTCGATATTGAAAACAAGCAATGGACTGGGCACTGATCCCTGAGGTACACTACTCGCCACAAATCTCCAATGAAGCCTTACGGACCCGTTGACATCACAATCGATACCGATTTAAGGATTGATCTGATGGTTTTGAAATTCAAAATGGCGGTGTCACTGATGGATACGTTGCGTACCGATGGAGTTTTCTATTTCAAAGCTCGTGTATTAAGATGATAGTTTTCCTTTATAGTACAAAACCTGGCCCGAAAAGAAAACGGTAAGTTGGTTTCCACCAACATGTTATGCTTCATTGTTGTCCAAAATGAACACCTTCAATGATAAACACAATTCAAATTACATGGAAATACAAATGTGCTTACTTCAGCAGCCTGTTCTCAATATTGATTATTGGGATTAGATCGTAATTTTGTAATCGAAATTATGTAGCTAATCTTGATACGTTTCCTTAATTGATATTCCCCGCAAATGCTAAGATATATATTGCCTTTTTAACGATGCTGGCATACCATACTCTGAAAGGTTAATTAGATAATTATAATGTAACGGAGATACATGCTAAGCAAGTGATGTCGAATTATTACATTTAATGTTAAAGAAACGACACTCTTCCACTTACTCTTTAGAATTAGGGCTACTTAAAGAAATGATGGAAGGCAAAGGTAAACAATTAAATATAGTTTCGTACGGGGAATGTCGACCATTTCGGGGGACTCTGATGAAGCTAGTTTTGGGGGACGTGCGTCTGAATATAATGGTGATTATGCTTCTTTGTCCTTTGTGCCATATGCTTCATTCTGCGCAGTCGATGTTTTAACAGCTGATGAACTTCCTAAAAAGATGACATTCATTGAAAGTAGAGTAAATGGTGCAACGTTCTACCATGCGCGTAGATGTTATGGATTATGTGTGGAACCATTGTACAGATAGAAATAATTTGTATGATTAAGGGTTCAGTTTTCAGGAGATATATAGATATATATATTTGGACTATACTTGATATATATCTGGACTACGCTTCTTCCCACCATGCTTCCTCTAAGGACTCCATCCCCTACTCCAAATTCCTCCGTCTACGCCGCATCTGCTCCACGGATGAGGCGTTCCACACCAGGACATCTGAAATGTCCTCATTATACAGGGAACGGGGGTTCCCCTCCTCCAACATAGATGAGGCTCGCACCAGGGTCTCTTCCATACCCCGCAACACTGCTCTTTCTCCCCATCCCCCCACTCGCAACAAGGGCAGAGTCCCCATAGTCCTCAACGTTCACCCCACCAGCCGTCACATACAAAAAGTAATCCTCCGTCAGTTTCGCCACCTCCAACGTGACCCCACCACTCGCCACATCTTCCCAACTCCCCCCATATCTGCCTTCCGCAAAGACCGCTCCCTCCATAACTCCCTTGTCAATTCTTCCCTTCCCTCTCGTACCACCCCCTCCCCGGGCACTTTCCCTTGCAACCGCAAGAGATGCAACACTTGTCCCTTTACCTCCCCCATCGACTCCGTTCAAGGACCCAAGCAGTCGTTCCAGGTGCGACAGAAGTTTACCTGCATCTCCTACAACCTCATCTATTGCATCCGCTGCTCTAGATGTCAGCAGATCTATATCGGTGAGACCAAGCGGAGGTTGGGCGATCGTTTCGCCGAACACCTCCGCTCGGTCCGCAATAACCAAGCTGACCTCCCGGTGGCTCAGCACTTCAATTCCCCCTCCCCCTCCGTCTCCGACCTCTCTGTCCTGGGTCTCCTCCATGGCCACAGCGAGCAGCACCGGAAATTGGAGGAACAGCACCTCATATTCCGCTTGGGGAGTCTGCATCCTGGGGGCATGAACATCGAATTCTCCCAATTTTGTTAGTCCTTGTTATCTCCTCCCCTTCGTCAGTCCCCCTGCTGTCTCCTCCCATCCCCCAGCCTTCGGGCTCCTCCTCCTTTTTCCTTTCTTGTCCCCCCCCCCCCCCCCCCCCCGATCAGTCTGAAGAAGGGTTTCGGCCCGAAACGTTGCCTATTTCCTTCGCTCCATAGATGCTGCTGCACCCGCTGAGTTTCTCCAGCTTTTTTGTGTACCTTAGATATATATATTGTTGCGCTCTAAACCGTGATAAATATCTAGTTTTGTTTTTAAGGCTGCAATAAAAAACTGAACAACTATATTTACTGTATTTATTCAACCAAAAGACCATTTCAAAAGTGTCAACTGCAATCCAACGCTCCAAATAAACAGAAATGTCTTTCCGCAGAATAGCGACCAGAAAAACCCTTACATCTGAGGGGCCGATTCAATAATTTAATTAGATAAAAGGTGGATTGAAGATATATTAAAGTTATTAGCAGTACATTTCATGGTGGATAAATCATATCCAGATAGAAATTTCGATTCCTTGTCAAAAGAATGAAGCCAGGGAATGGAAGCACCAGGAAATGTTTTCTCCACATATTTACATGAGGCTTCATGGTCAGAAGACTGACATTGCAGTCACCTTTTTTTTCCGAAGTGAGAATGTCATGGTGTGTTGATTATTGCATTGCCAGACCTAATATTGTCTTTGGAAAAATACCGTGGGAAAACTTAATTAATTATCAGGAAATTAAAAAAATGTGGAACTAATTGGAAACCTAAAGGGTTATGAATTCGAGGGAGAATAAGAACAATAGGAATAAGGATTTGGAAGTATTATATGTGCAAGACCGGTTTGATATATCATAGGCTTCTGGTGAATGTTGTAGACAGAGTGATCCTGGAGTGCATGTGCATAGTCCCTTGAAAGTAGCTTCGTCGATGTATAATATGGTCAAGTAACATTTCAGCACTTGGCCACCGTCGTTCACAGTGATTAGTAGGGAAGTTGAGAGGTCATGTTGAAGTTATACAAGAGGTTGGTGAAATCACATTTAGAGCACCGTGTTCGGGGTTTGGCACCTTATGAGAGGATACATATTGCCAAGATGGAAAGGGCAGCAGGGAAAATATATGAGGATGTTGCCAGGACTCAAGGGCCGGAGCGAAAGAGGAGAGGTTGCGCAGGATATGACTACTCCTAGGAGTACATTCGTTTTAGAGTTGGTCAAAATCATCAGAGGAATAGATCGAATATATACACAGAGTCGTTACCTAGTGTAGGAGAATATCGGACCAGGGATATAGTTCTAAGGTGAGAGTAGGGGGGGGGGGGGGAGTGCAGGATGGATATAATAGGAAAATGAGCGATTACTTCTTTCGCAATGTATGGGTGGGTCTATGAATGGAGCTGCCGGAGGAGATACTTAAGTCAGGTATCGTCGCAACATTTAAGAAACACGTAGGTTTAGAGGGATATTGGTCGAAAGTAAACAGGTGTGCCGAGTGGAGGGGCCAGTTTGGGACGATGATCTTGTTTCCACGCTGCACGAATCTATGAGACACGAAGACATTCATCCTCACTTATTAATCATTCCCTGCGGTTGAACAGTTAAACTATTTTGGGAACAGGTTATGTGTGAAATATTTTTTGTATATTAAAATCTTAAGACTAACAGCCACTGGGACGGCCAGTTTGTTTATGAATATATTTACTTTACTTGTAGATGGATGTAAAATTGTAGAAGGATGTGTACAGGGTGAGTTGAAAAGTGTATTTGCTTATTTGCCTGGGAACTATATTTGGTATAAAAACATAGACACATAGAAAATAGGTGTAGGATTAGGCCATTCGGCCCTTCGAGCCTGCACCGCCATTCGATATGATCATGGCTGATCATCCAACTCAGTATCCCATCCCTGCCTTATCTCCATACCCCCTGATCCCTTTAGCCACAAGGGCCACATCTAACTCCCTCTTAAATATAGCCAATGAACTGGCCTCAACTACCTTCTGTGGCAGAGAATTCCACAGATTCACCACTCTCTGTGTAAAAAATGATTTTCTCATCTCGGTCCTAAAAGGCTCCCCTCTTATCCTTAAACTGTGACCCCTAGTTCTGGACTTCCCCAACATCGGGAATAATCATCCTAGTATGAATAATATGAACATACTATTCCCACAACACGTGGTCCAATTTCAGTTATAGACCAATAGTCGGAATAAATTTGTCACCAGTATCGAATGCATATAGACAGCTAGAAATGCTACTATCTTTTGAGAATCTGATTGGTCTCTGAGCTCTGAATAACACGGAACACATGTCTACTCAACTGTGAGTGCCCTTAATGTGGTTTGAAAATGAAAATATGATTGGTTTGAAGTAAAAAGGCTCTGCCTGCAAATGGTTGCTTGGGGGGTTTGGGTTGAAGTAAAAAAGGCGCTCTCCCTCTCTCCCCCTCCTCTCCCCCCCCCCCCCTCTCTCCCCTTCCTCTCTCCCCCTCTCTCCCCCCCTCCCCCCTCCCTTCCCCCTCCCCCTCCCCCTCCCCCCCCTCTCTCCCCTTTCTCTCCCCCCCCTCTCTCTCTCTCTCCCCTCTTTTTCTTCCCCTCCTCCCCTCCATCCCCCTCCCCCCCACACCCTCCCTCCCCTAACCCCCCCCCCCGACCCTGAAGGGTTTCGGCCCGAAACGTTGTCCATATCCTTCGCTCCATAGATGCTGCCACACACGCTGAGTTTCTCCAGCATTTTTGTCTACCTTCGATTTTCCAGCATCTGCAGTTCCTTCTTAAATACTACTCAATTTAACATTCCTTTGTTTTTGCATACATTCAAAAAATATTTATATATCAGTCTCTCGTTCTTAAAGACAATTGTTCTGCTCATGCACAGGAATATTATGTCACGGACGGCTGCACAGAATGAGTGGGGATGAAATAAGAGTTAAAACAAATGGCACAAACGTGGGCCACAGTCCGAACCTTAAACTTGGACGTGAACGATATTACCAGCTTCCCACGTCTTATTCTGAAAGCAGTATAGCTATAAAAATGAAGCGCAATCATTCCTAATTTCCAAATAGATTATCATTGCTATTTCCTCATTTGCAAATATTATTAGGAAATTGTGTTAGGAAAAAATGCTTTTGGAACCCGTCTTCCATAGATTATTTGAGGGAAACCATAGTGATTATTTAATATTTACTAGGATACATGCTTAGGAAGGAAGACATGCGATGGTGTGTTGATAGTAGGAAATTTATGTTTAATACCAAGATTCATTTTCAGGCGATCAAATAATGTAAAATTATATATTTGGTTACTGAATGGTAATTCAACTTGTTGTTTTCACCTGATCACGTTGGTAGAATATTAACATATTTCTGAGTTTAACTGATTTTGTCTATGTTTTCTCAACTCATCGTTGTTATTTGAAGGTGGTAATTCACGTGCTCATTAAAGGCAACATTCACCTTTCCCAAAATATTGAAATGGCCATTAAATTATTTTCCATACCTTCCGTGATTTCATGAACCAATATAGCGTATTTGTGATTTCCGCTGCAAGGAAAATGATGGGAAAGGCCGCCGTACCTAAATAATTTGGGTTGCACTCAGTAATCCGAAACAGACAAAATAACGTTATTACCACTAATCACTTCTGCAATTGGAGAACAACCGGTCGTGTACCTTGTTAATTAAATTATTAGTTATAAGGCTAAAATGCAGATGTATTTATGCAATCGACGGTGATTTTTGGTGAAATGGACAAGGCTGTGTAGTCTAATATTACACGCAGCGTCCTACAATTTTGCTGATTTGCTAAATACAAAACTCAATTGGTATTTGTGATTGTTTCTGTTTTTAGTCTTAGATGTCCTATGTATTTTAATTGTATGAATGTGCTTCATTTAAACCAAAGAAATAATCAAACTCAAGAAAGAGCTGGAGGAAACAGGTACCCATGAAATCACGGATTTTACCATAAATTGCGACTCTGGCAGAGCGGTAGCGTTGCTGCCTAATAGCGCTTTCTCACGGGACGACTTGACGCAAGATGTAACCAGAGTGAAGTGGTCGTGGTCTAGCACGATATCACACGATATAACGCGGGGTAGATAAAGAGTTCCCACGGGTACTCGGCATTTTTATATGTTCTCCCTGTGACCGAGTGGGGTTTCACCGCTTCCTCCGCTTTCCCCCCCGCAATCAAAAGACATATATGATTTTAGGTTAATGTGCTTTGGTAAGCAATGTAAATTGGCCCAATAGTGCAGAATGGTGTTAATGTGCGGGGACCATTGGTCGGCGCGGACTCGGTGGGCCGAAAGGCGTGTTTCCATGTTGCACCTCTAAGCAAAACTAAATAATGACGATCGCATAAGATTTATCCCACTAGAGGAATTAATGACACATTCACAGCTGGAGAATGGATTGGAGAGAAAATGGACCTGACATTTATTTAGAACTAGTGTCATACGAGCAAACGCCGTTGCTTCTTTCCGAACACGTGTGCGCTTTTTCAATGTTGTTTATAGCATACTGTACTTGCGAGGAAAATAACTGATAAGGAGGATTGGTTTTGGCAAGGGCGCATTGCTGTATTACTGTAGCACTGCGACTATTTCTACTGAAACAAAAAAGAAAAAAAGCACCGCTGAAGGTTTGGGAATTCTGTCTCAAGAAGTTCGTGGTGCGTTCCTTGGACACATAACCAAAATTGTTCTGTCACGTCAATTAAACCCCCACGTCGTCAAACGCGTTCTTGATTTCATACTCTTCGCTGCTGTATTTCTACCTGGATTTTCTGCGTGAAGCAACCGCTCCTTTTTATTTTGGCTATGTTGGCATTCAAAGGGGAAAAAAGGTTTATTTCAGCAAAGTATGACGACGTATTTCTATTTGTTCAAATCCATTCAATGCTACGCGGAGAAGGTGGGATAACGGGCTTAGGAGGGAGAGATAGACCAGCCATGTTTAAACGACGGAGATCACTTGATCGGCCTGTTCTTATGATCTCATTTTTGTGTTTGTAGCAGAGAAAATTAAGACAAAAGAATCTGGTAAGCTGGAAGTAGAGCGTGTCCAAACCATTCTTCATCATAAGGCCTTGATAGAATTGTCTGCACGTTCAATATTCATGTTCGAACAATAATTATAACAATGATCCTCAGAAACGATGAAACATTTGCAAAACGATGGTGAGTGACGTTAACCCGTTCGTAATACTGAAATGAAAACACACTTTAAAATATCTGTCAACATAGGCCAGGTTGAGAGAGAAAGCGGATTATGAAAAGCAGCCCACAGTGTCGGGCAAGGGACCAGAACGCTCATTCAGCACCAATCCCAACATTACAATTCAAACCGTCCCCAAGGGGTGCCGTCCCGGGGGGGGGGGGGGGGGGGGGGGGCTTAGTAGTCTATCAGACTCACATGAATCTGAAGAATTGTCCTCTGAAATGTGTCCCAAACTATGCATGCTCTCCATGTATGCCGCCTGACCCATTGAGTTACTCCGACGTTTTCTGTCTTTCTATAAAGTGTCTTCTTCTGTTCCGCTCTGTGCACAGGGACATTTTACATAGTATGAGTCAATTTGACATATCGCAGTCAGGACAAAGGCACAAGACAAATTGTGAACCTGTTGTTTCCCCTAGGATTACTTGTTTTATTTAAAAACGTATGTCAGAAGACTTGCGATATCATAATCTACATAAAATGCAGTTCCTAATATGCCCCTGTCCCACTTAGGAAACCTGAACGGAAACCTCTGGAGACTTTGCGCCTCACCCAAGGTTTCCGTGCGGTTCCCTGAGGTTGCAGGTGGTTGCCGGAGGTTGCAGGTAGTGGAAGCAGGTAGGGAGACTGACAAAAAACATCGTGGAACCGCGTGGAAACCTTGGGTGGGGCGCAACGTCTCCAGAGGTTTCCGTTCAGGTTTCCTAAGTGGGACAGGGGCACATCTTCCTTCATTTTGTTAGAAAAAGCTGCAGGTTCATGAAAATTCTGACCAGGCTGAGCTTCGTGCTATGTCGGTTTAACGTTTCAATGTTATATCTTGTCACTTGTAATTTTCAGAAGAACGTTTAAAACTATTGAAGTCTGGTTAGTGCATTCGTCTATATATTTACTACCTTATAATTACGTTTCTCCCACCAAATCCAGTAACACCATTTCAGATTTTGCTGTGAAATGCTCCTGGTTCAATATATTTATTTGACCGCCGTCTTGGGCAATTGTTCCGCAATTTAGCCATATTGCGCACACGCGCGCACACTTGCATATACACTGGCACAGTGAAGTATTTACGGCTTGAAAAGTGTATCTAAATAATGCTTAGCAAGAGGGATTTTATTATTAATTCCATTATTGCCATTGTCTCCCTAAACTTAACTATATGTGATCATATTTACGGGATATTTATCAAACATCGCCTTGCATGGTCCTGGGATACATTGATAACGAATATAGTAAAGGCCACTGTTGATGGCCTACCAAGCTTTGGTACTTTTGGGATGTGGGATTTCCTGTGTAACAATGTGAGAACTGGGAGATAATTGCAAAATACTTTTGATCTCGGTTGCTATTGACGGCTGAGGCAGCTGTTTGCGTTCAGATGGAAGGGAGACATGAGACGAAATTACTTTCTAATTTCAGAATTAGAGAAATTGCAATCAATTCGCGAGGACGTCGGTAAGCAATTAATTGTGCAAAACGAAAATAAATTAAGCATGTCATGCTTTTCTCTAAAGATGTCCTTCATTTCGGAATACAAAAAAATCGCAAAATGCTTCTGTTCACTGTCATATACGTAATGAGCCACTCTCTCCAAATAGCTGCGCATGAGAGAAACGACCAATATAAATAATGGTGCGCTTTATAATGTTACACTGTCGCGATAGAGTAAAAGGCTTAAGATTTTATTTTCAAAATTCTATGGGGAGACATCGATACAAGCTTACCATATTTTAACAACTTTCCTGCAATGTGACATGCTACTGCGCGATCCCACCAATCTGGAAACGAACCGCGCACACACGCATACACGCACGCACACACACACAGGAAAAGCATTCCTGATCATCTGAAATTATTAGAATTCATTCTTTAGTCAGAGGGTGGTGAATCTGTGGAACACTTCGCCACAAAAGGCTGTAGAGGCCAAGTCATTGGATATATTTTTTAAGGCAGAGATGCATATATTTTTGGTTTGTACAGGTGTCAGAGGTTATGGGGTGAAAGTCAGGAAAGGGTTGGAGTGAGAGCTAGACCTGCCATGATTGAATTACGTAGATTTGACCGGCCAAACGGCCTAACTCCACTCTTATCACATGATCTTATGACTTTTTGAATGGTATAGAAGGTCTCGACATGCTGGCTGAACGAGGGTTTATTTGAAGCAGGAGTCCCTGTCATAATCGTGCAAAGCTGAAAGTGATGTTAAACGGTGACCGCGTCATATCATAGAAATGATTGCCTTCCATCACAGTTAGGTGCGTGATTTTTTATGCTCTATCGATTTTCAGTGGCGTTGGTTAAGCGGAAGGATGAAGGTAAAGCATTTCTTGTTTTATCTTTTCCTTTCAAATAAATATGTTAAATGACTACATAAACGAAAACAGATTATCGTTGACTGTCATGTTCAGGTAACGGGAGTACTGCACTGTATATGATAAACGTTGAAACATATACTCTTCACGAAAATAACGTTTCCATAAAACACCCGTGAACATACAGATTGCACGTCAAAAGTATACTGCGCTGATATATGCGATGAAAATACTAATAAACCAAAGTTGAAACCACACTGCGTATTTACTCGTGATTTAATAACCAAAGAAGAATGATCGTTCGCTCCAAAGTTCATCGATTGGTAGTAATGATCAAGCAGGATATACATTTGTATCTCCCTATTGTCCTCGTTATATTGTATTGCAGACAAACAAACGAACAACATTCGGTTGAGACTGAGGGTTGGTTACACGCAGACAACAAAATGCATCCCTATTGAAAGAGAGTTCGAGGTACTGAACAGTTCAGCAGATAACTTTCCTATTTTGAAATTACCCTTTCTTTTACAGAACTGGAACGGCTTCGAAATATCATTAGTAAGTCATTGCATCTAGCACTTTATTACAATGCATCTCTCTGCCGTTGCTTTCAAATTTACTATAAATCCATCAGAAGTATCTTAGGCTGATCGTCCGTTATATTTCACACTGAAACGCCCACGTCAAGCAGAAATGAGTTAGCCGAAGATGCGTCGGGATTTTAGTAGCGCAGTCTGTGACAGGTCAACAAAGTGTGGATTTTACTTTATTTATTTTATTACTGCAAATGTTAATTTCCCTTTTCGGTTTATTTTGGATTTTTAAAAAAAAATCCAGGGCAAGAACATATTAATGGCAACACCATTTGGGATAAAAAAACTAATACAGACATAAAAAAACTGAGCGATTGGGTAATTTGGAAGTTGAAGCAAACCTATATTACGAGCACAAATCATCAATGCCCATGTGTAATTGTGAACGTAAATGCAATAGTATTGAGGCCTTTATTATGATCAGACTTCAGGCGGAATCTAAATGTGTTCAAAGAAAACAGGTCAGGGCACTGGTAAGAAGACGACGCACGGAATAATGTGTACATACAACCATATAATAACCATGTAACAATTACAGCACGGAAACAGGCCATCTCGGCCCTTCAAGTCCGCTCCGAACACTTATTTTCCCCTAGGCCCATCTACCTGCACTCAGACCATAACCCTCCATTCCTTTCCCGTCCATATACCTATCCACTTTATTTTTAAATGATAAAATTGAACCTGCCTCCACCACTTCCACTGGAAACTCATTCCACACAGGTACCACTCTCTGAGTAAAGAAGATCCCCCTCGTGTTACCCCTAAACATCTGTCCCTTAATTCTCAAGTCATGTCCTCGTGTTTGAATCTTCCCTACTCTCAATGGGAAAAGCTTACGTCACGTCAACTCTGTCTATCCCTCTCATCATTTTAAATACCTCTATCAAGTTCCCCCTTAAACTTCTGCGCTCCAAAGAACCTTCCTTGTTTAACCTTTCTCTGTAACTTAGTTGCTGAAACCCAGGCAACATTCTAGTAAATCTCCTCTGTACTCTCTCTATTTTGTTGACATCCTTTCTATGATTAGGCGACCAAAATTGTACACCATACTCCAGAATTGACCTCACCAATGCCTTGTACAATTTTAACATTAAATCCCAACTTCTATACTCAATGCTCTGATTTATAAAGGCCAGCACACCAAAAGCTTTCTTTACCACCTTATCTACATGAGATGACACCTTCAGGGAACTATGCACAGTTATTCCTAGATCCCTCTATACATGCTTGCCCTCCATAAATACGAATATAAATACTTTACTAAGGGAGGGGTGGATTACACATTCGTCGAAGGAACGGTACATCTGACCTTTGACGAGCCAATCAAGCAGGATTTGCTTTTATTCTCTAGATTTGCAGGAATGACAAGACGTCACCTGAAAGTTCAAAACTATTACAGCGATTCAGAGATTGGATGGAAAAAAATGATTCACATGTGGAAAGTATCCTTAACAAACAGCCACTCTGCTGGGAAAACGGGTTGTATTTTTCATTGGGATTAAAATAAATATCTTCCGGCAGAAGTTAGTGATTCATTGGAATTATCTAGCACAGACAAATTTAACAACGGCTGTGTAAAACTAAAATCAACATTATCTTAATTGGACAAGACAAAGTTATCGATTTCCATGTCATTGCTCAGAATGCCTGCGGGAAAAAAAGGCATAGGGAGGAGATAAGCAGTAAAATTTAAAATGAAATTCACAATATTTTATTCACCCGATAGATTTATTGAAATGCACCAAAAATAGACAGCTGGGGTTGTGATATGTACCTTGTTGTGGCGACTTTGCTCGTCAAAAGCGAGAGATGTTTTGCCGATTCCTTTACTCTTTCTTTAGACAGAGACATAAATGTGCCAATAACTTTGAAGGAAAGATCGAATCATCAGAGAAATAACCGTACTGAGAATAAAGGAACATAATCCAATATCTAGAACAACGTTACTACGTAAGACAACCTAATAACAAGAAACGTGTCAAGCAATCGAAAAGTATGATCCTGTTCATAGATCATACGATCATAAGTGATAGGAGTAGAATTACGCCATTCGGCACATCAAGTACTTCGCCATTCAATCATGGCTGATTTATCTCTCCATAATAATCCCATTATTCTGCCTTCTCCCCATAACATCTGACACCAGTACTAATCAAGAATTTACATTATGTATGTATCTCCGCCTTAAAATATATCCACTGATTTGCCTCTTGCAAATCAATCTACAACAAATGCGTTGGACAACTTTCAAAATCAAATTGTATTACAAATGTCCGATGCTGATTAAATTTTGTCGACTATAGAAATAGTTTGCCTCACACAGATTCAAAAACGCAGGCAAAAACAAAACACACAGATACACCAGACTGGAGAGCGCAGAGCCGCTGCACTCGCGTGCACCGCCATATTTGTAGATGGCACACATTATAACCATAATAGCTTGCAAAAGATTCTTCAACTTTTTACCACAAAGTGCAGATATGTCTCAATAACTTTTTTATGTTCCATGTCTTTGCCACAACAGAGGACCGTGAAAAACAAAGCTGGTAAAATGATTTTATTGTATGTTATATTTATTTTGCAGCTATTCCATCACATGCTTAGTGACCCGCTTTTTCCTATACGAAATTGCAGAGAATTGTGGACGTAGCCCAGATCAACACACAAACTACTAGCCACGCTTCCATTTACTCGAGCTATACTTTACATTGATCACGATGGCCGCCAGCATCAAGACATCGCACCCCAGTCACTCCCTCTTGTCCTCTGTCCCACCAGACAGAATGTGCAGAGGTTTGTAAAAGCATAAGTCCAGATTCACGAACAGTTTTATTCCAGTTGTTATCAGGCAACTCAACGCTCAATTCGTCAGCTAGAGTGTGGTCCTGAGCAAATCTACCTCATCGGAGAACTTCGGAGCATTCTTAATCTGACTTGAACGGAGCTCAGTGGTATATCGGGCACTAAATGCTGCACCCTTTACCCTTTACGTATACACCGCGGACGACCAGTTTGTATTCATGTATAGTATTATGTTTGAATAGATAGCATGAAATCTAAAACTTTACACCTCGATGCGCGCGTCAATAATCACCTGAATTGTTGGCGGATTTAGTTTCTGTGGGAGAGTAATTTCAATATCGTGTGCGGACGTGGCGCAGACGGACGAGAAGCCGAAGCAAAGAAATGGAAGGCAAATAACCGAATGGAAACGAAGCCGAAACGCCAATTAATCGAATGGAAACTTAGCCGAAACACAAAGTAACCGAAAGGGAGGAACGCCTAAATGCAAACTAACCGAAAGGGCGGAAGCATAAAAGCCAACCAAACGAAAGGATGCGTCGCCTAAAAGCAAACTCATCGAATGGCGGATCTTCCGAAACGTCAGCTACCGGAAAGGCGCGTCGTCTACAAGCCAACGATCCGAATGCCGCTCAACAGAAAAGTCAAATAACGGACATGATGTTGCCAGCGGGCGGAAATTGTCAGCGATTGGTCCAGATCCCCGTGTCCATCACATCACTGTGGAGGGATACACGTTGCCCCACACCTCCGCTCCACCGGTCACACAGCCCGCGGAGGGTGGCCGTGGAGTGTGGGAGCTGTCCCGAGGGATGCACACCTTCTGCCGCTTACAACTTGGTGCTTGGGTTCAGATTGCCCAGTCACCTACGACTTGCGTAGGAAATTGACCCTCAACCTCCCGCCGGTGGAGATGGCAATGTGGGGGTCATTTTCCCACACAAGCCATAGGTGACTGGGCAATCTGAACCCGAGCTCCCTGTTGAAAACGGCCGCCTCATCTCCCCCGTGCGGCCGCACTGTGGCGGGCTGTGGGTCGGGTGGAGCAGATGTGTGGGACGGGCTGGTCCATCCGCCAATCCAGAATCTCTGACCACTATGCACCGCCATACAAGGGAGTTCGAGAATACACCATTCGTGAAACGCTTCGTAATTTGCGTCCACATTGCCACATAAGACATTTCGTGGCCATTTTAATATGCTCCCGTATTACTGATCGTTCATGGCATTTCGAAGCCTATCTAACGCATAGCCTTTGCTGCCCCCATTTTAAGTACTGAGTGACAAAAACCGTGACAATTTCCGGGGTAGATTATGATTGGCCAAAATAACAACATGCTTGAAGAATCTTAGCTGCTGGCTGATTCGGGATGATTTAGTTCAAACTAAATGAAAATCAAATAGAAATTATGCATTTTTGCAGTATTTCAAAAGATTATGCTTTTTACATTTTAATTATCAATATTAGCCGTTACGTTGTGCCTAACGTTGCTTATTTTTAATTGCAGATCACGTCTTGACCTTTACACTACCACAGTATCGGCGCTGAAGAGAAAAAAACCCATTATTTACTTCAACTGCATTAATTTGTTTTACTTTACATGTGCTCGTAACATTCTTTTATTATACATCTTTGTCACTACGGTGTAAAACGTGCTTTGCATTATCGAAACAATCTCTGTGATGTGTTCATGATGTTCCAAGTGGTTGGACGACCTTCAGAACGAAGTAACATACATCCCCCTTTTACCGGGAACAATGCCAAATTCAGTGGGAGATCACATTGTCAGTGATAAATAAAACAACGTTGTTTTCAAAGAAATTAGATCCCGATAATGAGAAATTGGTTTCTCTTTTATTTTACTGAAAATTGTGGAATCTTCCAACTAGAGTGGAATAAGTATTGAGCAGCACGTTGACCACGATGTCCAGAAACTAAAGCTTCATCGTCTTGTACTTTGTTATTTGAAGCAGAATGTGACCACAAAGGAGGGTGCATTTATTGACCACACACCGGTCAAATTGTTCTGTTGAATGACGAGATGTGTACGTTGGAAATGTAATGTGTGTTTGAAATGTTCCCAACGTGGCTTTATGGCGGTTTCCTTTGAATTGTTCACATTCCCTGGATAATGCAAACAAGAATATGAAAACAAGGTTCTCATTACATCTTTGTGAAAATAGGCAAAAACTTTAAAACATGTTTTCAAAATTACTGGATAATTCCTGAATGAAGCGGCCGGCTAGGATTGCAAAGCAGGAGCAGTGGGAGTTTGCGTTAATGCGGTTATTTGTTGACGATTTCTCACCTGCTCTAAAAGGGATGAATACATTGAAATACACACCACCTTTCTGTACGGAAATGCTGCCTATCATGCGGAGAATTGCAGTGTTTACACTGTTATGTTTTACCAATTACCAATTATTTAAATGGCTTTTATCAATATCTTACAATTAGACAGGTTCTGTAAATTTTAGATTTATGTTGAATTCCTTGACATTATTTTAAAACGGTAAGATTCGGAAAATTACACCTCCTTCCAATGAAACTCTTAGGTAAGTTTACCACAATTTCGTAAACATTTCGATATAGACATATGAACATAAACCGCCATCAAACCAGTCTCGTTATTTTTTGGAGATTTTAGCCGCAGTGGGAACATGACCAAACAGTTGAAGCCAAATAACATAATTATCTTCCAGGATTACGAGAATGATGATGAACCATAGATTTAGCCAATGTTGCTGCCATAATAAAGTGTTCTGGTGAATTACTCAGTGACGATTGGATCACATCATTTACATGATTAGTGACGTACACGATTATCTGGTTAGCTACACGATAAAACAACGTCAAATTTACACATAAAATCTCACATAGTACAAATTGTCATGAGGTTAAATCCAGACCGCCACTTTGCGTTCCAATTTCATGATCTACCTCCATTGTGTTCATTTTCTGATATATGTGTTTACTTATTCAGCAACTAATATTTCAGTTCATATGTTATTCGGCTGGTTTGGAAATTAATAAAAAAAATATAAACTCGCGATTTGCATGTCTTTTAATAATTGATACGATGATACCTGTTGTACCCATTTCAAATACTTTAGATAAATGTGGCAATTTACAGCAGTGGTAAACCCCAGGCACGTGCCGTCAGGGTAGACCGTGTCTACCCTGACTAAAATTATAAAATGGTAATTATATAATGGTAAAATTATAAAATGGTAATATATAAAACATATGTAAAATAGTCATGAATGGTAAAGGCACGGAAGAATTATGCTATCCTAAGAAATCGATCTCTTAGGGAGGCATAATTATCCCGTGCCTTTCTTCCGCAAAACATTTAAAACGAGGAAGTATGTGCTACTGACGTGCCGTCGACGATGCTTCAAGCCGTCAGTGGGAACGGTCCGTAAAGGCAGCTGAAATTCTGCCTTTACTCCGTGGAATGCGTGCATGTGCTGCGCTGCGCACTGCCCATGCGCACCATCTTACCGCGCGTGCGCACGCGCAATTTTCTTGGCATTTTTTTCAAAGATGGATAGTGATTACCTGAAGAGTTTCTCGAAGAAAACTTAGGATGAAATGACCAAAATAATTAAAAATGGCACACCAACGCCGGAATTTAAAGAACTTCAACAGCGCAAAGGAACAAAAATAATTAGAAATTTTCAAACAGCTTGGTAAAACAGGAAAGAGTGGCTATACGGTTGTATTTCAACAAATATACTGTTTTGTTTCTCCTGCCTGTTATTTTCTGCATCTAGTGGAACTGTATGTGTAGCAGATGGATAGAGCGATTCAAATAATTTGCCTAATGCGTTCTTCTTCTTGCGTATGGCGTGCACAGCCTAAAGTTGTAGGACAACTTGTTCTATTTGATCTTACTTGATTGTGCACGCCGGGTTGATTGCATTCGGCGAAAGAGGTCGGACCACGTGTAGGTTGCAATCTCACACCCCTGTCTAATGCTTTTAAAAAAGCAAGGGAGATCTGCTGCGCATTATGAAATTCAAATAGCATTGGAGACATTTGGGTCCACACGGATCGACTTGCTCATAGATAAGCAGAAGCAACTTCGCATCGATATTGACAATGAAAAAGTTAAGGAGAACAGAGAGATACAAAAAAAGAGCAAAGAAAATGTGCTTTTTGAAAAGTACTTGCTTTTCGCGGTGATAATGAAAACATAGAATCGATAAATCGTGGAAACTAAATTGTGTTACTGAAATATACAGCACAATTTGATGGAAAATTGGGACATCATTTACAAAGTTCATCCGTTTTTTCTGGGATTTCTAAAAATACAAAATAAATTGATTGAAGCAGTATGCACAGTTGTAAAGAATAATATTAAAGAATAGATCGCAAAAGCCCCATTCATTGCCAAAGAAGTGGATGAATCCACTGATATTTAGAAACTTAGAAAATAGATGTAGGAGGAGGTCATTCGGCCCATCGATCCTGCGCCGCCATTCATTGTCATCATGGCTGATCGGCCCCAATCAATAACCCGTGCCTGCCTTCTCCCCATATCACATGATTCCAATATCCCCTGGAGCTCTATCTAACTCTCCAATAAATCTACCCAGTTATTTGGCCGCAACTGCACACTGTGGCACGGAATGCCACAAATTCACAACTCTCTGGGTGAAAAAGTGTATTCTCACCACTGCTTAATTGCCCTCCTCTTTATTCTAAGACTGTGGCCCCAGGTTCTAGACGCCCAGCATTAGAAATAAAAACTGAGACAATAGGTGCAGGAGTAGGCCATTCGGCCCTTCAAGCTAGCACCGCCATTGAATGTGATCATGCCTGATCATCCCCAATCAGTACCCCGTTTTTGCCTTCTCCCCATATCCCCTGACTCCGGTATTTTAAGAGCCCTATCTAGCTTTCTCTTGAAAGCATCCAGAGAACCAGCCTCTACCGCCCTCTGAGGCATTGTATTCCATAGACTCACCACTCTCAATGAGAAAAAGTGTTTCCTCGTCTCCGTTCTAATAGGTTGACTCCTTATTCTTAAACTGTGGCCCATGGTTCTGGACTCCCCCAACATCGGGAACATGTTTCCTGCCTCTAGCTTTTCCAAGCCCTTAACAATATTATGTGTTTCAATGAGATACCCTCTCATCCTTCTAAACTCCAGAGTGAACAAGCCCAGCTGCTCCATTCTCTGGGCATATGACAGTCCCGCCATCCCGGGAATTAACATTGTAAACCTATGCTGCACACCCTCAATAGCAAGAATGTCCTTCCTCAAATTAGGGGACCAAAACTGCACACAATACTCCAGTGTGGTATCACTAGGGCTCTGTACAATTGCAGAAGGACAACTTTGCTTCTATATTCGATTCTTCTTGTTTTGAAGGCCAACACGCCATTCGCTTTCCTCACTGCCTGCTGTACCTGCATGTTTACTTCCATAGACTGATGTACAAGGACCACAAGATCCCGTTGTACTTCCCCTTTTCCCAACTAGACGCCATATAGATAGTAATCTGCCTTCCTGTATTTTCTACCAAAGTGGATAACCTCACATTTATCCGCATTAAACTTCATCTGCCGTGCATCTGCCCACTCCCCCAACCTGTCCAAGTTACCCTGAATTCTCATAGCATCCTCCTCACAGTTAACACTGCCACCCAGCTTTGTGTCACCTGCAAATTTGTTAATGTTACATGGAATCCCTTCATCCAAATCATTGATGTACTTTGTTAAGAGCCTGTCCCACCAGCATGCGACCTGCATTCGGCGAGCACGACCAAACCGGAAGCGGGGGCGCGCGGAGGTCGAGTGGGTGACGTGAAGTCGGAGCGAAGTCCGCGGGAAGTTCGCGCGTGACGTACGGCGTCGAGATGCTGCGCACGCCCATCGAGACGCTGCGTACGGCGTCGAGGCGGTGCGTACGACGTCGAGGCGGCCGCGCGGAATTGTTGAACACGGTCAGTTTTTCGGAGCCCCGCGCGATATCGGGACCAGCTCCGCACAACTCCAAACGGCTCCGGCGATCGAAGTGGGACCGGCCCCGCGAGGCCGTACGGCTCAAGCGACCACGTTATGCCGCGCTTGCCGCATAGAGTCGCATCCTCGTGGGACAGGCCCTTAAATAGCTGCGGTCCAAGCACCGAGCCTAGCGGTACCACACTAGTCATTGCCTGCCATTATGAAAGGACCCCGTTAATCACAACTCTTTGTTTCCTGTCTGCCAATCACTTCTCTATCCATGTTAGCACTCTTCCCCCAATGCCATGTGCCCTAATTTTGCCCACTAATCACCTATGTGGGACCTTATCAAATGCTTTCTGAAAGTCCAGGGCAAAAATCTCTACACAATACTCCAGATGTGGTCTTACCAGAGACCGATTCAACTGCAGAAAAAACCGTACACCACTGCATAGGAAGCCCTATACAACTGCAGAAGAATTCAGCTCAGTGTTCTACAGTATTACGGTATATATTGGGCTCTGAAATTGAAGAAGCATTCATCGGCTGTGACAAACGTAAGGACAGAACTACTGCTAGTGTACCAGAATGCATATTCAATAACTTACACAAATATACTTGTGCTGAGAAACTTGCAGCACAGACATACGATGGAGCAATGGTAATGGCATCAAACGTAAATGGTGTTCAAGCTAAAGTAAGAGAAACGGCACCATCAGCTTTATGTACCCTCTACTAGGCTCATAAGTTGAATATTTATCAGTCTCAGTCAGATAAATACAATACAATACAATACAATACAATCAGCTTTATTCGTCACATTGGGACAGTTTGTTTTATGGGAAAGACGTGGAAGAGAAATGGAGTACATTTAAAGGTGAAATTTTAAGAGTACAGAATCTTTATGTCCCTGTTCGGTTGAAAGGAAATCGTAAAAATTGTAAAGAGCCATGGTTTTCAAGGGAAATTGGACACTTGGTTCGGAAAAAGAGGGAGATCTACAATATTTATAGGCAGCATGGAGTAAATGAGGTGCTTGAGGAGTATAAAGAATGTAAAAAGAATCTTAAGAAAGAAATTAGAAAAGCTAAAAGAAGATATGAGGTTGCTTTGGCAAGTAAGGTAAAAGTAAATCCGAAGGGTTTCTACCGCTATATTAATAGCAAAAGGTTAACGAGGGATAACATTGGTCCATTAGAGAGTCAGAGTGGCCAACTATCTGCAGAGCCAAAAGAGATGGGGGAGATATTGAACAGTTTCTTTTCTTCGGTATTCACCAATGAGAAGGATATTGAATTATGTGAGGTAAGGGAAACAAGTAGAGTAGCTATGGAAACTATGAGGATCAAAGAAGAGGAAGTACTGACACTTTTGAGAAATATAAAAGTGGATAAGTCTCCAGGTCCGGACAGGGTATTACCTAGGACATTGAGGGAAGTTAGTGTAGAAATAGCAGGGGCTATGGCAGAAATATTTCAAATGTCATTAGAAACGGGAATAGTGCCGGAGGATTGGCGTGCTGCGCATGTTGTTCCATTGTTTAAAAAGGGGTCTAAGAGTAAACCTAGCAATTATAGACCTGTTAGTTTGACATCAGTGGTGGGCAAATTAATGGAAAGAATACTTAGAGATAATATATATAAGCATCTGGATAAAGAGGGTCTGATTAGGAACAGTCAACATGGATTTGTGCCTGGAAGGTCATGTTTAACTAATCTTCTTGAATTTTTTGAAGATGTTACTCGGGAAATTGATGAGGGTAAAGCAGTGGATGTTGTGTATATGGACTTCAGTAAGGCCTTTGACAAGGTTCCTCATGGAAGGTTGGTTAAGAAGGTTTAATGGTTGGGTATTAATGGTGGAGTAGCAAGATGGATTCAACAGTGGTTGAATGGGAGATGCCAGAGAGTAATGGTGGATGGTTGTTTATCAGGTTGGAGGCCAGTGACTAGTGGGGTGCCACAGGGATCTGTGTTGGGTCCACTGTTGTTTGCCATATACATCAATGATCTGGATGAAGGTGTGGTAAATTGGATTAGTAAGTATGCAGATGATACTAAGATAGGTGGGGTTGTGGATAATGAAGTAGATCTTCAAAGTCTACAGAGAGATTTATGCCAGTTGGAAGAGTGGGCTGAAAGATGGCAGATGGAGTTTAAAGCTGATAAGTGTGAGGTGCTACATCTTGGCAGGACAAATCAAAATAGGACGTACATGGTAAATGGTAGGGAATTGAAGAATGTAGGTGAACAGAGGGATCTGGGAATAACTGTGCACAGTTCCCTGAAAGTGGAATCTCATGTAGATAGGGTGGTAAAGAAAGGTTTTGGTGTGCTGGCCTTTATAAATCAGAGCATTGAGTATAGAAGTTGGGATGTAATGTTAAAATTGTACAAGGCATTGGTGAGGCCAATTCTGGAGTATGGTGTACAATTTTGGTCGCCTAATTATAGGAAGGATGTCAACAAAATAGAGAGAGTACAGAGGAGATTTACTAGAATGTTGCCTGGGTTTCAGCAACTAAGTTACAGAGAAAGGTTGAACAAGTTAGGGCTTTATTCTTTGGAGCGCAGAAGGTTAAGGGGGGACTTGATAGAGGTTTTTAAAATGATGAGAGGGATAGACAGAGTTGACGTGGAAAAGCTTTTCCCACTGAGAGTAGGGAAGTTTCAAACAAGGGGACATGACTTGAGAATTAAGGGACTGAAGTTTAGGGGTAACATGAGGGGGAACCTCTTTACTCAGAGAGTGGTAGCTGTGTGGAATGAGCTTCCAGTGAAGGTGGTGGAGGCAGGTTCGTTTTTATCATTTAAAAATAAATTGGATAGTTATATGGATGGGAATGGAATGGAGGGTTATGGTCTGAGCGCATGTATATGGGACTAGGGGAGATTATGTGTTCGGCACGGATTAGAAGGGTCGAGATGGCCTGTTTCCGTGCTGTAATTGCTATATGGTTATATGGTTATATGGTTATTGCACATAAAGTGCAAGTGAAATGAATTTGTCAGCAGCGGTACAATGATAAAGAACACATAATACACAATAAAACTTGAACACAAACATCCACCACAGCATTCATCACTGTGGTGGAAGGTACAACATTTGGCCAGTCCTTCTCCATTTCCCCCCGTGGTCGGGACCAGAGTTCAGAGTCAGCCCAGGATCGGCGCCTCCCCACCGGAGACCACGGCTTTAGGTTGGTGTAGGCCGCAGGCCGGCGGTCGAAGATTTAAAGTCCCCGCCGCAGCCAGAAGCACCGCAGGCTGCAGGGCCGGCGGTCGAAGCTCTCCTCCAGGTGTGATGGTAAGTTTACGCCGGGCCCGCGGTAGAAGTTGGCTGCGGGCCGGCGGTGGAAGCTCCTTCGAGGGATCCCGGGCTGCGGAAGCCGCGCCAGCTGGAACTCTGCAGACCGCGGCTTCAGGCTACCGGCAGCCGCGGGCCAGCGAAACGGAGCGCTCCCCTCCGGCGAGCCCCAGCGAGGGTTCGCCCGCTCCACGCCGAGAGTCCACGCTCCGCCCGCCGCTGAAGTCCCGGGCGCGTCTCCGGGAAAGGCCGCCCGATCCTCGTTGTTAGGCCACGGGGGAGGCGACCTGGAAAAAGTCGCCTCTCCATGGAGGAGACGACCGCAACGGTTTCCCCCTCACCACCCCCACACCACCCCCCACACAAGACACACAAAGAAACACAAAAAAAACATACTTTAAAACATACTAAAAGAACAAAAATAGTTGAAAAAAACGGACACGCTGCTGACAGGGCGCCGGATTGCAGCGCCCCCACCGACCGATTTCCATACCTGAATGTACAGGCATTTTCAAGACCATTGAAGCACTTGCCTCATGTTTTAGTCATTCTACAAAACGAACGGAATTTCTTGATGAAATAGTGCAGATACGCATTCCAAAGGCAGCAGCATCCAGATGGACTTCAAACTCAAAGCAAATCCAAACCATAAGACAATATAGCATAACATATAAGGCGTCGAACAAAATCGTACCTTTCCAGCCAGGCAGAAATGTAATTCATTCTCACGTCTTCACGCACTCAGAGGGTTCCTTCCACGGAACGGAATCAATGCTTCCTACTAATACGAATGGTAGCGCTGGATGATGAGGGGTGATCTTATAGAGGTATATGAGATCATATGAGGAATTAATCGGGTAGATGCACAGAGTCTCTCCCACAGAATAGGTGGGGGGGGGGGGGGGGGGGGGGGGGGAGGGGGGTCGTTGCCCAATGCACAGAGGTTTAAGATGGGGAAATTTGGAATCTGAGAGGTAACTTATCCACACAAAGGTTGGTGGATGCATGGAACAAGCTACAAGAGGAGGTAGTTGAGGCAGGGACTATCCAACATTTAAGAAACAGTTAGACATGCACCTGGATAGAAAGGGTTTGGAGTGATATGAACCAAATGCGGGTAGGTTCGATTAGGGTAGCTGGGACATGTCGCTCGGTGTGGGCAAGTTGGGCCGATGGGCCCGTTTTCGCATTGTATCACTCTATGACTCTATAACCCTATTCTTGTAGAATCCTAAATAGCAGCCAGTAAATGCATCCGCTATCGCAAAATGTGTTTTCCCCGTCAAGACATGCCGTGTGTGACGGGAGCGGTGGAATTATAGACATTTCTGGTAGGGCCACATTTCCATCGGATCCACCGTTTGATGGTTTGGTCGTTTTCCTTTTCCTCATTACACTATGTTCTGGATGAAATGACAATGTTGAAAGTGTACTTTTCTCCACAGTTCCATCTATATCTTTGATGGATTTGCTAGAGTTCGACAATAGAAGTTAATATCGTATTGATATATGCATCTGAATCCAGTTTCTTTCATTCCCAATTCTGTGTTTCTTGGGGAAAAAAGAGCACGGTACTACGATTGGAGTATCGCTTTGCATACTTCACAGTTTACATTGCTTCGCTAACTGCAGCTAATATACTAGGATAAATTCATTCCTGCTATATGCAGCATTATTTTGACTGACAAATTACTTTTTTGGATTTGTACTCCTTCCCCCAAGTACTGCCGGTTTAAATGCAAGATACAGGTATATTTTGCACAACTGGAACAGAAGTCTGTCGGAATTGATGCCATTTCACCTGGAAATGGCAAAAGCATTTTAGGTAGGAATTGGATACACTGAGTTAAAGAAAAACAATGGTGGCGGAATATGGGACTTCCTGCAGCATCTATTGTTTGTATGTGTATCGGACATTTTACACGTGTTTAAAAATAACATATTGAATTGAAGTGTGCCGGTCACTGGAATGAATACCAACCAATATATGTGGCTTCCTTATATACTGAGCAGTGCAGGGCGGGAATAAAATTGCAGAATAAAAACAACCACAATTCGAGGCCATTGGGGGGGGGGGGGGGGATGGGGGAAGGGCGGTGGGGGAATGGGGAGTTGAAGGGGGAAGGGAGTGTTGGAAGCGAGGAACCACCTCGCCCTCCGCTTACCTAGCACCTTCACCTTTCGGCCTCACCCAGCAGCTCCAAGTCCCACTAAAACTTCACTCCAAGGCTTCCGGTTGAACTGAACAGGCTGCTCAGGGAATCAGCCCGGCCTCAGGAACATTATTCTCCGCGGGTGCCGGGAGGGGCGTTACCTTCACGCTGACTGACAGGCGAGCTGACCAATCTGTTGATCTCACAATTTTTGAAAACGTCATACCTTTTCTAATATTACACCGATCCGGCCAATACTTGCTGTGCTTTAAGCATAGGATAAGGGTGAGTAAGGTGGCGACAAATTCCGAGCGATATACGTTACCCTTTTAGCGCAAATTACAAAAAGAAAACCGGAGTGATCAAGTTGAGAGTGTTAGTAATAGTACAGCTGGAGTGCTGAAGTAACAAGTGACACAGAAAATTTGACATACAGGTCTTGTGAGTATTAGAATATTACGTAAAAATTAACGTTCGAAAATATTAGTGGATTAATGGAATAAGGATATTGAGGTGTTTTCCAGCACTCTTCAAGGCAGGGCGATCATATATTTTTAAAAAGCAACTGCGATGAATGAATAAAATAACACGTACAATCAGAAAAAAAAGCGCCACATCAGTGATTAACGCAATGATCAAGGATTGTAAACGGGCGTTTCCTGTGGAGATGTGTGTTAAAACGAGATAAACAAAGGCTTTGGGAGATCGTATGAGACCCTTTGACATCTATGGGAGGGGGGGTCGCCTTCCTGTATGTGTATGGCTGACCAGCCTGCAGCAGTCCGTTTTTTCACCTCTTTTTTAATTTGTAGTGAGTGAAAGTGTTTTGTTTTTGGAGGTTTAGTCCTTTTTTTATATGGGGGATGGGGGGAGGGGGGCGAAACTGCTATTCATGGGCTCTACCTGGTCGTAGAGGCGGTTATCCACCGAGCAGCACATTCGACCCGTCCACGCGGCCTACTAGCAGGTCTGGAGCGGTGTTTCCTGAGGTGACCGGCCAGAACTTCGGCTTCGGCGGCGGCACAGCGCTGGTGCGCAGGATCAGAGTGGGCGATGACTTGCCCGGGTCACCGCGCTGGAACTCCGGCATGCTGAGACCGCCGATGGAACATTGCCGAGCTGTGGGTCTGTGGACCGGTCAGCTGCTGGCGGCAGCCCTGAACATTACATCGGGAGCCTGGGATCTCTTGCCGAGATCGTCAGTGGTGGAGCTCTATCCAGCGAGAAGGGCCTGGAATATCGGGCCTCCGTAAAGGCGACTGCGTAGGCCTGAATAGGCCTGACTATGGGTGGACAAGGGGACGGGGACTGGACTTTGCGTCTTCCCTCATAATGGGAACCATTGTGGGGGGAAGTTTTTTATGTTTAAATGTCTTTATCATTGTTTTGTTTTATTCTTTTTAATGTTCTGCAATGGCAACCCGCATTTCACTACACCAATTGGTGTATCTGAGAAATAAAGAACCTTTGAACCTTTGAACCTTTGAATGTACACAGATAACTGTTTAGAACAGCTTGGAACTAAGTTATGGCGAAACGGACTTGGTTTCTCAAAAGAAACGGCTTGAAGAAATAATATTTTTGTCACAAAAATGCTCTCTGTCATTATGGCATGCATACCAATTTGGTAACTAGTTCCGGAGGATGTTGAATACAAACAACTAAGTTTGAGCGCATCCGCACCAAAATTTCTAAGCACATTATATTTTATCTTAAAGGGAATTGAAAGAAAAGAAAACATGCCTGGGGGGACTCCAAACATTGGATGATTAAAGAAATTCGAAATGCACAGTGAATTAATAGAGAGAGGGGACAAGATGTAGATAGGCATTTAATCTTATTTAGCTTTCACGTCACTGACATATTCATATGCGTAATGTTACTATTTAGCCGATCAAACAAAATAACGACGGTATTTCTTTAAAATCCATTAAAAAACATGTTTTACGCACGTTACAAATTGAAATATCAGGAAGAGAAATATCAGCATTGTTGTAGTTCTGTCACTATCAATAATGCTGCCGTGACCATGAATGACATCGCACACAAATTGATACATTTAGGTTTTACTTCCTGGAACAGAATGTGAACTTGCAATGTATTTTATAAAATCTGATACACCAATTGAACTCCGCGAATAACACACTCGACTATAATTTGGCTTGATCTCATTTATACATTTCGGAGTCGAAAATATCGGGTACGGCTTGAGTGCGGAATACTTTAAAGAACCTTGGACGACGGAAGGTACGTTTACATAACAGTGGTATACACATGGGGAAAGGCAGTGCGATATTCAGGTCGGTGTGTTCTCAAATATGAGACAAAACTTTAAATTGGAAATTAACATAGTCAAATGTTTTCATATGTTTTTCCGATAATCTAAAATGATCTCCTGCTCTCGTAATTATTAATGGAGACGAACTGGCGTTTGCAATCACGATGTTTAACACAACAGCTCACTGACATTATTGCAGACCAATTCTTTCATTCACAATCGCTGGAAAGTAAACCCGGGCTTCTTAACTTTATCAAACAACATTAGTCTTCAAGGGAAACTATTATGCTATGCATTTGGTGTAATTGTGTAGCCCTAAAAGTCGTTACTGTAATAAGAATGGTTTGCTGTATGCAGGCTTACAACTGAATGTTCAGGTAAACAAGATGTTAATACTGGAAACCAAACTCAAAGCGTTTCTACTATGCCTTCATCGTATGAGTATTTACAAATGCACACAATAATTTAAAGATCAATGCAATATATATATGGGTAAGAAATGCAGCTGCTAGTTTAAATCGAAGATAGGAACAAAAAACTGGAGTAACTTTGGAAAGAAGGAATACATGACTTTTGTGTCTACAAAATGTATATACAACTCAAAGCTATGGTGTCATGAGATATTGAAAGTCTTCTGGAATTGTAAATGTGTAAAAAGTAGATGGAGAGCGGAGAAACATAAATGAAAGCAAATAATGTAAAAAGTTTGCGAGCAGTAATTATATCCTGAGCTCGGTTATATAGCCTTGCCCTGAGAACAGGATTTTATCATTCCCCACAGGAAACGATCTTTTCGTCTTGAAACGAAGGCTACAATACAGCAAATACATTAAAACTGTGAAATAATGGATTTGACGCGGGTCTCTGGCACAAAAAAACCTCCTTGTACAAAATTCAACTCTTCAGCAATAAATGAAATGATTAACAATAGTAAATTAACAATCCTAAGATATTTTTTAAATTATTATTATTATTATTATTATTATTATTATTATTATTATTATTATTATTATTATTATTATTATTATTATTATTATTATTAACAGTAGTACTATTAGCAGTAGTAGTAACGGCAGTAATATTAGTAGTAGTAGTAGTAGAAGTAGTAGTGGAAGTAGTAGTATTAGTAGTAGTATTAGTAGTAGTACCAGTAGTAGTAGCAGTAGTAGCAGTAGTAGTAGTAGTAATAGTAGTGGTAGTAGCAGTAGTAGTACTAGTGGAAGTAGTAGTATTAGTACTATCAGTAGTAGCAGTAGTGGTAGAAAACGATTGGAATAATTGTTGACCAATGCATTGAACGGAAATGCAAATCATCGTTTACAACAAGGCTATTGTTCAACATGTTCGCCCATATACTTGCATGCATTTAGTTCGACACAAATTGAAACATAACATGAAAGGAAGAGGTAATGGAACAGGGCATACCATGCATGTGTTATGTACACGTGTAGTTCTTGGCTATTTTAGCCCAGACTTGATACCCACGCAAACGCATTACTTTATCTTGGATGGTGTTCAACGTGGCTGTTGTTTGCTTGCAAGGATTTTTGAGCAATAGAAAGGATCAGGTAGATACAATATATCGTATTTTTCTAGCATTTTAAAAATATTATGACGAAGGTCTATTCAAAGCAGAAACAAAGTGACACGATTATTGACCAATAAATTCCTCTGCGTGTGTGTTATAAGTAGCGAGAAGATATGAGATGTGACGTAGATTTAAAGTAATTGCAGTATAACCTAAGGGATCTAAATGGTTCCATTTGCATATGCGCTATGTTTTAAAATAAATGTATTGATCCTCTGAATATTCAATTCTTACAGCTGCTGTTGGTGAAATGGCGGCTCCAGTTGACGAATATATGAACATTGGCACTGAACCTTATGACGAAAGTAATTCGAGCCAAATAGACAGTGGCGAAGATGAAACGAAGTGCGCATCCCTCATCTCGAGAGGTAATTGCATGCAGTAAAGAGGCAATGGCAAATATTAAAATAAAATAAAAAGTAGATTAACTTTCCTATCTCCAAATGCATGTAATGTTCAAACTAATGATGAACATCTTATAGAAAGTTTTAAAATTATAAAAGGATTGTACAAGCTAGATGCAAGGAAAATGATCCCAATGTTGGGGAAGACCAGAACCAAGGGCGCCAGTCTGAGAATGAAGGGTAGTACACTTAAAACAGAGATGTGCAAAAACGTTTTCATCCAGAAAGTTGTGAATTAATGGAATGCACTGCCATGGAAGGAAGTAGAGGCCAGTTCACTGGTTTGAATATAAAGGAGAGTTAGATCGGCCCTATTGAGTGCCCTCCCCCCCCCCCCAACCACCTCCTTTGGACAGTCTCTCTCAGATGGTCACGTCAATCAATTCAGCTTGTTTATTTATGTATTGTATTTATTTACCTTTCTTGTACATCAGTGGAGCTGCACACTAAATCTCGTTGCACTGACGTGCAATGACAATAAAAGATATATTATTATTATTATTATTATTATTATTATTATTATTATTATTATTATTATTATTATTATTATACAGTTCAAGGTCTAACGGAATCATAGGGTAAGATTAGATTAGATTAGATTAGATTAGATTAGACTTTATTAATCCCCTTATTCAGGGGAAATTCAGATGTCCTTGCAGCACACTAATAAAAATACAACATAGCATTCAAGAAGAAGTTCAACACCAAAACACAAGAACATCCCCCCACAGTGGTTCCCACTGTGGGGGAAGGCACAAAGTCCAGTCCCCATCCTCTTGTCCACCCAAAGTCGGGCCTATTGAGGCCTTCACAGTCGCCGCCACGGCGCCCGATGTTCTCGCCGGGTGATGGTGCACCGGCGTCGGGAGAACCCCCAGCGGCTTGGGGTGCCAGGAACGGCCGCCGTCCCACCGGAGGCCGCAGCTTCCAAGCCAACAGACCGCGCCGAACGGAGCTCCACACACTGGCGATCTCGGCAAGAGATCCCAGGCTCCGGGATGTAAATTTCAGCGCCGCAGCTGGCCGCTCCACAGAACCGCGGCTCCACGATGTTCTCATCGGCGGTCCCAGCATACTGGAGTTCCAGCGCGGCGACCCAGGAAAGGCATCGCCCGCTCCGCGACAGCGCTCCAGCGCTGCGCCGCCGCCAAAGCCGATGTTCTGGCCAGGTCCCCTCAGGGAAACGTCGCTCCAGGACCCGCTGGTAGGCCGCGAGGACAGGTCGAAGACGCTGCTCGGAGGAAGGCAACCCCTCCGACCAGGTAGGGACTTGAAAAGCAGTTTCCCCCTTCCCCCCCCACCACCCCCCACACATAAAAGATTTGACCCCCTGACTGCACACTTAACGTACTAAAAATAATAAAAAAAAGAAGGGAAAAAAACGGACAGCTGCAGGACAGGCAGCCGTTCAGGACAGCGCCTCCTCCGGTAAGGGCAGAAATCAGGCGCAGGTTACTGATTGTGGATGATCAGCCATGACCCTAATGAATGGCGGTGCTGGCATCTATGGAGCGAAGGAAATAGGCAACGTTTCGGGCCGAAATCCTTCTTCAGAAACCCTTGAACATGTGTCCCCCTGTCCTCGATCACTCTATTCAGGGCAGTAGGCTTTAGGCAACTGCCCAATCTATTCCTCTCGTGATTCTGTACACCACTATAAGTTCACCCCACATCCTCGTGACTTACATTTAAGTATTTTTTGTAATGCAGAGGACGGGGAGGGGGGGGGGGGGGACATCGATTAAAAACTTGACATTTTGGTTAATATGCCATGTCATATATTACATATATTTGATTTAAACATAGTTAAAAACCAGGGATAGGCACAAAATACTGGAGTAACAGAGGGACAGGCTGAGTTAATCAGTCTGAAGAATGGTCTCGACCCGAATCGTCACCCATTCCTGCTCTCAATGTATGTTGCCTGTTCCGCTGAGTGACTCCAGCATTCTTTTTTATCTTCGGTTTAAGCCAGTGTTTGCATTTGTTAAAACCCTGGATCGTAATCAATCATGTACTGGACAGTGTTTCACCTTGCAAGATTTCCAGCATTTTTCCTTGTCACTACTGCAGAATTTAAGATATATTTGTACCGTTTATTTGTACATAATTTTGAAATACATCGTCAGACATTCTTCTGCTTTAAAACCCTTTCACTATGCATGCATGATAACCAAATATACATTGCCATTACGGATCTAAATTCCATCAGCAGACACGAATGACATAATGTCATCAATGCTTAATCTTTGTTGTTGGTGACTGTAAATCTAAATCTGAATATTCAATTAAAGGTTAAAGAGTATTTACGCATACTCATGCAAGCAGTTAGTTGACATATTCGGTTAAATAATGAATGCAATTAGTTGACGTTTAGGTAGTAATAATGTCGGTGGATAGATGAACATTTTCGATATGTACATAAAACACCTGGTGTGTGTTTCGCTGCCGAGGGCCTGATTCAGATGCCCGCAATTTGCTGATTAATCTTCCACTTATTTTCCCGTGATGCGTGAGTGGTGGACGCAAATACGCTCGCTGCATTTAAAGTACTTTTGGATAGGGAGATGGATATGCATAAGACTGGAGGAATATGGATTGGGTGCAGATAGATAACAATTTTTCTTGTGATCAATTTGTGCATATAAATTGTGGGGCGCAGAGCGTATTCCCGTGTCGTTAATATTCTATGTTATCTACGCGAAATCAACGAAACATATGTCCATGATGTAGATAATAACAACGTGTGGCTAGAAAAACATTGTGTAGGGCGATGCGGATGGATTGCAGAGTGATATACTTACGTTCACTAATGTCTAGTGCGGTGTAAACACTTTTCTAAACATTTTTGTAATTTCACTAAATTTTGATTATTGACTATTTAAAATGTTAAACCGAAAATAAATGTGTACAAACTGTTGCTTTGCAAAGTCAACAACCAAATATTAAAAAAAAAACAATACTACAACAGAGATGTACCATTGATTCACGCCCACAAAACTACATGGGCACCGCCCCCACCTGCTCAAATGTCCACCTCCGTAAAATTACAACGCCGTTTATTTCTGTTGCAGAGATGACAAAACTGATGGAAAATTTCAAGGACGCAGGTAGAGGATAAAACAATTCAATAATCATTCAACGTTCACTGCTATAATAAACAAATTATAAAATGCTCCGATATTTCTTGTAGTTTCATCAATTTGCGAGTTGTACCAAAATTATGTTTCAGTCTACAGATTTGCAACACTGTTTATTAGAAGCTAAGCCAACAGCCATGACATACTCGATTTAAAGTTTTAATAGCCTCGGTTTATATAAATTATAATTGATCTTAATTTGTTGCATTTTTATAATATTTCCCTTCTTCTCTCAGAAAACAAGCTGAGCGAAAGAGAAAAAGGTGCATTCCTGAAATACGATTCATCACATCCAGTAATATATTCTCTACGTATTCTCTGAGCACACTTCATTACACGTATCGATTTGTGACATGGCACGGATTTCCTTCAGTACGAATGAGAATTTTCTAATAGCTGAGTCTCACGTTGCGAGTTGGCACAAGAGGTACCGCGATTTAAAACTCGTGGTAATAACGTACGATTAACGTACGGAACTCGTGGACGCAACTTAGAGACTCGTGGAGTTAACGGCAGGTACTCGTGAAACTTGTCAACTCTTGCAAAATATCAAACATGTTTAAAATTTTCTCCGAGTCAATTTTAATTTTGTGGTTAAGAATTGAAACATTTTAACTCGTTGTAAGAACGTAGTGGCCCGTGCGTTTACCTTGGTGTATCGTGAGTCTACCATGTGAACTCTTTAACTCAGCGGGCAGGCAGCAGCAGATTGTCGCTCCCATCAGTTTCCCAGCGACAATCACCTGCCAAAACGCGAGAGAGATCATGCACTGTTGTAGGTCTCCTTTGCACGTCAGTGTTTCTGTCTTTCTCCACTCATTGTTGGCCCTATCTGTCACCTTCCCTCTGCTTCCCGGCCATGTGTGTGACCCCTTCCCTCCCCTCTCCAGCTCCCCGCCCATTGCACTGTCTTCACGTCGGCGATGCCAGCAGGTAAGTGCCAGTCGCCCCGGGGCAGTCGCTCCCTTCAGTTCCCCAGGGGGTCGGGACGGGACTGGAATTGGGAAGGAAAGGTGGGGGGGGGGGGGGGGAGACGTCAGGACCAACGGGACTCCGACCCCCAGGCCCAGGCACCAATAGATGCAAGCACGGAGAACCCGACCCATCGGGGTGCGGGTTCCTCTGGAGTTGGAGCGGGGCTGGGCTGGAGTTGCTGTTGGCTGTGGGTCTCTGGGTTCACCGTCCCGACCCCCTGGGAAACTGAAGGGAGCGACTGCCCCGGGGCGACTGCGACTGTCCTGCTGGCATCGCCGACGTGAAGACAGTGCAAACCCCCCGCGCCGGTGCAATGGGCGGGGAACTGGAGAGGAGAGGGAAGGGGTCACACACATGGCCGGGAAGCAGAGGGGTGTAGGTGGGGGTGGTGACAGATAAGGTTAACAATGAGTGGAGAAAGACAGAAACACCGACGCGCAAAGGAGACCTACAACAATGCATGATCTCTCTCGCGTTATGGCAGGTGATTGTCGCCTGCCCGCTGTTCCTGACGCTAAAGCCTTGGGATCGTTGCCCCTCGTGTTGGCGTGGAGGGGGAGGGGGGTATTGTGCTGTTTCATCGCCCCCTGCTATCCCAGGGACAGAGAGACACCGCGGCTTTTGAGTCTGGTGGGCAATCACTTCCAAAGTGTCTGCCCACACAGTCAGTACACCTCTCCTACACTTGTCCCCCGCTCTAAGATCATCCTGCAGAGAATGGTCCCAGCCTAAGCCAAGAGCCATGTCACCCTAGACAGATTAATGACGCCCGCGCATTCCCCCCCCCCCCCCCCCCCCCCCCCCCACCTCTCTCCACATCAACTCACGCCTGGGCACCAAAGCAGCTCAGGAGGCGAACATGGGACCCAACAGGTCCCACTTAGTCTAGTACTATAATATAGCAGTCTATACGATAACAAAGTGCAGTATTGTTGGAAATCCTCTTAGATTTACATTTGGAATGGCGATTTAAAAGAATGGAATGATAGTAGTGAATGATAGTAAATTCCATGTTAAAAATATTTGCCCATATTAAAGGATGTTGACAGGCTTAATGTGGAAAGGATATTTTCTCTTGCAGGAGAATGTGAAACAAATGTCACTTATCAACATTAAAGGGTCACCCATTTAAGATAGAGATGAAGTAAAACATTATCTCTTCACAGTGTGTTATGAGATTTGGGAACTCCTGCTTAAATTATGGTGAATATTTTCAAGGCACGGATAAATAAATTCCTGCTTAGTATGGGGGTCGGTCTTACTATCAGATCCGCAGTAATCTTATTAAATGGTGGGACAGTCTGAGGGTCTGAGTTGCTTATTGCTGCTTCTAATTCATATATTTCACACCAAAGCAGCTCAGGAGGCGAACCCTGAGCTCCGTCTCACAACAATCTGATGTGCACATCAGCCCACATTCAAATATTTAATCTCCCGCCTCCCCGCAGTGTGTAGGCCTGGCAGTAAATTCAATTAAAACATATCAAACCTGTGTGTTTCAAACAAATCATAAGTATAACTGCTCTGGCACTGGATGGTGCGCATTTTCCCTTTGTAGGTCACATCAATAGATGCGGCCGCTCTGAATTCTATCTTTAAAACAAAGCCACAGGATGGAAAGGTCTTCTTTAACTGTTGCTTATTAAAAAATAACACTGTTGCTTATTAAAACAAACCTTCAATCAGGATTGGCTCAAGAGTAACTCGGGAGGAACTTGGAACATCGCAGAAATGACAAGTAAACGGCAAACTTGTCATACCCGTGGGAACTCGGTTAAACTCTTGATCATACACTTGCAATCTCGTACACAACCACGTGTCTTTCACTCGGGGTACCTCTTGTGTCAACCCGCAACGTGGGACTCAGCTTTAACGCTTCAGACCAAGGAAAATACGCAAGATATGTCAGCATTTTAATTTCATTTGGCAAATTCATATTACACGAGCAAGTACACATTAGTTGTGCCATTCATTTATTAAAATACTGCCCTCGGTGATTGGTTTTGTGGATTCACAAGGTTTTACCCATTGGACCTGACGAAATGTGATATTGTATATCGGCTGAACTCTTCATGTAGGAAACAAAATACATGTTTTTTTTCTAATTTTACTTAATGTTTGCTAAATTTTGGTTGATTAGCTTGAACCTTTGACGTTTTCAACTACGTTAATCATTTGCTCCTCAATGACTTCTGAATACCATTGATCCAAGAGAATGAGAGATGATTTCTGTCGTGAAAAATTAATATTTTGCCTGGCAGGTTAGATTATCTTATCCCTTAGTCAACAGACAGAACAGCGTGGATAATTCCATAATGGGAATCTGCATGTCATTCGTTGCTGGGACGATCGAATCATTGTATTCAAAGAGAAATGAAAGAAGACTTGAAAACCTGATTAACGTGAATCTCAAACGAAAATGCTAATACTCCTATCTATTTATTCATTTAGAACTGAATAACGTCATTGACACTTTAAACTACAAAGGTGAGAAAGAAACATTTAGAGCAAATGGATTTCAGCATGGGTTCATAGCCTGTTTTATTTTTAGAAAGCCTCCATAACATGAACTCAGTAATCTTGACAATTTACTATTGCATGTTAGAAGAAAGAATAGCCTTTTATTGTCATCCAGACCGAAGTCTGAACGAAATTTAAGCAGTCATACATATAATACAATACAATAAAAAACAACAATAAACACATATTTAACATCCACCACAGTGAGTCCACCCAACATCTCCTCACTGTGATGGAGGCAAAAGTCTTAGGGCTGCAGTCTCTTCCCTCCTCTTCTCCTTCTGCGCTGAGGCGATACCCCCCGGGCGATGTTAAAACCTGTCCTCGCGGCTCAAACACCGCGGCCCGGGGTAGTCGAAGCTGCCGCTCACCAGACCTGCTGACGCAGCCGCTTGCCCGCGGCCGAACCCCCGGTCTCAGGCCACCGCCACCAGAACTGCCGTCCCAGCCCCCGGAGCATCGTTCCAGCCCCGAGCCGGATCGCCCTCACGTGAGTACTGCCACCGTCTCAGCCTCGCGCCAGGCCGCCCCGACCGGGCACCGCTCCTCCCTCAGGCTGGGCCGCCCCGACCGGGCACCGCTCCTCCCTCAGGCTGGGCCGCCCCGACCGGGCACCGCTCCTCCCTCGCGCCAGGCCGCCCCGACCGGGTGGGGCGGCCATGTTGGGAATGATTTGGGGTAAAATTTAATGTAATAACAATATTGTTCATTCACCGATTATTATTGGAGTAGAATTATGTTGTGGAACTCAAATTATTACGTCATGACAAATCTTGATTCAATTGTTGTTATGTTAAGTGAAATCTGATTATTATGATCGTAAACGTCTTCAACTTTTATACATTTTCTTTTCGGGATAGAAAATATGCTCGATCTGCAAGAAAAAGGCAAGTATTAAAATGTCTGGCTTGGCTGTAGATGCAATCGCTGTACAGACCACTCTAGCTTACAGTCACTGAATACTAGCGCTATACCACACAGAAATTTGCTCCTCAGCCCACCTTGTCTATGTCGACCCAGTATTAATCCATAATTTAAAAACCCGTTAAAAAAAGTGGCCATTGCTTCTCGTTGTAAAATATATTATTGCTACTCAATCCTAACGTGATCCTTGTTATTGAGCCAACATTGACTTCCCCATTACATATTTGGAAAATGAAATATCTATTTGCAGCAATCTGTTGAAATGGAAATGCATTGTCTAACCTCCAGGTTATTTTACCGCTTTTTCTCGACAATATAAGCAGGACACACATATGGTCGAAATGTTCTGCTGTAAATGGCACTGTAATTTGCCGTAGTATAAGATTCATGAAAATAATATTGCAAATATTATCGAAATATGGTCGAAATTACTTGGTTATCTCCAGCACCAATTATATATTGCCTTATGTCTATTTTCTATTGAAAGGGGAAATAAAGAATTTTCTTCTTTTTTTTAATTTTGCCTTTTTATTTTAAATATGTTTTAAATATGTTTCAATATTATTATAACGCATTTGTTTTTCACATTTATTTTGAGGGTCCAGGGATTCTAATTTAGTGTTCTACACAATACCCAGTATGACAGACACATTTTGAAAATAGATCGACCTCTGCCCTAGATTTACATTCAGTCAAAATGTCCAAGAGAGTAGTTGATGGTTTCATCTCTGCTAAATGAGCATCAGTACCTCTTACACCACGTCCTGTCGGGAGACTCCACAATTCCAAAACAAGCCTACGAGATGATTGATGTACACAGCAGTAGAGTCCCTAGTTCGAATACGTATCAGTCTGTCATTTTATTTATCTTGTTTCCGCATTGCAATAATAGTGCACACACAATATCAACAAAGAATGTGATAGACATACTGAATTTTATTTCAGAATTGGATCATCTGAGGATGAATTTTCAAAACTTACGTGAGTAAAAATTATCTTTGATAATCGGTGACCAGATACTTTCCTTGCGAAAACGTGGTATGCAGACGCATGGAAAGACAAGGCAAGACAAGGTCAGATGAGACCACACATGTTGTAAAAAGAAAATGCTGGAGATATTCACTGAGTCGGGTAATATCAATGCGGGAAAAGGAACACAATAACACTTTGGGTCTAGGCCATTATTCAGATTGATGGTAGAGAAGGGAGAAACAGATGATATGAACGGACTGGGCAAGATCTGGGCATTGATTGAAGGCCCCAGGTAAGGGTATGATTTAATGGAAGATTAGTGTGGGGAACGGAATAATTTATGTCATGGGCTGGAAGTGAATTGGGGAAGAGATATGGGTGCAAATGGCCGTAATTGAGAGGAAAATACGCTGGGGAGTGAAATGGAGAATCGGGCGGAGGGATGGTGGGTAGAAGTGGATGGGAGGGGCAAACATCTAGACCCGGAATAAGGAGCAGTACGTGATGAGCGAATGAAGGACTGTGGCTGACGGGAAATAAATGGGTCAAATCAGATTGAAAAATAGATATGTCTACGCGGGTGGGGAATATGGTGCGGTGGAGAATGGTTTCCTTGAAATTTAATGGGATTTTAAAAAATCAGAGTAAATCAAAAAATGTGATCATATCTTTCTGTTACCGTCGTCTATAATCCAATCTGAGTCGAACGTGACAGCCACAGAGGCGTAACTAAAGCAATGCAGTAAATACATATGCTTGTTTGTACTCTCACAATAGGCATAATTGTCGGTTCATTTCTTTTATATTGGTTGCTGATTTCAACTGGGGTGCATTTTAAACCAAGGAACACGAAGTTCATGGATGCTGATACAATATATATTTTTCTTGTTATCAGATAAAGCTCTTACACAGAAAGATACGGGTAAACGCGTATACGTGTTTGAAAGTGCATGATAGGAGGGTCTAGTAATGAGCTGCATGTAAACGAAACTGGATTGAGCGGAATGGAAGAAATACAGAAAGGTTATGTTGAAAGACGTAGCAATAATGTCTGTATTCAGTATATTGTCTCGGTATGGAGATTCATTAATTGCTGTTTTTTTTGTATAGCTTTGTGTTTAAATTGCCAAATAAATGAAATCCTGACGCTTTCATTTTGTTGTCGAAATATCCTAAATATTCAGAACAGTCTGATTCAAAAGACCAACATATCTATTGGTTCATTCCGCCCTTGCTGATTTTTTTCCAGAGATATTTAATCTTTCTGAATCTTCGCAATACTTTGACAAAATGCATAATTATTGCAGGTCAACATTAAAAAGGAAGAAATATTTGATTTTAATGCCACAGCACATGTGCATATACATTTACTTAAAACGCCGAAAAACTATTTGTTTATAGAAATGGAACAGCTAAGAAAAAATCTGAAAGATGCAGGTGAAAATACTTCTAATTTCTTTCCTGTTAGCTTTCATGATAATATGGCTGGCTTCTGTTCAAGGGACGTGTGGTTCCGTTATGCAAAACAGTTTATTAGGCACATTTGCACCTTGCTGGAAAACAGAACAGCTCGGGAGATAGTGACGAGCACACGTACTCACGTCTGTGCAGGCCTGCAGCACCCTAGATATTGTAAACATACTAGATGAATTATTTCTTGTAACCGAGAAACTTCAGACTGTATCTTTTTCGGGTACCTGAGAAGGTTAAAGATCTAGGGAATATAGTGGAAGTTGTCCCAATGGTAGGCACGTTAAGGATGGAGGACATGGACATGAAGTTATCCGCACTCCATAAGGCGGCACGTTAAGGATGGAGGACATGGAAATGAAGTTATCCGCACTCCATAAGGCGGCACGTGAATTTTTCGGTCTTCAAGTGTCCAACATTGGTCTTAACCATGTTTTTCCTCTTCACATCCCTAAATAAGCTTTAATTATCCTGCTTTATATTCTTGGCTAGCTTACCTTCGCACCTCATCTTTTCTCCCCGTATTGTATTTTTGGTTATCTTCTGTTGTTCGTTAAACATTGCCAAATCATTTTGCTTCCCGCTCATCTTTGCTACGTTGTACTTCGCTTTAATTTCTATATTGTTCCTGACGTCCTTTGTCAGCCATGGTCCCTCCCTCTTTTTCCCTTTGGAAACGTTCTTCCTCCTAGGAATGAACTGATCCTGCACGTTCTGTATTATTCCTAGAAATAACTGCCACTTTTGTTCCACTGTCATCGCTACTAGCGTATTTTTCCAGTCAACGTTGGTCAGCTCCTCCCTCATGGCCCCAATAGTCCCCTTTATTCAACTGTAACACTAACACCTCCGATCTACCCTTCTCTCTCTCCAATTGTAGATTAAACCTGACCCATGTTATGGTCACTGCCTCCAAATGGCTCATTAACCTCGACGTCCTTTTCAGTACATTAAACTAAATCCAGAATTGCCTTCTCATTGGTAGGCTCCAATACAAGCTGCTCTAAGAATCCATCATGAACGCATCCTACAAAGTCCCTTTCTTGGGGTCCAGTACCAACCTGATTTTTTTCATTCTACCTGCATGTTGAAATCTCCCATTACAACAACATCATTACATTTGCTACATGCAAATTTTAACTAATGATTCAAATTGCGCCCTATATCCAGGCTACTGTTAGGGGGGCTGTAGATTAGTCCCATTAGGGACTTTTTATCTTTAATATTCCCTAGTTCTATCCATACTGACTCCACATCTCCTGTTTCAATGTCACCCCTTGAAAGGGACTGAGTTTCATTCCTCAGAATCAGAGCAACGCAACCCCCTCTGCCCACCTGTCTGTCTGTTCGATAGGAGGTAAACATAGAAACATAGAACATAGGTGCGGGAGTAGGCCATTCGGCCCTTCGAGCCTGCACCGCCATTCAATATGATCATGGCTGATCATCCAACTCAGTATCCTGTACCTGCCTTCTCTCCATACCCCGCTGATACATTTAGCCACAAGGGCCACATTTAACTCCCTCTTAAATAAAGCCAATGAACTGGCCTCAACAACCTTCTGTGGCAGAGAATTCCAGAGATTCGCCACTCTCAAGGGTATACCCTTGAATATTCAGTTCCCAGCCCTGGCCCTCTTGCAGCCATGTCTCAGTAATTCCCAAAACATCATACTAGCCAGGATCTAACTGAGCCTCAAGCTCGTCCACTTTGTTCATTATACTTGGCGTATTCATATACAGTACTTTGACCTCCGTAATCAACTCCCCCCTCGCTCATTGATCATTACGTCCTTGCATTATTTAGATTATTTTCTCACATGTATTTTGTCTACCGAAACAGAGGAAACAAGCATTGAAAGAGAAAGAGGTTAGTAGAACCATTGGAACATGACTCGTGTTGAACTTGTGGTTTCATCAATAGAAGAGATGCTCATCCCTGTTATCCTTAGCTGTATTTACATCAATAACTTCGAAAACATGGATTTCGTTTTCTCCGTAATTGGTGGAATGTAGGAACAGTTACAAAGTCCCACCTGAGGAAAAGGGGAAAGGAAGGAAGAAAGGGGGATAGAAGAGAGAGAGCGAGAGACGAGAGAGGAGAGCGAGAGAGAGAGGAGAAGCAAGAGAGAAGCACGAGAGAGAGAGAGAGAGAGCGAGAGAGAGAGAGAGAGAGAGACGCAGTAGAGAGAGAGAGAGAGAGAGAGAGAGAGAGCGAGAGAAGCGAGCGCGAGAGAGATAGAGAGAGAGTAGAGAGAGAGAGAGAGAGAGCAAGAGTACGCCGATAGAGGGAGAGAGAGATATCTTATACATAAATCTAAATACAAACAAATATCTCTCTCTCTCTCTCTCTCTCTCTCCCCTACTCTCTCTCTATCTCTCTCTCATATCGCCTCCTCTCGCTGCGCGCTCTCTCGCTCTCGCTCTCTCGCTCTCTCTCTCTCTCTCTCTCTCTCTCTCTCTCTCTCTCTCTTCTCTCTCTCTTCTCTCTCTTCCTCTCTCTCTCTCTCTCTCTCTCTCCTTTATTCGTCTCGTCATTGAAAAAAACTGTCCTTTCATTGAGTTCTTTACACGACACTTTTTTTTCCATACGAGGGAATGTGTTGGTCAATTTACCAATTAAATAATAGTTAGTAATTTGTATTGTCAGAACTGAACGCCGTGAAGCAAATCTTGCAAATGACACGTGAGAAAGCTACTATTGAATTTCAATAACGTACGCAAAATAAAAGTACGTGCAAATACTGTTGCAATGAACGTGTTTGTAATTAATAACAACGTTGCTATGAACGTGTTTGTAAATGAAACATGTATACATTACTGGACTAAATGGAACCCGTTGGGTCCCAGCATCACACGGGAGGGCTGGTCACCAAACGCAATAGTCCACCTCTCCATCAATTACAATATTGCTGGCCAGTGGATGGGAGCTTTTTTTATCGCTAGTATGAGTGTTGTGGGCCGAAGGGTCTGGTTTCCAGAGGGCTAGTATGTACATTGTGGGCCGAATGGATTATTGAGCTGGCAGCTCAGTCACTGAGGCCTGGCAGTACAGTCACTCAGACCTGGCAGGCTGGCAGTTGAGAAACTCCCAGAAATTCTGCCCAAAACAGGTGACAGACTGTGAGAGAAGGGGAAGAGGGTGGACTGTATGGATTATTGGGCTCGTAGTTCATTAAGACATGGCTGGTGGGCTGGCAGTTCACTGACTCATGGCTGGTGGACTGGCAGTTCACTGACTCATGGCTGGTGGACTGGCAGTGCAGGCACTCATGGCTGGTGTGGTGGCAGTGCAGTCACTCATGGCTGGTGTGGTGGCAGTTCATTCAGTCACCTCTCCTCCCTTCCCCCCCCCCCCCCACACACACTATGCTCCTTGTCATTCCCATTCCCCCAACGCATTTCTTGTTGTGTCTCTTGTTGCTGCTCACGGCGTCTTTATGTCTCTTTGCTGTTGATATAAAAATAGACTATTAAAATATACAGAGATTGAGCGGTCAAATTTTAACGAAGAAAATTTGATAATTTATCTCTGAAGTCATCAGTCAACGAAGCACGCCTTTAATGACAACATTCTTGGTCGATGTTCCATCCTGCAGGAAAACGTTTACATTTCCTTTCATCTTTCCTCGGCTAAGAGCCACATATAGTTGTCCATGCTGAAATACCGGTTTGTCGAGGTCGATCAACACCTTCTGCATTGTTTGTCCTTGTACTTTATGGATCGTCATTGCAAAACTTCATTGGGTCCGCTGAAGAGAAATGACTTCACCTTCTGTTAAATTGAGTGCTATCCTACGAATGAGAACAATGTCATCTTTGAAGGCTCACATGTTGATCCTTGCAACGATCAGATTATTGTGTAGCCTTTCCACAATCATCCTCGTTCCATTGCATAAATGTGGCGGTTCCATGTTACTCATTAATATGATTGGAGATCCATTTTTTTCAACTCCAATTTGTGTGGTGGTGATTCAAGGAGCTCGAGTGAATCGAGGAATTCTGTTGGGAAGTGAGTATCATGAGTTCCGTCAGTGATAGCATTGAAAAAAAAGTAAACGATTCCAGGGAAGCATCGGATACATGTAGAATTGTGGTGTGGTGTGTGGTGTGGTGTGTGGTGTGGCGGCGCCGAACGGCAGCGGCTCGACTGCAGTCCGTCTGTCTTTTCTTTATTTTTTGTCTCGTTAAATGTATGTTTGATTCCAGTTTTATTCTTTTTTTAGCTGTGTATATGTGCGGGGGGGGGGGGGGTACATTTTAATCGCTTCATCTATTCCCTGTTCGGGGAGCCGACTTTTCCCCAGTCGGTTCTCCGATGTCGTTGGGCCTAACATCGGGGAGCCGGCGGCAGCTCCGGCCGGAATCAATCTGAGGGCTCCAGTCGCGGAGCCTGCGGACCTGGCCGACTTCGGAGCGGGAGGAGCTGTGGTTTCGCGCGGCTGCGACCCGACTTTGGAGCTTCGGAGGCTCCGGCTGCAGGCCCGGTGGACGGTAACTTCGGGAGATCGCTGGTCCCTAGTGGCTTAACGGTCGCGGGATTTATCATCGCCCGCCGGGTGATTTAACATCGGGGGCCCGAGCGCGCTTCGAAGTTGCAGTTGGACTGTTGAACCGCGGGAGAAGAACAAGGGAAGAGTTAAGACTTTTGTCATCCATCATAGTGAGGAGGTGTTGGAGCTTCACTGTGATGGATGTTTGTGTAACTTGTGCTAAGTGTGGGTCTTGGTTTTTTTGTGTGGTTGTTATGACTGTAGAAAATGCAATTCCGTTCAAACCAAGCTGTTTGAAAATAAAAGGCTTTCTATTATATTCTATTCATTCTATGCTATTCTAATTGATCCTGCTCATGGTATAGTTGTGAGGAACCAAGATACAATTGTTGGAGAATAATTCTGCAGGATTTGACAAATGTGGGATAGATGAAATCAATACAACCCTCCAGCGTATCTGCTGATAGAAGCATGTCTTGTGGGATTTGAATTTCATCGTCTTCATTCTTTAATATCTCGTCTTCTCCAACTTTCAACAACAATTGAGAATTGTCGCCCTCTCCCTCTGTCAATCGCATATTGAATAATCTCATTTGCACCGTAGAAGAAAGCATTAAACAAAGAGGAAAGGGTAATTTTTAAAGCCATTCTATAATTCGCAAAATTTAAACGAAACGTGCTGTACATTGAAGGCTATAGGCTAAATACGTATTTGTTTTTGTTTTTTTGAATGAATGATTGACAGAAGTCTTAAAGACGAGAAGAGGACTTCCTCCACAACCACCAGGTTATGATTGTTCTTCTTGGAATTAATATCATATTGCGTTATCAAACTATAATAATTTAAAGCTGAAGTTTATCAGTTGGCTAGGCTATCTGAACATTTTCGGCGTGGTATATTGTATTGCTTTATACAAATACAACCCACATAATAGGGCCATTATCTCTGACTGTAGTGTATATATTAATTGCTTTGAACATAATCAGAAATAAAAAGCAGCAACTAATGGAAGCGTTTGCAATGCTCTAAAGGTTTGACCGCAGAAGGCAATACTACTTTATTCTGATAACTGCGATTTATCCATACACCATGCAATTTCTTGTTCAATAATCATTATTATTGAATGTATTTTAAGAGGAATGTTTTTACAATGATATCGTCTGGGGATGTATTTTTGTTATCGTTATGACATTGCGGTTTTATTTTGATTATGATCATTTAAAACTGTACTTAACGACAACACACAGTATTGTATTGGTAGTAAGGAAAATATTGAAATTGTACACATAATTAATTCTCGGATCACAATAAATGCACATATATTAGGTGAACAAGGCTGCACATAACAACGTCAACTGTAACTTCCATGATTTGTTAATTTTGATGACATGCTTTACAGTGAAGGCACGTGATGATGTGGTTCCTGTAACTGGTTGTCCAGCCGGACGAAGGATCGATCCATTTAATCCTCCTCTTGCACACATAAACTTTTTTACCTCACATTAGTTGAATGAATATGGAAATGCTGCAGTCGTGTAATTTTCTCTGTGGAAGTATATGCTGGTGTCCTTTGCCAGAACTGGTCTTTTATGTTAACGAGACATTGGTAAAAAACTGTCCTTATATATTGCATAAAGAGCTCATAGCGGAGCAGATAATGGTCGGTACATTGAGCAGTTAGACACATTCTGAGACTTTAAATTTAAAAAAAAGTATTGGAAGTCAATAACGCAATTGTATCAATAAATAGCCATCCCCAATACCATCATAGAAACACAAAACAATATATGGAGTTTCATTGATTTAACAATAAATTACTCATACCGTTGTCGCTGTGGAAGCTGTTCTGCCAAAATCATTAACATTGAAAACAAATGCATATCATTTTCTGAATTCCTATCCCATCCAGTTCAACACCAATAAACTTCAGAAGGTTTTATTGTTTCAATATTGTTTTAAGCAACTGTTATAAAACACCAGGCTATCCGAGATAATTCACAATATTTCATTAATGAGCCTCTGATTTGTGACTGGTATTTGGTATTGTTCAGGGAGGCGGGGGTCATTTTGATTTTAATACATTGTTCAACATTATTATGGGTTACATTAAGTATCCTTTCAAAGCTTAACCTGCGAACAGGACGGAAATTGCATTTGGGAAGTGTGACAAAAGTTAATGACCTCCTAATGGGGCTGTCCCACTGTAGGAGCTAATTCAAGAGCACTCCCGAGTGCCTTGTGATTGAGACAGTGCAGCGTAGGTTCACGAGATTGATCCCTGCTGACAGGTGATTATGTTCAAAGCGTTTGATCCAGTGAAGAGCTGAGCTCTGCAGAACAAAATAGACCTGATTCTGTCCAACATTGTCATCTGGGATGGCTGTAGGAATCTTAACCCACCCGCCTCCGCCGACTCTCCGGATTGAGAAGAAAAGAATAGGCCAAGAATCCCCCTCCCTCCTCAGATTAGTGGGGAAGGTAGATCTTTGGAGACCGGGTGTTGGGGATGTGGTTGGCACTGGCCCATGCTCTCAACTTTCCATACCTCGGCCTAGATAGAGTGAATATGGAGAGGATGTTTCCAGTAATTGGAGAGTACAATAAGACTCTAGAAGAGCCTTATTTTAAGAATATAAGAATCGCCACAGGTCAAAACAAAACAATTAAAAGTTTCATAACGGAAGCCTAAAATCTACAGCAGTAACAGTTTGATGGATAGATTCGTGGTTGAATTGTGAGAAGATGAACCAGACAACCATGCTACTGTGGACATGGTTCAACATGGTTTTTGATCATACACTCTCGGAGGCTCACCGTCTGTGACCGATTGGGCTGAGAACGGCTGGACATAATTCCGTTCTGTCAGAACATTGGCTCGTGCCTGATCACTATCCAACATATTGTATTAAATACATCTCAGTTAATATTGGTGGTTACCTACCAGGTAATATATTATCGCTGTTGTCGCGGAGATATATGAGTCATTTGACATTTACAGTGTATTGGCTGCGAATATCGTAAGTTAATTTTGTTATAGGGTACATATTAATTATGTGAAATCTTATTCGGTAAGAAGACAGAAAATGCTGATACAATTATGTGCCATTCAACTTATTTTGTTCTAGGAAATGACATTCTTCGAATACAATTCAGTAACGTATAAGTTTGCTATGCTAACCATATCAAAATGATACATTTATAATCTTAGAGTGACACAGCACAGAAATAAAACCTTTAGCCCATGCCTCTCCTATCCACATTTTAGCCTTTTTAATTTACTCTCATCTGTCTATATTAGGACTTAATACTTGTATTTGTTTTATTGGAGCGTCATTAAAATTTCCTTTAAATCTCGCATTTGCATCCAATTTCACCACCCTCCTATAGCAGACGCTCTGTGGGAAGAACCTGTCACGAAACGTCGTCTGTCCATTTCTTCCACAGATGCTGACTGACCTGCGGATTCCACCTGGCACTATTTTTCGTTTATTGGTTTGCGTAGCATAGCGGTCAGTTACAACTTCAAATGATTCATTGCTTCACGGAACGCGCACACCGGTCGTATCATTTCACAAATTATATCCAATATCCTGCAAAGTTCCACATAAAAACCTATACTTTAATATTCTATTATGTCTCCTGTCTCATGCCCACTTGCTCCCGATATTTGCATTAATTGTGTCTGGATTTCACAGGGCGGAGTGACAGACACCCCGCCCTCCTTTTGGGAGCCATAATTTATATCGTATTATAACCAGTTGTGAACAAAATATTCCCGCACCAATTTTCTACATAACTTAATCTACCCATGTTCTTTGTGTCTTTGTTTCTATCTATCTATCTATCTATCTATCTATCTATCTATCTATCTATCTATCTATCTATCTATCTATCTATCTATCTATCTATCTATCTATCTATCTATCTATCTATCTATCTATCTATCTACCCATTTGAAATCTTAAAAATAACTATAACAGCGCTATATAACAGACGGATTAATGTGTTCAAGGTTTCCCTCCCCCACATCCCCCATCTCCCCTCCCCACAGCCCGCCACCCCACCCCCACTCCCACACACCCCCCACATCACTCAGTCCCTCATCCACCCTTCCTCCACACCCCCTCGGCCAATCCCCCTCCCTCACACCCCCTCCCCCACTCCCCCACCCCCTCCACTCCCCCACTCGCCCCCTCCCCTACTCCCCCATCCCTTCTTCCCACACGCCCACCCTCCCCCATACCCCACTAGTTAAATTAGTACGTAATCACATGGCATGCCGCTTAGTGACTTTTATGTTGTTTCTTTTTTTAATCAGTTAATAAGATCGCTCAAGTGAAAGGTGATATTTATATAAATTCGTTCCATTCATTTTCCTCAACGAAAAAATATTGTCATTTTAAAGAATGAGTGACTGCTGAGCTGCCTATTAACTGTGTTTGGAGAAAAAGTACATAAACATTGGGTATTAAAGCGACTTAGCAGAATAGACCTATTTTTCTCACAGATTATATTTAAACACAGCTGTTTCATTCGTTTATCGTTTAGTTAACCATTAATTGCATTGTGTATAGGAAATTCTCAATGCTAACATACCAACTATGTCCGATGTTCAGATCCTATTGTTGCCTTTCCAACTGCAATGATAATTGCCTTAATTATAAGGTTTTATTGGACGGGGGCGACAAAAATAAAAACATCTCGTTTCATATTATTCTTTTCTATAGGCCATAGACGTTCGCGCGTACTCCTTCATGCAGAATTACACAGGCCGCTTATTACACTCTTGTTATAATTTACAGTTATAAATGCGCTACGAAAATATGAAATTCTTAGCTATATTGAAGTCATTTCTTGCCTGTGTGCAAAGGGACTGGAAAGAACTGGCATCAACATGAAACGCAGTATGATCTGCGGAGGAATTTAAACGGAACATAGGGAACGCGATGTTTCACTGTCATTTTGAAATGGAAGGGAAACAATGATTTTGCACCATGCTGCATCTAATTGTCAAACACCCAGAGAAATCCAGTGGCCGTTTGCAATGGTAGATTTTGAAAAACAAGTGTTTTGCCTTACGATGATCAGCCGTGATCACATTGAATGGCGGTGCAGGCTCGTAGGGCCGAATGGCCTACTCCTGCACCTATTTTCTATGTTTCTACGATATGCATGAAATGACTTCGTAATTGAAATCAGGATTTGCAATCATGATACAACACGCAGACTGAGAGCGTTTGCCCACGTCACTTTGCAATCAACCCTGTGCAACAGCAGGAATAATCTGTTGAACAAAAGATAGATAGTAAACTGTTACCTGTTGACGCCCATTGCTGGAAGAAATAGCTCATGTGTACCGATTTCTCTGCGTTGCAGATGTATATCCAAAATGTAACTATCATGCTGTAATTACAACCGGTTGGAATAATTAACGGAGGGACATTCCGGTTTTCCCTACTGACAAACATGCCACATATTTCCCCAACTAGCTGGGACGAAAATGAAATTGAACACCTCAGCAGTAATATTCTACATTTCCTCGTGATGATGATGATATCACCTATACAAGATATACCTAAGGAAGCCGATGAATCCGGAAGTAGAAGATGTTCGATTAATTTTAATTATTATTTTTAGAACTAGAACAAATACGCGAAAATTTGGGTAGGTAGTCCATCTTTAATCTGGGCATTCGACAGAGTCGCAGTCATGTGTTGTTAAGATGACCACTTGGGCATTGCATATATTCTGTGAGGAGCATGGCAAACGTACTGGACATGCAGATCACCAAGATAGACAAATAACATGTACTGGGAAATACGATGAATTCACGTAAATATTAACGGAATACTGATTAAGCATTTTCAGGTTCATAATATATTCGTCGCCGTCACAGCAATGGCAATAAAGGCAATATTATTTTGAACAGTTTTTACCCATTACATACTGACATAAATGCATCACCATCTGAAGACTCAACTCGACAATGACAGGTTGATTGCTTGTGTCCCGGCTTCGTGTGAACATGCACTTCATTTGAATTATCTCGATCACTCGTACCACGCATCCAATACAGATCCGGCGTATTTGATTACAAAATGTAGCGCAAAGACAGATTATGTTTCTTCTCAGTGTATTTCCGGGAAATACACATTTGATAGCATCTAAAATGTGTCTAAATTCTTGATGCAGAAAACCAACTGAAAGAGAAAATAGAGGGTATGATTTGTTGTTTTTTTCCTCGCATTTCCATCAGCGGTTATTGCCAAATATTTAAACAGTTTAGTATTAGGCGTGAATTTTCATGTGGGGACTGGACAAAATTATTCACATTTTTACCCATTACATATGATTCACAATTTTTCCTAATCCGAGATAATTCCCCATTCATAGTAATTACATTGCGATTAAAAAAACATGTATAATGCCCGTAAATGCTTTTGCATACATAGAAATGAACAAACGTGAAGAAAGAGGTGAGAATGTTATTTTCAATATCCGCTTATTTAGAAAAGGAATTCAATTCGGAAATAGTGCCGTTGTTAGATTAATAAACGTATAACATAGAAACATAGAAACATAGACAATAGGTGCAGGAGTAGGTCATTCGGCCCTTCGAGCCTGCACCGCCATTCAATATGATCATGGCTGATCATCCAACTCAGTATCCTGTACCTGCCTTCTCTCCATACCCCCTGATCCCTTTAGCCACAGGGGCCACATCTAACTCCCTCTTAAATATAGCCAATGAACTGGCCTCAACTACCTTCTGTGGCAGATAATTCCAGAGATTCACCACTCTCTGTGTGAAAAATGTTTTTCTCATCTCGGTCCTAAAAGATTTCCTCCTTATCCTTAAACTGTGACCCCTTGTTCTGGACTTCCCCAACATCGGGAACAATCTTCCTGCATCTTGCCTGTCCAACCCCTTAAGAATGTTGTAAGTTTCTATAAGATCCCCCCTCAATCTTCTAAATTATAGCGAATACAAGCCCCGTCTATCCAGTCTTTCTTCATATGAATGTCCTGACATCCCAGCAATCAGTCTGGTGAACCTTCTCTGTACTCCCTCTATGACAAGAATGTATTTCCTCAGATTAGGAGACCAAAACTGTACGCAATACTCCAGGTGTGGTCTCACCAAGACCCTGTACAACTGCAGTAGAACCTCCCTGCTCCTATACTCAAATCTTTTTGCTACGAATGCTAACATACCATTCGCTTTCTTCACTGCCTGCTGCACCTGCATGCCTACTTTCAATGACTGTTGTACCATGACACCCAGGTCTCGTTGCATTTCCCCTTTTCCTAATGGGTTTCCCACGACAAATTATAGTGTGTTTTAAATAAAAACTGACAGTTTCGGAGACACGTATGGATGCGCTCAACTGGCTGAGTTTTACAGCGTTTCCTGTGTTCATTTCGTGAATTTCAGATTCCAAGCCTCACTCAATGATATTTTAAAATAACGATAAGCATATGTTGGAAATCTCAACGTTAAACATTAAACAATTCAACCACTCATTCGGGTTGTAAATAAGAGAAACACAGTTATCTATCATGGTTGAAGTCCTGCCTGGCTTGTTGAGGGGGTCACGGCGTTTTCCGATTTAATTCCGGCATCTATATTTTACCCGATTCTGATGCTGGTCTGAAATACTAAATAGCTCTGATAGCTATCGGTGAATCCATAGATAATTGTACTCTACATGCAGTGAATGCGGCCATATATTAATAACCAGCTTAGAGGTTAGAAACTGGCTTGAGGTCGCATTTACATGTAATATTTGCTTTTCAGGGACAAAATATAAGTTTCTAATTGATATGTTCATCATCCTATCAATCAATGTAAAATTATGCACGCATGATCTATCAGCGAGAGCTAAATTGTTTATACGTTTCAGCCGACATTCATTTGCTTTGTAATTTATTTCGAAATTTGTCTCCAGTTACTCTTATACTGTTGGTCTATTTTTTTTAAATTATTATTTCTGATAAATACTTTCCATTACTGCCGACAAGGCGATTAATCCAGAACAAGGGGTCACAGTTTAAGGATAAGGGGGACATCGTTTAGGACCGAGATGAGTAAAACATTTTTCACACAGAGAGTGGTGAATCTCTGGAATTCTCTCCCACAGAAGGGAGTTGAGGCCGGTTCATTGGCTATATTTAAGAAGGAGTTAGATGTGGCCCTTGTGGCTAAAGGGATCAGGGGATATGGAGAGAAGGCAGGTACAGGATACTGAATTGGATGATCAGCCATGATCATATTGAATGGCGGTGCAGGCTCGAAGGGCCGAATGGCCTACTCCTGCACCTATTTTCTATGTTTCTATGTTGATGCTATGCAGATCTCTACCATGCTGATCCATCCTCACCGTGTCCCACACTTTCGGCCTTAACTTTAATCGATGGCTACATTCTCCGATTTTCCACTCCGTTTTTATCATATATTCGTACAAGGACGGAAAGGCAACCGCACCATAAGAACTCATATTTCATTAGAATCGTTGAAGATTATTCACATGCAACGTCGAGTTGTCCTTATTCACGTTGATTAATTGTTGTAATTTAGTGGATGAATGCTTCACCCATATGTCTGTGATATTTTTGTTAATTTGCATCATTTGAATATTGCTTACATTTGAACGCATTATGGTATTTCGCGCTTAATATGTAATGTACTCTTCATTATTTAATAGTTTAATATAAATGTATATTTATATGCAGAGGCTCAAGTGTTTGAAAAACAGTCAGGTAAACCAGTCGTTCCAAAAGCTAATAGAAGATGATAGGTGGTATGAATACATTATATCCACTATGCCCTCTACCTTTAATTTTCTCATGACTATATAACATTCCATAACATTAACATCTACCACGTAATTCCAAGCTATGATGTCGATTGTTGTGCCATCCAATGAACAATAATACAGAACAATGATCCACATGTATATCCCTTTTATCCAAACAATAAGAGAATACTGCTATATGATGGAGGAGGAGCCATTTTGGGGAACGGCTGCTAACCAGAAGCCGTCCGTTTAATTCACCTTTTTTTGGCAGTTTTTGTGAGTCTTGTGCCTTGTGTGTGGGAGAAATTACTTTTTAATGTGGGGGAAGGGGGTAACAACATTTCTAGGTCCGTACCTGGTTGGTGAGGCAGCTTTTTCTCCGGGCTGCCCCGTCGACCCGTCCTCGTGGCCTACAAGCGGGCGTGGAGCGCCGTTTCCTGGCGGGGACCGCCCAGCACCTCGGCTTTGGTGACGGCACAGCGCTGGAGCGCTATCGCGGAGCGGAGCGGGCGATGCCTTGCCTGGGTCGCCGCGCTGGATCGACGCGCTGGAGCTCCGGTGAGCTGTGACCGCCGAGTTCAACACCTCCGGGCTGCGGGTCTGCGGAGCGGTGCGGGCGGCGCCGACTCTAACATCGGGAGCCTGGGAGCTCCAAACCGGCGCGGCCCTGTCGGCTTCGGAAGCCGCGGTCCCCAGTTAGGAAGCGGACGTTCCAGGTGGCCCAGCCGCTGAGAGGACTCTCCCGACGCTGGGGCAAAACCACCCGGCCAGAACGGCCAGGAACATCGGGCCTCCGTAGAGGCAATAGCGGTGGCCTTAATAGGCCTGACTTTGGGAGAACTGGGGATGGGGACTGGACATTGTGCCTTCCCCCACAGTGGTAACCATTGTGGGGGGATGATTTTTTTGTGTGTAAGTTAATATGTTATTCTGTGTCCAAGATGGCTGTCGGAAGGGAGAGTGTACGCTGCCGCTGCTCTCTCTTCACATTGTGTTTTTGATTTTTTGTCTTTGGAGCGATTTCTGTCTTTATTTTGTGTATTGGTGATGTCTTTATTATTTATTTTACTCCGACTATATGTTTTTTCTCTCTTGTTAATTTCTGTAAGGTGTCCTTGAGACCTTGAAAGGCGCCCGCAAATAAAATGTATTATTATTATTATTATTATATTCCTTCATCGCTGCCGAAAACTGAATCCAGACGTATCTATGCCTCTTCAACATTATCAAAACGTAAGATATGGCACAATGACTTGCAATTTGTTTGGATAATAAAACATAATTAAAGGAGGAACGCAGTCTATTATTCAAGTTTGGAAATATTTTAATTCAAGTTCAACATTCAGTTAAATGTGTAGGAAAGGATTGCAAATGTTGTTTACATCTAACATAGACGCAAAATGCTGAAGAAACTCAGCTGGAAGGCAGCATCTCTGCAGAGAAGGAATGGGTAACGTTTCGGGTCGAGACCCTTCTCCAGACTTAGCGTCAGGCGAGAGGATGTTACAGAGATAAGGAAGTGTAAACGATGAAAAGAGATGTATATCAAGGAAAATGTGGACTAAACCATTGTTAGCAAAGAGGTGACACCATTGTTCTAACAATGGTTTATTCTACATTTTGTGCATATCAAGGCTCACCATATTCAGTTTTCCTTGACTTCGAGAGAGCCAAGCACCTTAATACCTACTGGAACGAATAGAGAGCAGTTAACCTTCGTCGGCTTCCGTTAAATATAATGAGCATGCTGGTCATTTATACTGTCGAGGAAGAAAACAAAAGGATTGGCAACATGTCCATGGCTACCACAATTGAGGGGAAATCAAAATAAATTAATGTGTCGGAATTTGAAGCAAAATAAATCTACCGGAAGAACTCGTTGGATCTAACTGCACATGTTTGAGGGACATTTACTGTCGAGATTGCGGGTGGATTGAACCGTTCAGATGGATTGAAAGGAGTACAATCTTTTTAGTTCAGTATGACCTGACCCTGGCGGCGGAGGAAGCCGCGGACAAATAGAGGAGGTGAAATTAACATTGCTTTCGAACCCGAACTCGAGATGGCTATTGTGGAGACAGTGCAAGTACTCTGCAAAGCCATCGACTGCATTTATAAAGCGAAATGGTCACTTTAATCATTACCACCTGCAGTTTGGCACTGATTTATGCTGAACTGGGTGGATCAATTGCTAATTTAAGGTAAGAAATTTCGCTTTGTTAAATGGATACTGAAAATAAGCAAAGCTTCTCATATCGAATTTACTTTGAAATAGAAAAAACGTGGTATGTTGGTATCCGAGGAAGAGTGCAAGATAGTTTTTAATATTTAGTGGAGTAATAAATTATGCTGGAACAAGCATTTACAAGGGACGTGGCTGTCATCGTTTACACTGACCGATGTATATTTCCCACTCAAGTAAAATGTGGTATTTAAATATCCTATATATATTTGATCTTAATAATTATCACTCTCAACAGTGGCAGTTTGAAGACAGTGAGTGCCAGTGGGACAACGAATGAGTCGCCGATACCAAAGCTCCTTACACAAAATGGTCTTTGAATATATATCGATTTCTTCAACCTTACTTTTCTGTTGCAACCTTGAATGCGCTCGTCGTCTCGCGTTGGGTAATAGTTTGCATGAGGGCAAAAATAATTCTGCCTTCGTACATGCTTCCCTTACACCCCCCCCCCCCCACACACACACACACACATACCCCCTCCCACAACCTGCACCCCCTCTCCTCTCGCCATGGAATTAAGTTGTTGAATGTAGGACCTGTATAAAACTGTCATGACGTGAGACTTATTTATACCATAATTTTATTTTCACAGAACTGGAAAATAACATTAAATTATCAGGTTTGTGAATAATCACATGAATTCTAATGCCAGGTACACTGCATGAAATGCATTTAATATTTGGTCTTGGATAGCTCGTTAATTGTGGAGAACAATTTGGGGAATGATCATTTGTACGACTGAACGACTAGATGGAGATGGTATGTGGATCACTATGTTTATGATGATAGGAGTGGAATAGACAATATACAATAGGTGCAGAATAGGGTATTCGGCCCTTCGAGCTAGCACCGCCATTCAATGTTATCATGACTGACCATCACCAATCAGTACCCCGTTCCTGCCTTCTCCCCATATCCCCTGACCACTATTTTAAGAGCCCTATCTAGCTCTCTCTTGAAAGCATCAAGAGAACCTGCATGAGGCAGAGCATTCCACAGACTCACCACTCTCTGTGAGAAAAAGTGTTTCCTCGTCTCCGTTCTAAATGGCTTACGCCTTATTCTTAAACTGTGGCCCCTGGTGCTGGACTCCCCCAACATCGGGAACAAGTCTCCTGCCTCTAGTGTGCCCAAACCCATAACAATCTTATATGTTTCGATGAGATCCTTTAAACTCCAGAGTGTACATCCCAGTTGCTCCATACTCTCAGCATATGACAGTCCCGCCATCCCGCAAATTAACCTTCTAAACCTACACTGCACTCCCTCAATAGCAAGCATGTCCTTCCTCAAATTACGGGACCAAAACTGCACACAATACTCCAGGTGTGGTCTCACTCGGGCTCTGTACAACAGCAGAAGGACCTATTTGCTCCTATATTCGATTCCTCTTGTTATAAATGCCAAGATGCCATTCGCTTTTATCACTGCCTGCTTTACCTGCATGCTTACTTTCATAGACTGACGTACAAGGACCCACTGATCCCGTTGTACTGCCCCTTTTCCAACTAGACGCCATTTAGATAGTAATCTACATTCCTGTTTATGCTACCAATGTGGATAAACTCACATTTATCCGCATTAAACTTCTGTCATGCATCTTCCCACTCCCCCAACCTGTCCAATTCACCCTGCATTCTCATAGCATCCTCCTCACAGTTCACACTGCCACCCAGCGTTGTGTTATCTGCAAATTTGCTAATGTTACTTTGAATCTCTTCATCCAAATGGGTGATGTATATTTGAAATAGCTGCGGTCCCAGCACCGAGCCTTGCAGTACCCAACTAGCCACTGCCTGCCATTCAGAACGGGACACGTTAATCCCTAATCGTTGTTTCCTGCCTGCCAACCACTTCTCTATCCATGACAGCACTCTACCCCCAATACCATGTGCCCTAATTTTGACCACTAATCTCCTATGTGGGGCCTTATCACATGTTTCTGAAGGTCCAGGTACACTACATCCACTAGCTCTCCCTTGTCCATTTAGTTACATCTTCAAAAAATTACAGAAGATTAGTCAAAGCATGATTTCCCCATCGTAAATCCAACCTGATTTGGACCGAATAGGAACAGAAAGGCGGAGAATATAACATGAAATATAACAAATATGGTGAAAAATAATTCTCAACTGCAGAGGCCTGGTAAATGAAAGGGAAGGCATAACAATTATAGGAGTGGAAACAACTTTACAGGAGCAGAAAACGAGAGAGGATGGAATTGAATCATTTCAAAAAGCAAAATGGGAAGTTGGGAAGTCGATTCATTGAAATAGTTATGGGAATAATTTGCTTCGATGACAAATGGCCTTGGCTTTCAATATTTGCATTATCAAGTATACAAATTTTCCGAACATATGTCTGAAAAAAGGGGAAAAATCAGAGCGGGGTACTGATTTTAGATGAATTGTCGTTCTTATTGAATATCGGTGTGGGCTCAAAGGGCCGACTGGCCTACTCATGCAGCTATTTTCTATGTCTATGTTTTCTATGTAGTATCAGCAGTCGTAAAACTGGAATACAATGAGAAAACAAACATTTATTTTAATTTGCATGAGAATCACGATACAAAAATGATGGCGATAAACGGTACAGGCGAAATATGCGATATATGTTATATTTGCAAAAACTGTGAAACTAAATGTATTCAGATATAATTTTTCTCACTTTTGAGCAAGGTGTCGACGGAAAGTTATCAGGCCATTTTGAAACTGCAGGCCAGCAAAATCGAGGGTGCACTGACGCAAATAAAAACATTAATCATAATATAATCAACCTCCCTAACAATTACCGACAAATGTATTGTATACTACTTTGTCTTGTCAGTCAGATAGAGAGATAGAGCTACCACATGGCTAGCAGGGGCGTTTTTCCTCAATCTATGGTCCAGTAGTTAACTTGTTAATGAGATTACAAAACATGAAGTCACGTGTTATGTACTTTAAATTATTAGGTCTTATTGAGATTAGAATTCTAGGGAGGAGTAGCCCATGTTGCCCTAAATCAACGACCGGAGTAATGTTAATTCCTCCAAAAATTGTGCCAGGGCATCCGTGCTTCCTCCTCTCCAATAGTTCTAGAGCGTTATTGTGCACTGTCTTGTTGACATTTGACTCTCAGTATCTGGTAATCATACAGTAAGGAATTTAAAATATATTGCTTCTATCACAAATGTGCCTGAGTACTATATCATAACTTTAAATGCAAGAAGTACAAATGTAGAAATAAATCTGAAAAAAACACTTATTTGCACTTTCATTTTTAATGATGTCCGTAAACAAATTTTGTGTAGCAGTCTCTCGCCATCCTTTGACGTAATTTGACGTATATTCATCCCAATCGTCCTCCCAGTTCTCCAACTGGTAGCCCGTAAAACCAGTGCAGAAATGAACAAGCAGTGGGTGGTCAGTTGTACATGGTATCCAGAATATATCTGATATACGAGCGGACACATATTGCATTGGTCGCCTGATCCAACGGATGATTATACTGTTGTTTGAGGACAGAATTATTGCAACGTTTTGGTAAAATACAAGTTAAACAATGCATCACGTGCAGCGATCGTAAACTCCATTTACTTTTAACAGTTATCGTGATGTGCAAAGAAAATATCATCATTATTATTTTCCGCTGCTAAGTGTACCTATTCTATTCATAGATAGAGAAAATCAATTAAGGGAGAAAGGTAATATGCAATTACGTATATGACGAGTAAATCTTGCAATCTGTCCGCGAGATATTTTGAAAGTAGTTATAAAAATTGCAGCATATTTAAAACTGAATTTCACTGACACAGGAAAGAGAGGAATCTGCCTACAAACAGGAAATGACACAGCTGGCGTCCTGGTGGCATCGCGACAACGTGGAACATAATGCCTGTTAAGAGAGTTGAATTGATTGTTGACATTAGGAGAGCTGCACCTCCCCTCACCCCACTCGCCATCAACAACACTACAGTCTCATCCGTGAAGTACTTTAAGTTCCTGTGAATCATGATCTCCAAGGACCTTAAATGGGAAACACAATCTGCCACAGGCATTGATGGTCCAATTCTATATGGCCATCGTAGAGTCTGTCCTCACCTTCTCTGTCATGGTATTATTTGGCTCAGCCATCAAGCACGACACCCGGAGTCCAAAAATACAAATCGATATGTCAGAACGATGTTTCAGCAATAATCTGCAAACACTGGTTTATGCAAAAGGACCTAAAGTGCTGCAGTATCTCAGCAGGTCAGGCAGCATCTTTGGAGAACAGCTGTCTGAATGAGGGTCCCAACCCGAAACGTCATGCATCTATCTACAGAGATGCTGCCTGACCCACTGAGCTATTCCAGTAATATATGTGCTTCTCAGAAGGATGCCCAGCTTAAATCATGTCAAGTAAGGGAAAACGTTAAATTTCACATGGAAATTGCGCAAAAAGCTAAGTACTTTGGCAGAATGAAGCGATGACAATGAGCGTATCGGAATTGTATGTACCAACACCAAATCCGAGCGAGTAACAAATGGTATATGGAGATGGAACAGTGAATGAGATTAGAGAATGTAATCGGAATCTATCGAGAAAAATGAATTTTCGATTGCTGGTGTTGAGAGAAATTAAGCCGAAATGGCTGACGAAATGATATTACTAAATTAGCTGCTGACCTCGGGGTCTGCGATGTGGCTAATGAACAGAAGAAATATTGAACACATTTTTTTTCAACATGGTGAAAACAATTGCCACGGTCTCATTTTTCCGACACACACGTTAAGTATTCAGCAGCGTCTCATTTTATTGATATATCTCTGCAGTACATAAGACGAGGAACAACAGATTCGTGTTCAGTTAATTGCACTGTAAATAGAGCCACGTCGATTCTAAACATTGGACCTACTGCTTTTTGAATCTTAACTCACGGGACACCCCAGGAATCCCCTTGTGTGGCCTGTTAAGGTATGAGCAAGCACCATATTAATGGTGTAATCGATACACAACAATATCGTGCATAAAATAAAACATACTACATACATATGACGCTGAATATCCTTCTTTTGATATTATCAGAAAAGGCAGTATTGTCAAAGTTGCTTCGAATTTCAGGTATTTACAATACGATTGCTTTACTGTGATTTGGAGAGAAACACGTTGATGGGGATATCATATACATCTCTGGATTGTTTTCTGGATGCGTTGAATATAACAAAGTATGGCTGAGATAATTTAGCTGCATCCAATTCCATTGAGTTCTTGCTTTGTACTCATCAGGCGAGTTTCAATTTATCGCCAAAAGCGAATGGCAGAAAAGCAATGCATTTCGCCACGTACTGTAGGGCACAATATTCAACAACGATCTCTCGAATTCGTCGTGTAATTCCTTGCTGATCTTATATCCGATTAAACCATACACATGTCTAAGCAGTTTAATTTCACTTGGAATGTCACTGAACTGATTATTGCGAACTATCGGACATACGGTAATAATAGCCTTTCACGGACACATTTTATTTTAACAGAAAATAAAATGAGTGAAATGGAGAAAGGTAAAATCATCCTATATAATGCCTCAATAGATTCATGGAAACTGTAGTAAGATATTTTTGCATAGCCGGACAGAAATGATAGTGACGAAGAAAAAAAAAACGTCGATGATAATGTGCAAATGATCAAAAACATGATTGTCATGATCTTTTTTATTGTTGTCATTATTCAGCCCAGGATATGAAGTATGAAAATTGTGGTGAGCCATGAAGAAAATTACCCACATTTAGCTTTCATTTCAGTTGGACAATTCATCTTAATGCATTAAAAGGTTACTATTTTAAGCGATCGTGCTTATCGGTAGCTATTGGTCAGTGTATTTTCTTAAACTCTAATTATATATATTCTAAGGTAGGAAATAGAACACTGTTGTTAAAACGTAGCTGTTATGACATCACATTTCATAATTTGATATCAATTATTTTGCACGAGGCCAATTTCTAGATTCTGACAGTTTGAAAATGTTTGCAACTTGTTTTGAATGTAGCTACTAAAGAACGGTATCAAAATAAAGTTAGCAGTTTTCCACTTAACTGATGCAGAATACCATGTTTAGTTAGTAATCTCAATCAAACGGCCAATAAAAAAATAGAAGTTAAAGGATTAATAATTAAGTTGATTGTAAATTTACGTATCGGAGTAATTCATAGAAACATAGACATAGAAAGTAGGTGCAGGAGTAGGCCATTCGGTCATTCGAGCCTGCACCGCCATGCAATATGATCATGGCTGATCAAAGTATCCTGTACCCGCCTTCTCTCCATACCCCCTGATCCCTTTAGCCACAAGGGCCACATCTAACCCCCTCTTAAATATAGCCAATGAACTGGCCTCAACTACCTTCTGTGGCAGAGAATTCCAGAGATTCACCACTCTCTGTGTGAAACATGTTTTTCTCATCTCGTTCCTAAAAGATGTCCCCCTTATCCTTAAACTGTGATCATTTGCTTTACCCATTTATTATTTTTAGATGAACGTTTAGGTGAATTAAGAACAGGTAATATGATGGGAATTATTTAAATATCGCCATTATATGCAATATCCGGCCTTCCACATAATGTTATTCAATTTACAATGCTGACATTTATCATGCAAAGCGATTTATAATATTTTTTCTTATCAGAAATTCAAAATCTGCGGGAATCGACAAGTTAGTACATATATTCAATCATTTCACACCTACGGCTACCGTATTCAGAACGGGGAAATGCATGTGTGGAAATATCTGGCTGGCGATCACTGACTTTTCAGGACCGGATTTCAATGATTTATTTCTAGTTCAAATCTGTGCGGGATTCCTCATCTGATTTATTGGACACCATGCCTCGCATTTATCTCTCGCGAAAATTCCACACCCACAACGATTCCTTATGTAATCAAATATATCGCTGCTGTCAACAATACCCATCAATGAGCAGCTACTTGCACTTGCGTTGTTTTTGTTCACAAATGCACACATTTTATGTGCAAGACACCGCTTAACAAATTCAAGTAGGACCTCAATTCAAACCCATTTTTACAAGTATAACGCTGGTTGCTTAGAGCATCATGCCCTGCTCATCTATCTATATAATATTAAAACGCTGTGTGTGTCTAGCTGTGTGTGTTTCTGCCTGACTTGTGGGTGCCAGCCTTTGATTCGTTGCTACGGCAACACCAGACCCACAAACAGGCAGATTTTTTCCATTTCGGTAGAGATTTAACTTTTCATTCCAAGTATCCACTCTTGATTAATTTTCGTCGTGTTTATGTACACATTTAAAAAATAAAATCCAACCCCCCCCGCTTCAAAGACGCCATTTAAAAACAGCCGCACTGCTGCGTCCTGAACGGCTTGAGTTGGAGGACCAACCGTGGGGGCTACGGGTAGGGTACGGCTGCGTTGGGGGAGCAGCCCCAACGGGTCTGCACTTGGTCTAGTTTCCTTATAAAACGCTGTCTTTAAGTCATAAAGATTTCTACACACTTAACCTAGTGCATGTACTCAAATGATATTTCGAACTTTAAAGACAACGCAGATTTGTTTTTTTTTCCAGAGAAACAATTGCTTGACAAGGACAACGGTAATTAATTCAATGTTATCGCAGCTAAGCATCAATCAATGTCGAGCAATTCAATGCAAGTTTTCATCCAAAGCGCCAAATAAACAACACTCTGGAAATCAAAGTAATCTACATTCAAATCAATGTCTATCGCAACAGGTGATGTCTGGTATCCATATTTGTTCTACCTCATTCAGAATCAGTCCATTTGTGAACAAATAGCAACTGGGTTATCTTGAACGCAGATTTTGTAAATCTAACATATTACGCTCAAATGAGGGAACATATTTTCATTATTTCCACATTTTGTTTGAGTTGAACTGATGTAGAGATCCAAGTCATTTCCTCGCAGCTGACTGATAAATCTTCCGTCGTCTTTGTATTTCCTCAAAACTAATTTGACATTTCGTTTGAGTAGAATTAGATGTAAAGACACTGGCCAATTTTTGGTAGCTGATTGATTGATCTTACGTTATCTTTGTATTTAGAATTGAAAAACGCAACCATGAATCGGCAATACAAAGGTGAACAATTGAAGGCGGGGTTACATTCAATTAATTTAGAAATGTGATACTTAACACGTGTTTCCTCACTGGCAAATGGCTGAAATGAATTGATGTCAATGCACAATCGGTGGCATTCACTGGACTTTTTTTTCACCAACGTTTACTTTCAGAAAACAGATTGATAAGCAAAATTTCAGGTAGGTATTAATAATATTTAATTTAAAGAGATGATTACATATTTAAAATATATGCGTGTTCTCAATAAACGGGGGATTGTGTCCCACAATTGTAATATTATAGGTATATATAAACAATGTACAAGGTCAGGACTTTCGGTGATTTCGTTTTTCAGTAGATCTTTTGAAAATATTACCTGAGTCAGTGCATTGCCGGCAGTCTTTTCGCGACCATATCTGCAATTTATAGAGAACGGCCTCGTGCATTAAAAGGTTACGTTTTCAGTTTGTGCATCGTTTTATTAAAGTTATGTTAAACATACTAGAATGTGCATTGACATGGTAATCGAAAATATGCTATCGAGTGCGATGGGAAGGAACTGCAAATGCTGTTTTATATCAAAGATTGACACAAGGTGCTTGATTAACTCGGAGGGTCAGGTAGCATCTCTGGAGAAACAGGATAGAACGTTTCGGCTCGGAAGCATTCTTCAGTTTTTCATTGGGGCTGGAGTTGAGGGGAAGGGGGGGGGGGGGGGGGGGGGGGAGGCGGTGGTCGAGGCCAAAGCATGGCCGGAAACGAATGACAACATGAAAGAGAATATGCAATTATTTGAAGTTCAGTATCCACCGCACTATTTGTTCGAAATGGGTTGAATAGAGAGGTCGATGAGAATACATTAATCTGGGGTTCCAGCTACGCGGCACATGCTTCACAACCAAAATTTACAGCGCGTTCATCATTGGAATGAATTGGTGTCTGTTCTTAGTTTAATAAATACTTCTGTGTTTATAAGTTTGTTGTTGAACAAAGTTAAAGTGTATATTGTAAAGCAAAACAAAATTGGATCTCTATATGGAACAATTTTTATCAGAATTAGAAAAACATAAAGACTTGCTGCAAATTAAAGGTCAGTAAAAGCATACAACATATATATATATATATATTCTAATGGTGTGTATATACTAGAAATATACTAGTGTGTGTATATATGTATATATATATATATATATATATATATATATATATGTATATATATATATATATATATATATATATATATATTAGACTAAATAGGACCCGTTGGGTCCCATGTTCACACGGGAGGGTTGGTCCCCATACACAATATTCCACCTCTCTACCAATTCCAATATTGGTGGCCAGTGCGGGGGGGGGGGGGGGCGTTCTGGAGCGCTGGTATGGATATTATGGGCTGAAGGGACTGGTTTCCAGAGGGCTAGTATGGACATTGTGGGACAAATGGATTTTTAGGGTGGCAGCTCTGTCACTCAAGCCTGAGGTGCTGGCAGCTCACTCACGGCTGGTGGGCGAGCAGTTGACTCACGGTTATTCTTTTAAATTCCATTTCAAGCAGGGTGCAAGGCCACCACATTCAAATGCATTTCCTTACCATTTCAAGCAGAGTGAAACCACCATAAAACCACACACAACATAAACACCACACTCACAGTTCAGTAGGCATTCGGCGTGTTCAGTTGATTCACATCTCAGACATATTCGTGACCTCTCAACCCCCCATCTTGCAGACACTATGCCACATCCACACTTCCGGGTTTTATAATCCCTTCCCCTCCCACCGGAAGGGACGTGGCTTTCGTGACGTGATTGACAGGAGAGAGATTCTCAACATTATTTTAATCATGAATAACACTTTCATTTTTGATTGATGGGAAGAATCCTCTGCACCTGATGAGCGGACGGGGGCTGAGTATGATGGCCAAAAATCACAGCCTAAGTAGCAGCGTTTTTTTCAAAAATCATGAAACAGGAAAACAGGAAGTGGTCAAGATCTTACTTTTAGTAATATATATATATACATTTCGCTAGAATTTGGATATGACGTGGTTCTGTTCAATTTATGTTTAATCCATTGGTACATCGCGAGGTAATGACGTACGTTTATCAGATGCAGTTTTTGACTGAGCTAATGATAAAGTATTATATGAGGATAATGATCCGCTCCACTCCAGATTGCTGCCCATTTTTGCTACTAATCGACAGCTGATATTCTCTTCGGAGCTGATCGCTTACATCACTCTATAATATTCCGTTACAGAACAAAAACTGCAAGACAAAATTCGGGGTAAATATCAGGATAGTCAATTTTTATTTTGCATATGTATCTGCATTTCAATAAGTAATTAACTATGACGCTAAATGAAAAATGGATTTCAAGAATGCTGCCGAAAGCAATTAAATGGAAGGCCTTGGCTGCATCATATTTAACCGGCGCTGACAATTTCACAGAGAAATGCTGATAGCATATTGTTCAGAAATAATATCATTTTCGAACCATGTGCCTGTGCATTTCAATCCAGGGCACAGACCAGATGTTGTTGTAAAATGGAACACGCATCTGAATCACGCGCTATCATTAACTAAGTACTAATTTCAATGGGGGTTGGGAGAAGAAAGGTATTCGGGTGACAGACCTGACGCCTTTTAACCCACCAACTTCATGATGGAGCTGGATATCGTCGCTCGTTTGAACCCATTATCGAAATGGAGCTGCCCACATTCATAACAACGGTATTATAGAATCATAGAGCTGAACAGTTGAAATCATGCCTGTCGGCCGAAATATTTCGTGCCGATTAATTGTGACTTGCTTACGCCTGATGCATATCCCATTAAAGGCTTCAATTCATGTACCAAGCCGAATGCTAAATTGATAACTCGGTATAACTAACTATTACCACTTTTCCTGGAGCACAGTTTGAACAATTATCCACTGCGTGAAACATTGCAACTAATTTTCATGTTTTCTTACATACTCACGCCATCCATATATAGACTCCCTTCATTATATGGATTATTTTATAATGCCACATTGGTTTTTATTTCATAAACGAACTGCCTTAAATGTGACTAAATATTAAGGAAAAGCCGTTAGGACTGTTGACAGGTGAAACCGACGTTGACAAAAGCTACCAAGCACATCTGCAGATTAAATCCAATATTAATCTAATCATTGGCTTTGGATCAATCACGTTGACACCCGTTAGCGCGTACAGTAGAAACAAACGCTATCCGAAAGTCTTCACAACCATTACAATAAACAATGACTTCACTTTCGGCTTCGCCCTAGTGGTTAGCCATATAATGCCTTTTCCATTGTTGTCTTAGGTCTGTTTCACAAGCACGTTATGAAAATAAAACTCAAACTATTACAGCCAAGTACTCTAATTTGAAGTTACGTTGTAAGTACTTGTTAAATTAATGTATTTAAACAGATCTCGAACAGCAAATCCAATCACATCAGGAATCCGGTAAGAAATATTTAAAACGTTTTTCTTTGAACATGTGCAATGAAACCAATCAAAACAATGAACACAATAAGAAGGATTATTTTCGCCTTAAGATATTAATTTGCTACATTTAACTTGAAATCAACCAGTGGGCGTGAATTCGAGAGATTCATCCAAAAGGTATATCGTGGAAATGGATCAGGCGTCAATATACCTCAAATATACCTCAGGCTGCTATAACCAAATAAACCAGTAGAGATATATTAGTACCAAAACAAATCATTATCGGGAGTAACCTGCAAGTACTCACGGAATTGGTACACGCATAGATATTTCATCGATAGCACCATTTATGTATTACATAAATCTATGGCAGATTTTTTGAGGGATGGAGAAGCAGAATGGTATGAGAACAGAGATGCTAAGACAGCGAGCAGAGAGAATGTTCGGGCTACGCGCAGACATAACATAGATTGCAGTGGCAGCGCAAATAGGAACCATTCCTCTAGATTCGCACTGAATTAAACTGTGCATGTCAAGGGCATATCCGGAAATGCCAGTAGGTGTACGATCCACACGAGGGAAACAACCTCTGCCTGGCAAATCCAAGGTAATTAATTCGTCGGAACTGTGTCGACCGAATATAATTTTGATTTTCGTGAAGTAACTCAGTAGAAAAGGGATCAGGTCAGATTATAAATATTGACTGAAACGACACCGGAAATGGAGCTGATCAGCCGAAATTAAGAGACATTTATCGTCTAATTTGCTGGCCAAAATGTTAACGTTATATGAGGTAGTCGGTCTGCCACCATTATGCCGTTTGCGAAAGATAGCACTGTAATATTTTTGGATTAATAACTTAAAAATGTAATCATTTTGCATGCGGTTTAACATAGAGCATAATACAGCACAAGAGCATAATGAGCTCCGCATACAATGTTTCGTGCCGAACTTTATGCCAAATAAACTAATCTGATCTACCTATACATGATGCATATGACTCTACTCCCTCCACTTATCGAAATGGCTCTGACTCACCACTGCATCCGCCTCTGCATTGCGTTCCAGGCCCTCGCCACTCAATGCTTCAAAAAACTCCGTCCCGTACATCTCCCACAGACATTCCCCCTCACACCTAATAGCTGATGCTGTACGTTTCTACCCTGGAAAATAAAAGGTGCTGCATGTATATCCTATGGAACCCTCGTACCATTGTATTTTCTGCTATCGGTCCCTCGAACTCCGACGTTCCAGAGAAAACAATCTGAACCTATCCAAACTCTTCATGTAGTTGTAAACCTCTAATCCAGGCACCTCTCCAAAGCCTGTGCATCCTAGCTGTAATGGGGCGACAAGAACTGAACCAGTCTATATGTGGCCTAAGCCAAGTTATTTAGTTTTACATATTTATCAAATAGAAATGATTACAATTTTGATTCTAGACGAAGCCGGAATACTGGCAATGAACGGTAAGTGAGGCATATGGTTTCGGTTTGCGGGGAAAATAATTTCCAATGAAGAGTTTCTATTTACTATTATTGATAAACTTCGAAATTGGCCGCAAAATGATGACAAAAACATCTCCAAGTAACTGAGAACGTCGACCCATCCCTGGGCGTGAAATATTGTTCTTCAATGTAGTTCATATATATGGTTCGCTTTCTATTCGATCGTCCATGCTTTGCCCAAATTTTCAATATCCTCTGTTTTATAATTAACCAATAATAACAGTCATCGAATTCGTTGCTTACACAAATGTGCGAAAAAAAAACAATTCCAGTTACTTTTGATTCAATTAATTGTGTTTAAATAAATAATCTATATTAAAAAAAAACATATGCAGCCTCAAAATTATATATTTATATTAACAAAGTTATAATTTACCCAATCAACATCAACAAATTAAACTCACCACCTGAATCAAATGCTCCAAAGCGCAGACTGTGCGTTAAACGAACCAATAGTATTGAATGGGTGCCTAAATTGAAATAGACATGTTTCAATTTTATAAAATGGCGATGGCCGCCTTAAGTATAGGTAAGTTACCTGATGAATAGTTTTTTTCCGTTTTCTCGTCGTTATTGTTTTAATATTGATATTACGCGACATTTGAGGATCCTGATGTGTTCCTGACAATTGCATGTGTTGCCACATTATATAAATATATTTATCACAATTAAATTGTAAATAAGATGCTTCGTTTCGCCGGATAGCAGTGTCGATTTTACGAAACATTACTTTTGATGCTGCTCTTACTTTGGTTTCAGTAAACCGCAATTCATTGGGTAAGAAATGTCTTGCAGCTCACTGTCATTTTCGTGATATTTACTCTTCAATTTCCTTCCAGCTTTCTGGCACAGAAGGATGTAATTCCTATTCGAAAATGAAAAACGTTCCGAGATCAAACTAATTAATTTTCTCAAGAAAAACATTTGAATACATATGTAAACGTAAAAATAAACAATATTACAATAGATAATTTAAGTAACTATATATGTTTCATAAGGAGCCATTAAATTGTAGCTACTCAGTTTTCTTATATTAACCTTGTTATGCTTCAGGACCGGAAATACTTCGGATAGAACTCGGTGAGCTGTTTGTATGTAATATTTTTTTCAATATTAATGGTCGGACACATTATGCTTTGACACATATTAACCCGGGAACCGTTATAACAAGAGGAATCGAATATAGGAGCAAAAAGGTCCTTCTGCAGTTGTACTGAGCCCCAGTCAGACCACATCTGGACTATTGCGTGCAGATTTGGTCCCGCAATTTGATGAAGAACAGTCTTGCTTTTGAGGGAGAGCAGCGTAGTTTACAAGGTTAATTCCCTGGTTGGCGGGACTGTCTTATGCTGAGAGAATGGGGCAGCTGGGCTTGTACACTCTGGAGTTTAGAAGTATGAGAGGGGATCTAATTGAAACATATAATATTGCTAATGGCTGAGACACGCTAGAGGTAGGCAACATGTTTCCGATGTTGGGGGAGTCCAGAACCAGGGGCCACAGTTTAAGAATAAGGAGTAAGTTATTTAGAACGGAGATGAGGAAACACTTTTTTTCTCACAGAGAGTGGTGATTTTGTGGAATTATCTGTCTCAGGGGGCGTGGGAGGCAGATTCTCAGGGTGCTTTCAAGAGAGAGCTAGATAGGGCTCTTAAAAATAGCAGAGTCAGGGGATATGGGGAGAAAGCACGAACGGGGTACTGATTGGGGATGATCAGCCATGATCACATTGAATGGCGTTGCTGGCTCAAAGGGCTCTGCTCTGCTATAGACCACATCGAAGACATAGGGACTGAGAAGGTAGAAGCACTGTCGATAGAGTTGAGGAATTGCAAAGGAATGAAGACACTAATTTGTGTTATCTACAGACTCCCAGATAGTAGCCTGGATGTAGTGTGTGAGTTGCAGCAGGACTTAAAACTGGCATGTAACAAAGGTAATGCCACTGTGGTGATTGGGGATTTCAATATGCAGGTAGACTGGGGAAATCAGGTTGGTTCAGGACCCCAAGAAAGAGAGCTTTTAGAGTGCCTCCGAGATGGATTTTTAGAGCAGGTTGTAATGGAGCCGATCAGCGAAAAGCCAATTCTGGATTTAGTGTTGTCGAGTAGTATTAACTACTCCTGTACCCAGTGTCTATTGTCTATTGTCTAAAGTATGGAGTTTGAACTGATTTCAAGCAGTCTTTCTAAAACTTAATCAGGCATGAACAATTTAACGCGCATTTTTTTTAATACCCTTGCACATCGAAAATAGACAAGGCTTCTGGAGATAAGCTATTCCGATCTAAATAAATTGAAGTAACCCATAGTTTATAATTCTGTCTGCTTTCTCCAGTTTCCAAGGTCAAGGAAGCCAAAGGTAATTTTAATATATATAATGATATGTTCGTATGTGCTTGACATGATAAACATGTTAAATAGCTACAGAAAATGTGACTATATTGAGGTTATGAAAAATGCATATGGAATGTGCAACAAAGCTTTGCTTGTTTGAAGAGATGAAATTTGCTAACTTGTCAAGTGGCAAGTATTTGGAGCAGAAAATAGTATAAACCTTTCAAATAGAGGACTATTCACCCATATTAGGGCATTTGTAAACAGCCTTGCTTGCATTTGTACAGACGGAGTCGGATGGCCTGATGTCAGAAAATTGTGACAATTAGTTAATCGAGGACAGATTCGTATCCGCTGACAAAAAAACGGTGAATGCTTGTCAATGCAAATGTTGATAGAGGGAAATCATAGAAAGAAAGCAAGAAAAATACCTGCACTGTCAGATTATGAGCAACGAATACTTTGAGAGGTGGTGGCCAAAGGAATGCCGCAGGAATCGTTGTTTGGTTAAAAGTGCAATTACTGTATTTACAACGAATTTGGCTAAGTTATCCAAATCAATATTTCCATGTTCAAGAATGACAAGATTCTAAAGGGAATGATTAGCCATCGTTAGTAATGCATATCATCTATAGCCTTTTCCATGACTGGAAAACCATACTTTTTACTGTTTCTCCGGACACGTGATCATGATCAACAAATCTAAACTAAACTAGATTAAACGAGTCCCAAACCACCAGGACAACACAAAGTAATTGACAATTATGGGGACGCCGATTCAAATGGGAAATATGAGGTCATGCATTATTTTATAAGCACAAAAAATATATATGTAATTATGTAATTAGAGTAGAACGTGTTGAAGTACCGGTGTATTCCTGTGTTGGTGTCGCTGAAAACTAATGTGGCTACGAGTTCAAGTCAGAAAAGCTAATTTCGCGTAGACCTTTATTGCAAACATATTTAAATAAAGACATTTCGTTTCACACAGAGCGTGGTGAATCTGTGGACGTCTCGGCCTCAGAAAGTAGTTGAGGCCAGTTCATTGGCTGTATTTAAGAGGGAGTTAGATGTGGCCCTTGGGGCTAAAGGGATCAGGGGGTATGGAGAGAATGGAGGTGCAGGATACTGAGTTGGATGATCAGCCATGATCATATTGAATGGCGGTGCAGGCTCGAAGGGCCGAATGGCCTACTCCTGCACCTTTTTTTTATGTTTCTATTTTGTTGCAGTTATATACATTTTCGATGCTGGAACAACCCGAATCAGAATTTTCATAATATGGAGACTGTCTTGGAAATATTGTCCTGAAATGTCCGTTTTCTGGGAAGATAGATATGTAATATAAGACGGATTACGATGTGTGCAAGGAATTCTTGCGTTTTGTGTCAGAATATAGCGAGCGGGAATTCTGTTCCGAATTATGTAAATAGGACTAAAGCAATTGTATCTGCCAGCGTATGTTCGAACACTGAGTGCCATGTCAATTGCCATCCCCACAGTACAAACGTCCACAATATGTTGACTGAGTTATACATTCGAACTCGTTCTTTGATACGTAAAACGGCTTTTGGTTGAACAAATTTGAAACGCAACAACATAATATAGATCGAATTAAGGCAGCAATTCCGGCAAAGGATTATGATAAGAATGAGCAAAGGCACAAAAAGAAAGAAGTTGGCTAAACAGATTTATTTCTTGCACCTTGCGTGTAGAGTAAGGAAACGTTGCCGACAAAAAATAAGGACAATCCAGTACCACCTATTTATATACTGCACTTTATAGCTTTCTGCCAGATTAATTGTCGGGAACCGCCACTGAATGAGTGGCAATCTTAAATAAATGGGAGATACATACATGTGGGCATAGCTTGGAATCTATGATCAGGTTGCGCTTCTCTACTCTTCACGCTGTATATTACTTATTTGCATAAGGGGATTCAAACGTTCCTACCAAGTTTGCAGATAATGATAAGATAGGTGAGGGGCAGTGTAAAGGAATCAAGGATTCTGCAGAAGGTCATTAGTGGGCTTAGAAGTGGCAGATGAAATTCTGTGTAGCAAAGGGCGGAGTAATGCACTTTGATACTAAGAATAAAGGCGTAGATTATTTCTTAATGGGCGAGAATCCATAAATCTGAAGTGCAAAGGGACTTGGTACGTTCATGCTGGTGAAGGACACCCAAACAGTTAATTTGTAAGTCGGATCGGTAGTAAGGAGGGCAAATTCAATGTAGTTAAATTCAATACAATTAGTTCATATAAAGAGGACTGGAATACAAAAACAGATATGTAATGCTGAGGCTCTATAAGGCGCTGGCAGGACCGCATTTGTAGTGGTGTGAGCAAATGTGCGCCCCATATCAGAGGAAAGAAGTGCGGGCTCTGGAGAAGGTCCAGAGGATGTTCACGAGCATGATTCTTGGAAAGAGTGTGTTAGCTTATGATGGGCGTTTTGACAGCACTGGGCCTCTACTCGCTAGAGTTTAGAAGGTTGGGGAGAAGGTCGTTGACATTTACAGATTATTGAAGGGCAAGGACGTTTTCATTGGTGGGAGAGTCTCGGACTAGAGGTCTTGGGCGCAGAATTAAAGAACGCCCGTTTAGAAAAGAGGAGAGGAGGATCTTCTTTAGTCAGATCTTAGTTAATCTGTGGAACTCATTGCTACAGAGGGCTATAAACGCCGTCAGTGGATATGTTTAAGGCAGAGATAGACATATTCTTAATTTCATCGGATTTCAGTGGTTATGGAGAGAAGGCAGGAACACGGGATTAGGAGGCAAAGATCAGACATGATTGAATGGCGTAGTAGTCTCGATAGGCAGAGTGGCCTAATACTACCCCTATAACTCGTCAACTTGTGAAGGAAAGTAAATGCCATCAGCCAATGATTTATTTTGTGTTTCACAGCCAAGCGCAAGTGCTTCCCTCCCCAGTCCGTCGACCGTGCTATTTTGTAAACTGAATGCAGCGCTCGCAATTGGTGACGACACACATAACGTTTTGTACGTTCATTCTCATGGGAAATACCCTTATTTTCAGATCAAAAGAAAACTATTGGGAAATTAGGTTAGCAGACATTGTTTATGTTCTCTGAAATTCCATTTAAAATTACTTCGTATTTGAAAGCATTGCTTTGAAACATATTGCTTCCTACGTGTACACTTTGATACAATTCAAGGTATTACATAATGTCCCAGTTACCATCTCTACTTACCGCGTACACAATTTTACTCGGGGAAGTCGTGTTCAATTAAACGAAATAATAATGGGAACATATATCCCCATTTTCCTCGTTTCCATCCAGTGAAAAATATATCATTTACAACGTGGGAATGGATTGACATGCAAAATATTATAAACGCAATCTCACTGCAGATTAATGTCATTAATTGCTTGAAGGTGTAGACTATCCCTGTGTCTTCACACTGTGTTTTTGATTTTCTGTTTTTGGATTGAATTCTGTTTTTAATTTGTGTCTCTGTGATATCTTTAATTACTTGTTATATTCCGATTATATGTTTCTATTCCGATTACTATGTAAGGTGTCCTTGAGATTTTGTATGAAAGGCGCCCATTAAATATAAAATTTATTATTATTATTATCCTTATGATGCTGGTTAGATTGCAACATATCCAGACCGCTTCATTCTCTTTCAAATGTTCTCAAAGTGTATCATTTTTTTCCTGTTCCATTGTTGGTTGCAGAACAGCATATTAGAGAGCAAGGAAGAGGTAAGTCTAGGAATAAAGCGATCAATGATATATCCAATCCAATCCAATCCAACTTTATTTGTTAAGCACTTTAAAACAACCAATGTTGACCAAAGTGCTGTACACAAGAATAAACAAGACATCATAAACAGACAACATAACAGCTCACATGAGGCGCAAAAATTACATATGAAATACAACAATAAATTAAAAGACATAAAACATGAGTAAAAATAATAGCCTCGCAATAAAAGCAATAAAAATAAGAAATTTTGAAATATATGCACGCTGTTCCGATTTTACTGGTTAACTGAGGTATCGAAACCAAATGTATCCTGCCCAGTATCGCCGCATGTGGTGTCGAAATGTCCAGGTCGAGTTCGTTGACCTTTTGTGAATCATGAGTGCTATGAAAAAATCAACTTCGGAAATGGTGTCAGGCAGCGATGAGCCATGTTCAAGTATTTAAATTTCTTCTTAGTTCTTATCATTGATACATTCAAATCGTTCAAATGGGTGGAAGAAATAGAATTAAACAAGCGTGGTTTTAGAGGATTAAGATTAAAAATAACGTGCGCTTTCAAATAATAAGATGAAATGAAGTCTTTCAAATTAATCACAATTACATTTCCAAAGATTCAGATATTCCATTCGTCTGTTTTCAGTATGAAATGCAGTAGAGTAAATGAACATTTATTCCCAAGTCGATTATGAAGTATGAAGCGGCATCGTGACGCAGCGAAGGAGTTGCTGTTTTCCTGCTCCAGAGACTGTATGGAGTTCGTATATTCTCCTTATAACCGCGTGGGTTTTATCCTGTTGCCCAGATTTCATGGGGCTTCCCACGCATGTGCAGGATAGTAGGTTAATTGGTTTATCTAAATTGCCCCTAGTGTATAGGATTAGCGTGATCGTTGGTCGGCACGCCAACTCTTGACCCTTCGCGTCCGAAAGCCCTGTTCCTCTAAAGCTAAATCGAAAACGACCATGCAATGATGCATATGAGGAACCACAAAGAACTGAGGAAGCTGGAATATTCAGCATAACACAAAATGCTGAAACAACTCAGCGGATCAGGCATCGGAAATGAATATGCGATCTGAAACGGACATTCATAAGTCATATTTGACGTTGGGACACTTCGTCAGACTGATTTATGGGGCTGGAGAGAAAGCTGAGAAAGGGGTGTTAAATGGAACGACTTCCATGGCCGTATGTCGTCAATAAAAGTTTCGTTAACAAAGGTTGGACGTGATTTAGTAAAGCATAGATAATTTGCCGTGATTGGTCGTGATCTCCGTCTCTACTTGGTGTCCGGCAGCATTACACGCACTGTTTCATAAATTGTGCATTCCCGTCCTTCTTTCGAACAGCACAGAGAGAAATATGCCGATTTCTTAGTTTTGAAATTAAATTAGACCATGTGTGTGCGTTATATAACATAGAATTATGTTTTACAAGCGGGGATGGTGCGCGTTTTCTCACAGAATGATTGGTATTTCCATGGCAGAGTGGATTGATAACATATATTGTTTTACAGAGCTGCGTATTTCCCAACGTAATCTGACAATGGCCGGTAAACATCTTATAATCATTCATTCGTGTAACCTTCATTGCAATACACGTACGTTTCTATCGCTATATTCATTTGCGGGTTAGAACCACGTATCCATATCTTCGCTATTTTTGCTTAATAGAAATGAAACTGACTGACACAGTTGAAGGTAATGATGTGCAAGTAGCATGTCTCTCTAGGCAAAGTTGACATTTTGTTTGTAAACTCCCTTTATACGAATGTGCAGAAAAATCTACTATATTTGTACATGACCCGATCATCTGAGTTTTCCCGCAGCACTGTGGCAGTTCTGATTAGGACATTCCGAATAAGGAAATAGAGGGATAGCATTAATAAAGTTTGCGAAATTTGCACGGAGTTGGCTTAACGCACTTTAAAGCATAAACGACAGAAACAATATATATACAACGATGAAAATACAGACAACTTTTTCCGGAAAAGGGGAATGGTTTGGAATTATTTAAAATGCATAATATTCATGGGAATTATTTTTAATGTTTCAGAAATGGAGATAGTATCGAGATCCTTGAGGCCAGGTGAATTGAGAAACGTAATGTTTTGGAAGTCGTGGCATCTGAGCGCGGAACAGCTAATCACGTGGCAAATACATTTCCTGCCATTACAGGCGCAGACATCGGGAAAGAACTAGCGCTCAATGCAGTTTTGCTCTTTGAAAATTAAGGAACACAGCATGTCACAATGAAAGCACTAAGTGCATTATACACATGTGGAGTTGAACTGGTTTCAAAATATCCTTAAACCCGATGTTCATATTCAAAATTAAGGAAAATAAAAATTCGCAAAACGTACTGATTGGGGATTATCAGCCATGATCACATTGAATGGCGGTGCTGGCTCGAAGGGCCGAATGGCCTACTCCTGTACCTATTGTCTATTGTCTATTGTAAAAAAGAAAAATCAAGAAATGTATTCGTTAAATCAAGCATCAACGAATATTTCAGAAATGCTCACTAAAACGTTCTCCTTTCCAAAGGAAACAGATATAAAAGACAAGCAGAAAACAGCGGTGAGGAAACATTGATGGTTGTGTCCGAGCGAAAGGCACATCAGATGAGCGTACGCGGTCCAATGTGTGGGTGTACGATTCGTCAGGAGGACAAGTATTCTGATTCAACATTATCAATGTGACGTGGTAGTCAGTCTTGCTTCGATGCAAACGCAACAGATCCGGCCTTTCCTGATTGAAAGCGTAACACTGAACAGGAAATCCACGTGAGTTTTTACAAAGCATTATTCCATTGGCAACGCAAGCTCAGTGGCATCCGATTAATTGCTGGCCGAATATTTTTTTTAATTTAAGTTTAAAGTTTTAATTTAATTAATGGGAAGTCCCAGAGTTTCATGTAATGACATCACAAGGCCCGTGTCCTTCACTATTAAAACAACAAAAAAATCTGACACAACAATATGTCCGGATTGTAATTCGATAAATAGTTGCTATTCGACTTTCTGAATTCGATTGAAAAGTAGCACATTGTCAGTTCATTCAACCTGGGAACACTTTTCAGTTAAACCTGCAAATGTGCGCCTAAATATCCATCAACGTCCCTGCATTTATTCGCAGATATTAACGCACGTGTAATATTTGTTGATCAGTTGTGTTTCCTTTTATTTTAGAGTACGAACAACTTCTATTACAATTCGGTAAATTTCTGGCTTGATTGTTTTGTGCATTCTAACTCACATGTTTCCTATTGCTTTGTCCTGCAGTTTAAGAAGTAGTTACGTTTTGTGCGCAAGACGCATATATTTGAAAATAATAAAACTGGACAAAGATTCCCTAAATGGGGAAGTTTTTGCATACATTGGAATTCCACAGTGCGGAATTGCATTAATTGGAATAGGTGCAGAAAAAATTGAGTAATGCAAACCTTACGATAACTAGCATTGCAGAGATAGTCAAACACAAAAGGAAGAAGTCGTGTTGCACTGTGCAGGGCTTTGCTATGACTCAACTGGAGTAGAACGTGCACATAATTTCGCCATGTAACTGATGTTCCATTTATGTTCCTTGCAAGGCAATTATCTAGATCCGGATCGTTTACGTTGTCGTAGTGAAGACGCGTGCGTGCCCCCACGGTTCCGACAGTACAGGTCGGAGGTTATGGGGAGAAGGTACAGGTATCAGAGGTTATGGGGAGAAGGCAGGTGAATGGCGTTTGGAGGGAGAGGTAGATCAGCCACAATTGAATAGCAAAATAGACTTGAGGGCCAAATCGCCTAATTCTACTACTGTCACTTATGACCTGATGACCATTTTCTTATCAGGACTACACAACAAATGGCATGGCTAGGGCATACCATGATTCAGTATAACTGCACTCTAATATCATAAATGTGTTTCATTTAACAGCCCAGAAAGTGAACAAAGTGGAAGGTAATGTATATAAAACGGAATAAAACATGTCTGCATGGCTGTTTTTATGCGTTAATTTATAATTTAATTATTCATGTAGATAAAATTACGCAGATTTGTTTGCACATATGGCAATAGGTTTGGCTCAGCGAGCAACATCTAATATATATATTCACAACTGCGTGACTATATCTACAGGATTTGAAGTGTAAGTAGTGTGAACTAGAACGAACATGTTATTTGGACTTACCACTGTTCACATTTGTGCCCAGCGACGTTTACTGACAACCACTGATTTTGGAAAATAACTACTTGCGATGAGCCTTTCTAGCCGCTTGAAATCACGGACCTTTTTGTTTTATTTGTGGCCAAAAAATAGAGGTTACAGCGATGGTTCAGTTTTTAGACTTAGTTTAGTGATACAGCGTGGAAATTGGCTTTTTGGCCAAGCGAATCCACGACACTCGTCGATCACCCGTTCACAAAAGTATTATATGATCTCAAATTCACATTCACTCCCTGCGCTTATGCGCGAATTTAGAGAGGCCGGTTGACATGGAAACCTCACGTCTTTGTGATGTGACATTAAACCGGATCAATTCGGCAGGAAGTCCCGCGGTTACAGGGAGAAAGTGCATATCACACACAGGCAGCAACAGAGGGCCGGATAGAACGCGAGTGTCCGACGCCGTTCAGTGACAGCTCTCCAAATTGCGTTAGAATGCTGTTCAGACCTATTGCCAGGTATCCCACGGACTCCTCCATCGACAGTCTGTATTAGAGCACAACAAATAATTAGAACTCTTGGTATTCCGCCGTTAGCCCTGTTTTATACAAGGAATTGTTAAGTTACATAGCGTGACCTTGCACGTCACGAAACATACCGCTGAGTCTTGGGGACAGAATGAACGTAAAAAGTGACACATATTGCATCACCTGTATGGTTTCAATTCTGTGTGATTCATTTTGTGAAGATATCTAATTATGACATGATTGTTATACCTTTATTTATGATATTTAATAATGTATCAGAAACAACAACGTCGGCAGCATCGTCTGGCCATATCGAACAACAGTGTGTTTCGCGACATATGCCAGTGCAATGCTCGTGTTCAATTACATCGATATGTCACGATTTAGGATGTGTATAATTGTATATTTTCCTTAGTGATCATTGAAATCGGTGCACGATTTGCAACCAAAGTTTTCATATTTTTACCAATGATTCACCAGACTGATTCCTGGGATGGCAGGACTTTCATATGAAGAAAGACTGGATAGACTCGGCTTGTACACGCTAGAATTTAGAAGATTGAGGTGGGATCTTATAGAAACTTACAACGTTCTTAAGGGGTTGGACAGGCTAGATGCAGGAAGATTATTCCCTATGTTGGGGAAGTCCAGAACAAGGGGCCACAGTTTAAGGATAAGAGGGAAGTCTTTTAGGACCGAATTGAGAAAATAATGTTTTACACAGAGAGTGGTGAATCTGTGGAATTCTCTGCCACATAAGGTAGTTGAGGCCAGTTCATTGTCTTTATTTAAGAGGGAGTTAGATGTGGCCCTTGTGGCTAAAGGTATCAGGGGGTATGGAGGGAAGGCAGGTACAGGATACTGAGTTGGATGATCAGCCATGATCATATTGAATGGCGGTGCAGGCTCGAACGGCCGATTGGCCTGCACCTATTTTCGATGTTTCTATGTGTCTATTCATTTGGTAGTTCACCGTTCATTGGGCTTAGCGGGAAAATAGTCCTTTCACGAATCAGAAAATTGTTACTTTATTCACCACGTGAGTTATTTTTGTTGTTAGTGCAATAAATCCCTTCCAAATTCCATCTCCTAACTAAAATGTTTAAACAATGTTTTAAATGAAATAATTGATATGTTTTCGAATATATCCAGGAATTTCGCAGAAATACGTAAAGAGAAAAAAAAACCGTATAATTTCAAACTGCTCTGAGAAGAAACACTATGAAATACACTCGTTTGGTTCTTTCGTGCGGTGCAGAACCGTAGCGCAAAATTAAAGCAATGAGGAGAATTTGACGCAAAAAAACAATGTGACGCAAAAAACGCGAAACAGTGGAAGTTCTAGATTGAAAACTATCATAAACAAACTATTCGAGATGATAATTTTTTTCTCAACCTGTGTTCCGTCTGCTAACACTTCTTTATCTCATTTGCAGAATGCAGATTCTGGGATTTGCAGATATTATTCGCAGCCATGTCTCAGTCTACTGCCAACGCTTTTATTGATTAGTTTTCAAACTAATCTGTGAACCGCGGGATTTCGTTATTGCTGGTAAATGTCACCGAAAAAATAATGTATTATTAGACCAGATGAAGACTTGCTCTATTTTTGTAGCATTACAGACAAGGGTTGAAGATCTAGGTATGGGACTCTTTTTCATGCAATTATTACCTTGAGCATTATGCGTTGTATGTGAGGCAAAATAGTTGGAAATTCTGTTCGAAATATGCAGCATTCATTTGCAATTAGATTATTGATTTGAACACAGTAGAAACGAGAATAAATCAATATTGCCATGACGGTATTCGTTCCATTTTATTCCTTATTTATGAAACTGACACCTTTATTTTACGAGATCTGGGAATATTAACTTTGTTGTCTACAATCGCACATATTTTCTACCCCTAGTTTACCAGTAACCGACGAGGTGGTCAATAATCAACGACATTAGTGGCTCTGGAGACGCCTTAGTCCCGACGGCGTAAAAATGTTAGATTTCCTCGCTGAAAAATATTTGAGAGCGAGGTAAATTTCAGTACAAATGGGTAGTTTCTTGTATGCCACCAGGGAGACTAGCTGTTTGTAACATTAACATTCAACTACTAATTTTATTTAGCATAATGTTAAATAAAATGAATTCAGGATAATACAAAAAATCTGAATTTGACAGTCAAATTGCAGTAGCACACTGCTCTCAGTAGCCTATTAAAAATATATCATTCTGCAATCTGCCAACGGGTTGTGTCTTTTGGCTTGAAATAATGTAATACGAGGATAGCCGGCTGCATGTACCATCAGTTCTAAACACTATATACTTCAAATGAATGTCAATGATTTATCTCCCACCTATCCCTATGGTGAAGAAAACAAACCGATGTCGAAGATCAAGCGGCATTTGTTGTTTCACGTCAGGCCATTCTTACGACTGGGAGCTTAAAGGTTCTCCATTACAATTGAGAAGTGGAGGTGAACGAATGGTGTTAGCAAGAGTTGGCAAAAGATAGGTGGATTCCGGTAGAGAGGGGTCGATTGAGAAGATAATTAGGTGGATAAGATAAGGGTTAGTTACCCAGTAACTAAGGCTGGGTAAGGCAAAATGGTTCTAATGGTGGAAACTAACCAGAAGGTATGATGGCGAGTAAAATGTAGAACACGAGGGTGAGATATGGCGGCATCCGGGGAGGTGGGTGAGAAGCAGGTGGAGTGCGGCCAGGATGGGAGGAAGTAGATGACGGACGCGATAGAGCGGAGTTAAATTTGTGTGTGTGTGTGTGTGTGTGTGTGTGTTTGTGTGTGTGTGTGTGTGTGTGTGTGTATGTGTGTGTGTGCGTGTGTGTGTGTGTGTGTGTGTGTGTGTGTGTGTGTGCGTGCGTGCGTGCGTGCGTGCGTGCGTGCGTGCGTGTGCGTGTGTGTGTGTGTGTTTGTGTGTGTGTGTGTGTGTGTGTGTGTGTGTGTGTGTGTGTGTGTGTGTGTGTGTGTGTGTGTGTGTGTGTGTGTGTGTGTGTGTGTGTGTGCGTGAGTACAAACTTTACATGCCAGTGAAATGGGAATATATTTTTATTCGTTACGCTGTTTTTATTCGTGGTTGATTTTCTTGTTGTTCTTGCAGAAAAGCAATTAAGCGAAAAAGAGCGAGGTAGATCTACCCATAAAATTTTATTTTCTGCCTGCTCTTGTTCCTGCCCAGTGCAATTGATTGTATTCACCTATTTATTAGAAACAAGAAAATATAATCTTTAAATGCAGAGCAGATATTTCAGTAAAAGCTCGAGGTGAAATTATGTCCTCCCTTTTTGTTGTTCCTCATGTTCAATTTAACGTGCATGCATGGCATTTTACGCCTCTCCACAATAGAAAATATGGGAAATTTTTTCAGTCACCGATCACGGTTTTCCATTTTTTTCCTGTCCGTTCCCTTTCCGTTTACTATTCTAAATGGGAATTACCCACTGTTCAGACACCCAATTGTTAGTGGGATTCTATCTAGTTTACCTACCGTAAATGCAGATTATCCATTTAAGCAAAGGCGATTTTCATAACTGATAGAACAGTTGCCAATTAAAACATAAACATAAAGATCTAATAAACATTTGATCTTCATGAGTCGTGTATATTTGAAACTATGCCAAATAACACAGAAAAACCTAATGAAACATCGCATGAAACGTGTTTACAGAGATGAACATTACTCGTGGAACTGGTAAAACTTCAAATTTATGGCTTTCTTTATTATTTTATGGGAGAGTGTGTTGCTTGTTGAAATGCTATCCCGCCTGCAACAGTTATAATCAATAGGTGATAGCGGAATCATTCAATACAAAAGGATTTGAGTATAGGAGCAGGGAGGTTCTACTGCAGTTCTACTGCAGGTAGACTGCAGGTCTTGGTGAGCCCACACCTGGAGTATTGCGTACAGTTTTGTTCTCCTAATCCGAGGAAAGACATTCTTGCCATAGCGGGAGTACAGAGAAGGTTCACCAGACTGATTACTGGGAGGTCAGGACTTTCATATGAAGAAAGACTGGATAGACTCGGTTTGTACTCGCTAGAATTTAGAAGCTTGAGGGGGGGGGGGGTCTTATAGATACTTACAACATTCTTAAGGGGTTGGACAGGCTAGATGCAGGAAGATTGTTCCCGAAATTGGGGAAGTCCAGAACAAGGGGTCACAATGTTTAAGGATAAGGGGGAAATCTTTTAGGACCGAGATGAGGAAAACTTTTTCACACAGAGAGTGGTGAATCTCTGGAATTCTCTCCCGCAGAAGGTAGTTGAGGCCAGTTCATTGGCTATATTTAAGAGGGAGTTAGATGTGGCCCTTGTGGCTAAAGGGATCAGGGGGTATGGAGAGAAGGCAGGTACAGGATACTGAGTTGGATGAACAGCCATGATCATATTGAATGGCGGTGCAGGCTCGAAGGGCCGAATGGCCTACTCCTGCACCTATTTTCTATGTTTCTATGTTTCTAATACAACAGACAGTAACCAAATCCAGTACCCGAGTGCCCACGCATTTTCTGAGGTTTCCTGCATGTGCACTTGCCGGTCCTCTTGTTCGCAATTCAGAACATAATTTCTTTGCATCCGTGGTGTTTATGATGCTGTTTCTGTTGAGTTTTTTTTTCAATTGTGACCCACGAAATGTTAATGCTCGCGAATTCGGGATTGGTAGTGACAGCGAGTATAGGTTGTTGGACATTCTCATTGAAGATTATCAACTATTGGCCGTTCTGTGGCCGCAATATTACATGCGGATGGCAAACCGTGGTCGAATTGTGTCATTTTTATTCTGTCTGGTGGCAAGTACCGGTTATTTTGTTCGATACCAGTGAATGGAATTAATATGGTGTAATCAATACTTGTTTTCCTGTGTAGAAGGTGCGGCCATTTATGTATCTGCTGAAAATGATTAGGCCATTGACACTACTGCAAATATGTGCTACAGATTTCCGAGCCTGACCTCATTGAAACAAGCAGCCATACTAATTTTTTCGAGGAGTGGCGCCAATCATTGGCGATTTTGTCACTTGATATTCATTATTGTTGTTTTATTAATCCTACTTGAAACCACATCATGTTAGTTGCTTCAATGTTGACAGTGGCAGTCAATCGATTGCATTTCCAGTGTGCTTATCATTATCTTCCTGTGGGAATAGTTGATTACGCGAATTTGGTCAAATAGACTGGCAGATTGTGAGGAAAACAATTAAAATGGCACTGCGACTGGAATCTCATCAGTCATAAACTTATTGATTGGTGGTCCAAGAGACATATCCATGTTCTTTTCCCGATATTTGTATATGATATGACCTTCCTTCCTTGTTAAATGTAGTGCAACCTTGGATATAGAAACATAGAAACATAGAAAATAGGTGCAGGAGTAGGCCACGCGACCCTTCGAGCCTGCACCGCCATTCAATATGATCATGGCTGATCATCCTACTCAGTATCCTGTACCTGCCTTCTCTCCATATCCCCTGATCCCCTTAGCCACAAGGGCCACATCTAACTCCCTCTTAAATAAAGCCAATGAACTGTGGCCTCAACTACCTTCTGTGGCAGAGAATTCCAGAGATTCACCACTCTCTGTGTGAAAAATGTTTTTCTCATCTCGGCCCTAAAATACTTCCCCCTTATCCTTAAACTGTGACCCCTTGTTCTGGACTTCCCCAACATCGGGGACAATCTTCCTGCATCTAGCCTGTCTAACCCCTTAAGAATTTTGTAAGTTTCTGTAAGATACATATCTATTATTTTACGAAATATCTTGTGAATGTAGCCGACATTTTACCTTTCAAATGTTTGTTGTATTAGCGTTATAATGCATTAAATAACACTGCTTTGGTGCTATTTGTATCACGAGTCGCCCTTAGAATCATATAAATTATTCGTCAAATAGTATCGAATGATTCCGTGTTTTATTAGTTTAGTTTAATTTAGTGTCACGTGTACCGACTAAACAGTCATTTTTGTGCTATCGCTTCTTGAATTGGAAAATTGATAATTGGGATTATCTGTAATTGTTTTAATGTTCTTTGTATGATTTGGGGAACTATGGACATGGGAAAGACGAAAAATCGATTCCTGAATTTGCCTTCAGTTCAGTTCGAACCTCTTGTTACAGAAACTCTTCTGGAACAAAACCAGAGAAGTATGAACCAATTATCTCGACTAAGACTTTCGCGCAGCAGTGTTAATAATCTAGTCTCGTCAGTTTTCATAGTCATTTCAAATGGATATTAATGTCGTGCACTGTTAAGTAAAGAAGGGTTACATAGCTAAAGATGCCTCTGTTTGCAAAGCATACAATTTAGTGGAAACAGTAAACGTGTTGTTAAGTACATTACTTGTATATTTGAGCTCCGGGGATTCGATGTCAGATTACTTTGACTATATATCGAGGTGCTTTATTATTTTCGATTAATTAAGTGTATATTTTTAATCAGGGCTACAAACCTCCCTTCAAGATGCAGGTATGTAAGCATTTGTTATTGCTTATCTAACTTGCTCTGCTTGAATGCACATTTTCATTACTTACAATGTAAGTCATGAAAATTACTTTCAAATATGCTCTGCTCAGTCATTTTCTACAGCGCGCATTTCACTAGCCAGATATCCAAATCGTTCTTAATATGCATTTTATATCCGTCGACCCGCGAACAAAATCTGACAGCGAAGTAAGTCGGCGTCAGTTAAATTCTTCTGTGGACACAGCATTTTAGTCAAAGTTTGGCGAAATCAACTTGTTTATGTCTCGTATTTTACATTATTTGGAGCGAATTTATCTTTAAACCACTAGCGTAAACAACAGCAACATTTAGTGTCGCGTGTCGTAGCATACTTAGTATCAAGAGGTGAATTTGTATTTAAAGTAGAGAACGATTGAGCGACTGTACTTCGATACCGTTCAAGTTTTTCGATTCTCAAACCGTATCAGTGGGAGCCGCGGGGGTTTGCCCATAAACGATTTCAACTACAAATAGGAGATATCAGCTGACAGACTGTTTAAGAAGGAACTGCAGATGCTAGAAAATCGAAGGTACAAATAAATGCTGGAGAAACTCAGCGGGTGCAGCAGCACCTATGGAGCGAAGGAAATAGGCAACGTTTCGGGCCGAAACCCTTCTTCAGACTGAATCCATAGATGCTGCTGCACCCGCTGAGTTTCTCCAGCATGTTTGTGTACCTTCAGCTGACAGACTCTCGCTTGTATTGCTCACGAAGCTCTCTGTAATAAATCTTTGATTGTCAAAATGTAGAACCCACACGGAGCAAGATGATGAACATTAAGCGATAATTGTACCCCTGATACTTGTTTCACCCGATTTCCGTTTCAGCCGCTGAACTGGAAGCAAAAGGAAATGGTATGGAAATATTTCCATGGGTACAAAATTATTTCGTTATGTTTGAACGAATGGCTTTTTCCAGCTGTTCAGCTGTTCACTCAACCTGTTCCCGTTGGTTATCATTATTTTTGAGACTCTCGATAATATTGTTTAGACAACGTTTGAGACCTGCATGTGTTTTTACGAGAATTTGCGAACCAGAGGTATTTTAATCCTAACCAACATGTGGAATATTCCAAAATAACCAGGGAAATTCCTTCTCCGAATGAGGCTTCTGAACGTTGTGAGATTTATGCAACTGCCAATCAACAAATATTTCGTCATTGTCTACGTCCCCAGGATCAGATAATAAGTTGGATTATAAACGAAAAGGCTGTATTTTGTAATTGTGCCTGAGGCACATCAGTCCGAAAGGACAGCTCAGTGGCAAAAAATAACCCCCCTTCCCTCTCACTCGTTATTGAACTAGATGTCAGTACCCATAAAGCCCTGTTATCAACGGGCAAGACTGAATTGCTGCAAATATCCATGAAAGCACAAGTGCGTAAGATCTTCTGGAACTGATAATATAACCAATGTTCCTTCTATTTCAGAAATAAAGACATTAACGAGCATCCTAACGCAAACGGGTAATTGCATTAGATATTCAAAAAATAACATTATGTGCGCTAGTTTAGTTATGCGTGTATTTATAAAAATAGAATACGTATTTTGATTTTCCGCATACTCATTAGCAGAAAATGGCTTCAGCTCGCCGTTTAGTGGACTGCAATATTAAGGGTAAAATAAATAAATTAGAATAGGAGGCACTTTCTATTAATGATGATGAACAGAATGAAATTAAAATTCCCCTGCGGATTACGTACCTGGCGCTTCATTGTGCAAGTAAACTTATGTAAATTATTTGAAATGAAGAATAGATCGCAAGCAATCCAGGGACATCTAGTGAATTAGCTTCATGAAAGAAAGCAGAGTGTGATGCTGTGGAATAGCAGGTATTTGATATACCCAATTTAAATGCTGTATGATAAATAACTAAACGTGATAAATATCGCCAAATGTCCCTTAGCCAAGTGGTTCCCAACCTTTTTTAGCTCATGGCCCCCTTGGGATCTTTTAATTTTTCTGTGCCGCCCCCTGACATTATTAGCGGAAAAAAGTACTTCAATATTATAATACCTTCCATAAAAATATCAGTGTCTATTAATTGCACACATATTATCTTTTATTCTATTCCACAAACATCACAAATATTTCAACTACATAGATTTAAATTTATTAGAAGGCAACAGGGAGGTAGCTCTGTGCCCCCCTTCATTGAACCTGTGGCCCCCTAAATCCCAAAACAATTCTGTGGCCCCTAAATCCCAAAACAATTCTGTGCCCCCCCTGAAATTTGCCATGGCCCCAGGTTGGGAATCACTGCCTTAGACCACCATGAGTAACGTGCGGAATCACGTACAGCTAAATGGTTGCCAAGATGGCAGTGCTTTATCCCAAGATGTATAATGTTTTTTTGTGTTCTCTTTTTTTCTCTTAGAAACAACATTGGCTGTAAGGGAAAAGGGTAAGTTAATATATATCGCAACAATAGCATAATCGGTCGTTAGTTACGCAAATAATAATCGGGTTTGCTTCCGCTACTTGCATTCAGAAGCCGAGCCTTGTTAGTTAATGGAATATCGTGGGACTCACCAATCTAACGGCCCGAAGTAATCTTAAATATAATAATAAAGTTCCACTAAAATTTAATTAGATCATTTAAAACAGAATTGGCGGGGTGTAAGATAAATTATTAGTCAGCGACAAAAAACGAAAGGTTCATCGATGTAATTCAAAAACGGAAATATGTCGCCGATATCCACGTCGTTGATATGCGTAATTGACACGTGAGATGGCAACAGGAATGGAGCGAAAACGATTTAAATGATCAGATAGAATATTTTCATAGTGCCGTTTAAAACATATGATTTGCGTATATATGGCTGAATAACCCGTACATAATTTGCACTTGTTATGTAAGGAAAACAAGTCTTTCGCATCTTCCAGTAAACGCAAACGTAAAATAACTGTGCATTGTATAGACATTAGTGCGTGATGCATTTATGGACAATTGCAGACTTTGAAGCATGTGCGCATTGAAAACCACAGAGTACAGATTTTGATTCTTGAACCCTCAGTATACTTTCTTTAACAACACAATGTATATATATGCTGAATTTCAGAGAAAACCGCAAAGTGTAAATCTGATAGTAAGTGGGAAAGACTATTAATAAATGGCGGTTATTTCAGCCACTGTATTATTCATATCTTCCCACAGCGCTTTGTGTCGATATAAATGTTAGTATAATTCATATGACATCTATTCGATCTTCTGAACGCTGCCCTGACATTTGATTCCAGTTTGCCTCTTTAACTTTGAACATGAATAATTTGCACTAGCTGTAGTCTCCTTTCTGATCTGCATCATTAAATCTTCTACATGCGTAACATATCTTCTCCTCTAGGTTTTGAGTAATCTGATCACAACCCTGTTCAAGTTGTCCACTTCATCAGTAATGGCCCATCTTTTTACTATGCTAAACCAGAACACGATAGGACGATATCCATTTCTGTACCACCAATCTTCGAACATACTATGTTATAATTTAATACATGTTAATTAGCATGTGTAAATATAAATCAGCATTAACCTTTGTGCACTTAATATAATACAAGATGGTCGCATTCTTTCATCTGAGCATCATAAATTATTGTATTCTGAAAACTAGTTCCAACGTCTTTTCCGTTCAATTTCTGCTATTGCTAGATTCCTGAAATATCCATTACCTTGACAATCGATAAGCAACAACAGCGTTTGACAATCACACACTAAGTTACAACCTTGCAGTATGGCAATAATTCCACAAACTTCGTCAACATTCAGCTGTATTGCTCCTGTTAACAACGGTTCAAGCAGCCCTGAATTCCCGCAGTCAAACGGTCTCGCCGAACGCGCTGTCCGAAGCTGCACTTACTCCTACCATGCCATTATCACATTTAATGCGTTCAATGTATAGTGTTCATGTGTAGGTGCGATCCTTAGTGTCTAAAATATTCCAAAAAATATTTTTCAAATTTCCTTGCAACACTACCTTCACAATTATATCTTCCATGTTTTCCAATGAATATTCGTCGCCGTCCATTCCATTTCATTTATCAGCGGAGAACAACATTTACCACATTTTGGATTTGAACAATAGCCATTTTATAACATGTATTGTATTACTGTTTTAGATCAGACAATAGAGGACCTCAATAATGGTAAGAATGTTAATAAAAATACGAGCAAATTACTTTCCTGCTAGGTGATATAACTAAATAAATAATTTTCTTCGCGGCAGAAATTCAAGAATTGCGTTCTTCTACAAGTAAGCTGAAATATTTATTTTATTCGATGCTAAAGACATGCTGAAGTTATATTGAAAGCACTTTTCATGTGATACGATCTGCAATATGCCTTCAAGAAATCATATCTGCATTTGAGAGATAGATAGATAGATAGATAGATAGATAGATAGATAGATAGATAGATAGATAGATAGATAGATAGATAGATAGATAGATAGATAGATAGATAGATAGATAGATAGATAGATAGATAGATAGACAGATAGACAGACAGACAGACAGACAGACAGACAGGAAGACAGACAGACAGACAGACAGACGGACAGACAGACAGACAGACAGACAGACAGACAGACAGACAGACAGACAGACAGACAGACAGACAGACAGACAGACAGACAGACAGACAGACAGACAGCCAGACAGACAGACAGACAGACAGACAGACAGACAGACAGACAGACAGACAGACAGACAGACAGACAGACAGACAGGTAGGGAGGGATGGAGAGAGAGAGAGAGAGAGAGAGAGAGAGAGAGAGAGAGAGAGAGAGAGAGAGAGAGAGAGAGAGAGAGAGAGAGAGAGAGAGAGAGAGAGAGAGAGAGAGAGAGAGAGAGAGAGAGAGAGAGAGAGAGAGAGAGAGAGAGAGAGAGAGAGAGAGTGTGTGTGTGTCTTGCGAAAATGAATCCTCTGAATTTGTTCCAGAACGAGATCTGTTCGAAAAGGATAAAGGTAAGCGCAACTCTGCAGATGTATTGTGTAACTCATTTTTCTTCATCGCGTATATCATTAAGAAGAGGTGATCAAGATACAGCGCAACATTCGTTATTTTCCACATTTCATCATTTAAGTTGAAACACGATTCGTGGCTGACAATTTCCTGTTTAGTATTGTGTCAATATTTCAACCATGACTGTTTGCTGGAGAATAACATTTAGAGCGGATTTAGAGACATTCATTTTACATCTTGGAATAATACTCTGCTGACCCACTTCACGTGGACCCGTTTGGGTAATATATTTTGGCATCTGTGGAAGATAGCAGTACTAAACCTCACGGCGGAGCAGGAGACAAGTTCCTAACTACCAAAGTAGTTTCATTCTGTGCCGATCAGTACATATCTATACTATGTACAATAACAATGAGTTCAGCAGGTTCTTACAGCCAAGAGTAGGCTGCAGAGTGAAATTAAAACTAGACGGTCGTCTCACAAAATGTTGCAAAGTGAATAGTGCAAAAAAGACATTCCTCAAAGCGACATTCATACTTTAAAGGAAATACATACATACGAAAATCGTTTATCAACGATGAATTTGGTATTTAAAGCAAGCATATGATATTGTCCCGCAACATCAGTTGAACTTTGTAAACATCCATAGGAAGGCATAATCGCAGATAACTGATCTTTGCAATACATTGAAATCACATAATTGGGTTGGCCCTTTAACTCATGCAATATACAGAAATGTCAGTCTACCGAATTTCATCACCGATCTATTCAAGTACCGTGTTTTCATTTGGAAAAGATGCCAATGAACATATTGCAAATGTGGTTCGGTGGCACAGCGGTGTAGTTGCTGCTTGACAGCGAATGCAGCGCCGGAGATGAGGGTTCGATCACGACTACGGGTGCAGTCTGTGCGGTGTTTGTACTTACTCCCCGTGACCTGCGTGCGTTTTCTCCGAGATCTTCTCCGAGATATTCCTCCCACACTTCAAATATGTACGGGTATGTAGGTTAATTGGCCTGGTAAATGTAAAAAAAATCCTAGTGTGTGTCGGATAGTGTTAATATGCGGAGATCTCTGCTCGGCGAGGACCCGGTGTGCCCAAGGGCTGTTTCCCCGTTGTATCTCTAAACTAAACTAAACTAAACTGATCTAAAGTATTCAAAAGGGAACTACAGATGCTGGAATATCGAAGGTACACAAAATTGCTGGGGAAACTCAGCGGGTGCAGCAGCATCTATGGAGCGAAGGAAATAGGCGACGTTTCGGGCCGAAACCCTTCTTCAGACTGATGGGGGGTGGGGGGGGGGGGGGGGGGGGGGGAAGAAAGAAGGAAAGGGGGGGGGGGGGGGGGAGCCCGAGGGCGGGCGGATGGGAGGGTGGGAGGATACAGCTAGAGGGTTAAGGAAGGGGAGGAGACAGCAAGGGCTAGCCTAATTGGGAGAATTCAATGTTAATGCCATAAGGACGCAAGGTCCCCAGACGGAATATGAGGTGCTGTTCCTCCAATTTCCGCTGTTGCTCACTCTGGCAATGGAGGAGACCCAGGACAGAGAGGTCGGATTGGGAATGGGAGGGGGAGTTGAAGTGCTGAGCCACCGGGAGTTCAGGTAGGTTATTGCGGACTGAGCGGAGGTGTTCGGCGAAACGATCGCCCAACCTACGCTTGGTCTCACCGATGTAAATCAGCTGACATCTAGAGCAGCGGATGCAGTAGATGAGGTTGGAGGAGATACAGGTGAACCTTTGTCGCACCTGGAACGACTGCTTGGGACCTTGAATGGAGTCGAGGGGGGAGGTGAAGGGACAGGTGTTGCATTTCTTGCGGTTGCAACGGAAAGTGCACGGGGAGGGGGTGGAGCGGGAGGGAAGGGAAGAATTGACGAGGGAGTTGCGGAGGGAGCGGTCTTTGCGGAAGGCAGACATGGGGGGGAGATGGGAAGATGTGGCGAGTGGTGGGGTCACGTTGGAGGTGGCGGAAATGGCGGAGGATTATGTGTTGTATTTGCCGGCTGGTGGGGTGAAAGGTGAGGACCAGAGGGACTCTGCCCTTGTTGCGTGTGCGGGGATGGGGAGAGAGAGCAGTGTTACGGGGTATGGATGAGACCCTGGTGTGCGCCTCATCTATGGTGGCGGAGGGGAATCCCCTTTCCCTGAAGGACGAGGACATTTCCGATGCCCTGGTATGAAATGTCTCATCCTGGGAACAGATGCGGCGTAGGCGGAGGAATTGGGAGTAGGGGATGGAGTCTTTACAGGGGGCAGGGTGGGAAGACGTGTAGTCCAGATAGCCATGTGAGTCAGTGGGTTTGTAATGTATGTCGGTCAGGAGTCTGTCCCCTGCGATGGAGATGGTGAGGTCAAGGAATGGTAGGGAATTGTCGGAAATCGTCCAGGTGTATTGGAGTGCCGGATGGAAGTTGGTGGTGAAGTGGATGAAGTCAGTCAGTTGTGTGTAGGTGCAGGAGGTGGCACCAAAGCAGTCGTCAATGTAACGGAGGTAGAGGTCGGGGATGGGGCCCTGGTACGTCTCGAACAAGGATTGCTCAACGTACCCGACAAAGAGGCAGGCGTAGCTGGGGCCCATGCGTGTGCCCATAGCTACCCCTTGTGTTTGGAGGAAATGGGAGGAGTCAAATGTAAAGTTGTTGAGGGTGAGGACCAACTCCGCTAAGCGGAGGAGAGTGTCAGTGGCTGGGTATAGGTTGCTCCTCTGGTCGAGGAAGAACCGGAGGGCTCCGAGGCCATCCTGGTGGGGGATGGAGGTGTAGAGTGACCGGACATCCATGGTGAAGATGAGGGGGTGAGGGCCCAGAGAGTGGAATGCGTGGAGGCGGCGGAGAGTGTCTGAGGTGTCTAGAACATAGGTGGGGAGGGATTTGACCAAGGGGGATAGGATGGAGTCAAGGTATGTGGAGATGAGTTCGGTGGGGCACGAACACGCAGAGACAATGGGTCTGCCGGGAGAGCCGGGTTTGTGGATTTTGGGGAGAAGGTAAAAACGGGCCGTGCGGGGCTGGGGAACGATGAGGTTGGAAGCTTGGTCAGGTAGGGCGTGGGAATTGATGAAGTCGGTGATGGTGCTAGAAATGGTGGCCTGGTGCTCGTCAGTGGGGTCATGGTCCAAGGGTAAGTAGGAGGTGGTGTCCGAGAGTTGGCGCGTGGCCTCAGCTTTGTAGAGATCGACGCGCCAGACTACCACGGCACCTCCCTTGTCGGCTGGTTTGATGACCCAATCTGGGTTTTTGCGGAGTGATTCGATGGCAGTGCGTTCAGAGGGGGAAAGATTAGAGTGAGACAGGGGAGTGGAGAAGTATTCTCGTGGTATATAAAAATGCTAGCATTATTTGGCCTAAGTGATAACCTATCTGCATTATATCGCTAAGATCGAATAGAATCCGGGAGTAACTCAGCGGGACATGCAGCCAATCAGGAGAGAAGGAATGGATGGCGTTTCGGGTCGAGATCCTTCTTCATATCATTTTTCGGTTCCAGAATCGTTACCCATTCCTTCACTCCAGAGATGATGCCTATCCCGATGAGTTACTCCAGCATGTTGTGCCTATCTGCTGGTTAAACCAACACGTGTAGTTCCTTCCAATGCATTAAATGCCTCTTTGATTTTCATGAATGGCTAAATTCCGATCACAGCATCAGCGTATAACACTGCACAAATTCTGAATAATTGGTGGATGATAATTTACTGTTGATTATTTGTCATAATAAAGTAACAATATTCATAGTAGCCTGACAATATTAAGAACACCAACGGCTACACTAAAATAGTCTTTGAACAACTCATCACATTTGATTTATGCGGACGTTCCGAAAGAAATGTCAATGTGTGTAAAATCGTTTGAGAAATCCTGTAAGCTAGTAACATACGTTCTCGTCATTTAGTGATACAGACAATGACGAAAACGCTGAAGAAACACGGTGAGCTCATGGAAAGATGAGTATCCACAATCGAGATTACTGTGAGAGTGTTGACGGTTATCACAAATTATATGTTGTAATGGATGTTGTCGACACAGCAGCGTATCTTTATTGATACATATGTGGTATGCATCCCATTGGAATTTAGAAAACCTTTGAAAGCCAATATTACTACCTTTTTAAATGCGAAAGTGATTATCCAAGTCACCACAGCTGTGGCTCGCAGTAGAGAAGGAAGACATTTTCTGCAATAATATATGATTATTGAAACCCACTTGTTGTGAAAACGACGTAAAGTTTAATGGTTATGAGAAAGGACAAAGGGCAAATAACATTTATTGTCACATACATTTTGACTTACCATGCAGCACACAAATAAGATAAACACAACACTATAGAATTTAACAGTAGACATAACCCCCCCCCCCCCCCCCCCCCCCCCCCCCCCCCACAGCGGAACCACCGTTTCCCACTGTGAGGGAAAGAGACAAAGTTCAGACTTCTTCCTCTTGTTCACACATGGTCGAGGCCTATTTGAGTCCTCGCAGTCGCCGCAACGGCGGCCCCATGTTTCAGGCCCTCTCGCTGGATGATGGATCACCGGTGTCGGAAGAACACTCTCAGCGGCTTGGAGTTCCGAATCGGCCGCTTCTTACCGCAGACCGCGGCTCCCGAAGTTCACAGGCCGACAAAACTCTGATCATTAACTGTTATGTGCACTTTATCAGTTTATGTATTCATGTGTGTATATATTTATATTATGGTATATGGACACACTGATCTGTTTTGGAGTGATATATTTGATATATTTACAAAGCTCTTCAAGTCAATAATAGAACCCAAAATGGAATGGATTATATTTGGAATAATAGGAGAAGATACCAATTTAAATAAAGACCAAAATGTTTTTTTTAATTATGGGTTAATAATTGGAAAGAAATTGATACTAAAATTTTGGAAAAATACAACCATACCAACTGTTAAAATGTGGATTAGGAATATGATGGACATGACTTCCGGTTGGCGCCACGATGTGAGTGGAATCGCGCCATTACAGCTCCGAAAAAAACTGAATTTAAAACGGGGGTAAAAGGGTCAAACAAACGCACTTACCACAGGAGATCGATTGTGAACGGCTCCGGCAGCGTTTAAAAGGTGCGTGACGTCATCAGGCGCGCGATTTTAAGAAGAAATTATGACCCAGCGCTCCCCCACCCCCACCGCTGGAAAAAAAGCTACGAGAAGGGAAACTGGCCTCAGCTCGGGTGCAGCTGCTGCTTCTCAAGAAGATATCTCACAGAGGAAAGCTGAAATGGAGGAACTTAAGACTACCATTCTAGGTGAGATAAAGAAGCAGAGGAAGGAGTATATGGAGGAGATAAAGAAGCAGAGGAAGGAGTATATGGAGGAGATAAAAAGTTTAAAAGCGGATATGCTGGTGTCTCACGAGAAAAATAAAGAAGATAAAGAAGACTTAATAAAACAAGTTATAACGACGGTAAAAAGTATGATGGATGAGTGGAAGGAAAAGGCTAATGCCGAGTTACAAACTCAAATTGAGGATGTAAAGGAAATAGCTGCTGGGATGGAAAGAAAGCTGGATGACAAGATAGATCCTACTATAATTTCGCTAGACCAACAAGGCGAAGCAATTAAAGAGCTAACTAAAATTGCTGAAGTGAATACTGAGGAGACCGAAAAACTCCGTGCCGAGAACAAACGCCTCTTAGAATTATTACATAAAACAAACGAGAAATGTATCGATCTGGAGGGACGCCAACGCCGTAAAAATTTGCGTATAGTTGGTCTGAGCGAAGGTCGTGAGGGGAGTCAAGATCCTCGAAAATTTGTTGCAAAACTTTTAATGGATATTTTGAATTTGGATCATGAACCCCTGTTGAGCCGTGCACATAGGGCTCTAAGACGGGCCCCTGGGATAGGTTCATCGCCCAGACAAATGATTGTAAAAGTGGCCTTTGACCATGTCTTCGAAGAAATGATGAAGATAATAATAAAAAAGAGAAACCTGAAATACGAGGGAGACAACATCAGTATTTTTAGAGACTTCCCAGCAGAAGTGGCCAAGAAAAGAGCTCTATTTAAAGAAACAAAAGGTATCCTGAGGAATGTACAGAATACTAAGAATCTGAGATATGGCTTGATGTACCCAGCAATACTGAGAGTAACTTATGATGACAAGGAATATCGTTTCGTTAAGCATACTGAAGCATTGAAATTCGCCCGAGGCATACAGCAGAAGCCAGAAGATGAAGAGAGAGAAGATGCGGAGGAAGAACCCGAGGGAGAAGGAGAGGACTGAACTTTTATCATCGACCTGTGGTTATGAAATACTCACTTAGAAGGAAGTGGAATAATGGGCATTTAGTAGTAGTTCTGTATTAATTATTAGAAAATATTTAATTATTCCATGATAATAGTATTACATATTATAGTATTAAATACAATTGATATTAGTAATTAGCAAATAGTAATATGAATAATAGAAATAATTACTAAGTACTAAGTATATAAAGTTAGTACCCCACCCCAATATATATAGCATTTGAGATAGGAGCTGGTATAATCAACATCTTTTTTAATAAAAAAAACGGAAGTCTTTAGATTAATGGCCACGTTAGTGTGGCTTTCACCTTCACATACTACACACTATACAAGTGTAGTTTCTTTTTTTTCTGAGCACCCTATTAACACCCTTTACTTTTTTTTTATTATTGATATTTCTTATTGTTTTTGTTTTTTATTGATCTTATATTATATATTATTTGAATGTAGATGTGAAGGATATTGTGTATTTAGTTTAAGAAGACATAGATGTGGATTAAGGTGGAAAGAAATTCTCATTGGATTGATGTCCGGGTGCAACGGGGAGCTGGGTGAGTCAAGAAGGCTACTCCAAAAAAAGCCGCCCTAATAGTAAAATGCATGATATAAAGGTGAAGACTGGGGGTGATGGAGTAACCTTCTGCAGTTGGAATGTAAAAGGAATTAATGAACCAATTAAAAGGGGAAAGGTATTAGCTCAGTTGAACAGATTGAAGACAGATGTCATTTTCCTTCAAGAGACTCATCTTAAAAAAGATGCTCAACATAGATTAACAGCTAAATGGATTTCTAAGGTGTATCATTCTACATTTATTCATAAATCTAGAGGAGTTGCAATAATTATTCGCAAAGGTATACCTTTCATACAAAGTTCTATTATAGAGGATAAAGAAGGCAGATATGTAATAATTACAGGGGAATTATATTCAAAAAAGGTAATTTTAATGAATATATATGCCCCTAATTTTGATAATCCATTATTTTTTAAGAAAATATTTAATAATATTCCTATATCCACTCAACACAATTTAATAATTGGAGGTGATTTAAATTGTACTTTAGATAATTATCTAGATAGATCATCCGCAAAAAGGAAAGCTGCCTCGAAATCAAGTAAATTCATAAATGCTTTTATCAATACATCTAATATTAAAGACATCTGGAGGTTAGATAACCCATCCGGACGAGAATATTCTTTTTTCTCGCCCGTACATGGAACCTATTCGAGGATAGATTATTTTTTAATAGATTCTAAATTACTTCCTTTTACGTATGATGCAAAATATCATAATATTATCATCTCGGATCATGCGCCATTAACATTTAAGATAAAATTAAAAGATATATCTAATAAAACTACTACCTGGAGATTTAACCCTCAGATATTAAAGGACAATGACTGTTGTAAATATGTGATGGATCAGATTAAATTATTTTTTGAAACTAATGATAATCCTGAAACTTCTCCATCACTATTTTGGGACACATTTAAGACATTCATGCGTGGCGCAATAATATCCGCACAAGCACATCTCAATAAAGAAAATCGAAAAATAGAACAAAATTTAGAAAATGAGATAAAACGTCTAGATAATGAAAATATAAAACAGCCTTCCAAAGAGTTAAGTAATAAAATTGCATCAGTAAAATATAGATTAAATAAAATATATTCTAATCAAGGATTAAACTTTTTCAACAAACTAAGCAAGTGTATTTTGAATTTGGAGATAAGCCACAAAAATTACTAGCACGACAGCTTAGAAAATTAGAAGATGAGAAGATGATACACGGAATTAGATCTGAGTATGGAAATATATTAATTACTCCAAAAGATATTAATGATAGATTTTTACAATATTATAAAAATCTTTATTCGTCAAAACTAACAGGACAAACAGATAGTATGGAAATATTTTTACAAGAATGTCAAATCAATAGCTTAGATCAGGAAGGTAGAGAATTGTTAAATGCTGAAATAACAGTAAAAGATATTATAGAATCAATTAGTTCGCTTAAGAACGGAAAAGCAGCGGGCCCAGATGGCCTGAGTGCAGAATTTTATAAAAAATTTCAAGATCTGATTTCCCCAAGATTACAAATAATGTATAGATATGCATATGACCAAGGAAAATTACCAGAATCTTTAAATGAATCCACAATTACACTCATCCCTAAAGTAGATAAGGATTTGGAAGATCCTGGATCATATAGAGCGATTGCCCTTTTAAATACAGACCAAAAAATATTAACTAAGGTCTTATCTAGGAGATTAAGTTTAGTGATCTCTAAATTAATACATTATGATCAAACAGGTTTTATCCCAAAACGTTACTCATCCCATAATCTCAGACGTTTGTTTAATATTATATATTCAAAAAGAATACGAGATACGGAACTAGCGGTTATATCACTAGATGCAGAAAAAGCGTTTGATCAGGTGGAATGGATGTATTTATTTAATATAATGGAAAAGTTTCAATTGGGGGATAGATTTTGTAAATGGGTAAGAATTTTATACTCGAATCCTATGGCAAGAATTTTGACTAACCAAATTTTATCAGCCAAATTCAAACTCTCTAGGGGATGCAGACAGGGATGTCCGTTATCACCCTTATTGTTCGCATTGGTGATAGAACCATTGGCGGAAAAAATTAGATCTGAACCTGAAATATATGGCTATAATACTGATACAACAATTAATAAAATTTCTTTATATGCAGATGATGTTTTGATTTATATTACAAAACCGGAAATTAGTATTCCCAACCTGCTAAACATTATAACTAAGTTTGGTGCATTTTCTGGGTATAGGATTAATTGGGATAAAAGCGAGATTATGCCAATAACAGGAATAAATCTTAATACATTACAACAATACCCATTAAAAGTAGTTACAGACAAACTTAAATATTTAGGGATTAACGTAACTAAAACTCATAACTCATTAATAAAATCCAACTATCCTCAACTATTAGATAAACTTAGAAAAAATATTTTATATTGGAAAACACTGCCTATATCCATGATTGGTAGAATAAGTGCCATAAAGATGGTATTTCTACCGCAGTTGTTATATTTGTTTCAGGCTATTCCTTTTTTTCTTCCGAAAACTTTTTTAAAAAAAATTGATAATATTGTCAATAGCTTTATTTGGGATTATAAAAATCACAGAATAAATAAAAAACATCTATGCAAAGCTAAGATAAATGGAGGATTAGCACTTCCAAACTTTTTATATTATTTTTGGGCTGTTCAGATTAAGAATATGAATTTCTGGTGGGTAAATATGGATCATGAACCGACATGGTTAAATATAGAAAAGGAGGACTGTCTACCTTTCAATGTAGGTTCGATAATTTTTGCACCAACGGAAGTACAAAAAAAATATTATAAAGACAACCTAATAATATATAATAATAGACGTATTTGGAAACAAATAGTTAAGACTCTACACTTGGATAATCTCTCATTTAGATTACCAATTATGAATAATCCATCGTTTAAACCTGCTATATTAGATGGGGGGTTTAAACAATGGGATGATTTAGGAATTACAAGGATAGAACATCTGTATAGAAAAGGAAAATTTCTTTTATTCCAGGAGTTACAAGATATTTATGGATTGTCTCCACAACATTTGTTTAGGTATTTACAAATTAGAGATTATATTAAATCCAATACACAAGAATATAAAAATAAAGAAGCAGGATTGTTAGATGAACTGTTTAATTTATATCCAAATACAGAAAAATTAATAGCCTATATATATAACATCATTTTGGATAAGGAGAATCCAATAACGGAAGTATATCGTCAAGCATGGGAAAATGAAATGGGATTGGCTATAACAAAAGAAAACTGGGAAGAAAGTCTACAACGAATACACCGGTGTTCATTAAACGCCAGACATATACTGATACAATTTAAAGTATTATATAGGTTACATTATTCGAAAACTAAATTAAATAGTATTTTTCCGAATCTCTCCGCTATTTGTGATAAGTGCAAGAAAGCAGAGGCAAATTTAATACATAGTTTCGTTACATGTCCTAAATTGAATTATTACTGGACAGAAATCTTTAAAGTTATTTCTGAAGTCATCAAAGTTAAATTGGACCCTAACCCAAAGCTAATAATATTTGGAATTCCGGATTTACATCTATCACTTACAGTAAATCAAAGAAATTTCTTTGATTACTGTTTAATAATTGGAAAAAAAATCATATTGAAATTTTGGAAGGGAACATTATCCCCCACAACCAAAATGTGGGCAACAGAGATGATGGAGACGTTACATCTGGAAAGAATTAGATTTGTCCTATTGGACAAGTATAATTCTTTTGAACAGATATGGTCTCCATATATACAGTATTTAGAGAAGTAGCTGTTCTTGGCAACACAGCTCGACGTGCACCCTGCGGGATTTGGTGAGAATAATTCATTTTTATATTGGAATTACATATATGTCTTTATTGATACTATCACTTGTAGTAGTGTTATTAATAATACATATTGTGGTTACTAAAAATGTTTTGTTTTTTTTTTTTTTTTTTTTTTTTTTTTTCGTTTCTCTTTTCTTTCTTATATATAATCAAATTATTATTTAATCACTCTCTTAATGATTTATTCTTTCTCTATTCTTTCTCTATCATTATTTCTAAAAAAACAGTAGATAAGTATTACTAGTGTTTTACTTAATGCAAATTGAATTAATTTGATATAAAGTTGTTTGAAGCATTGTAATTGATTACCTTTAATAAAAAAATATATTAAAAAAGGAATATGATGGACATAGCACGCCTTGAAGAAATGAGACTCCGACTCATAGATAAATATGACCAATTCTTAAGGAGGTGGTCTCCTTTCATCGACTTTTTGGAATCATGTGATGCAGCGGTACAATAAGGATTGCTGATTTCAGTTCATGACGTGGATAGATTTACATCTCCGAATATAGATTTGAAAATTTCTCTTTTAAGGGGCCTTCTCTTCTATTTCTACTTTCCAGTTTTTCTTTTTTCTTTTCTTTTTTTATTTTTTATATACACACTTCACGTTTTTCTACTCTCTACCATCTGTTTTCCACTTTTTCCCCTTTCTATTGTTTTCTTTTTCTTGTCTTGCTTACTTCCTTCTCATAACATAAAACTAGAGGTTGTACATAGAATGCATTACGGTATGACATAGTTGGCACCTAAAATTAGGTGCCACTGTATTGTTTTGTACTGTATTAACTTCTAATAAAATAAACAAAAAAAAACAAAAAACAAAAAAAAAAAATGCCTACTATGTTCTCTGTGCTGAAGCAAAGCAAGAATTTCATTGTCCTATCAGGGACACATGACAATAAACTCACTTGAACTTGAACTTGTGCTGGACGGAGCTCCAACACTGGCGACCTCGGCGAGATATCCCTGGCTCCGCGATGCAAAAAGTCAGCGACGCGGACCACAGCTCCACTGTATTCAAGTCGGCAGTCCCAGCACTCCGGTGCTTCCAACACAGGGACCCTCGGTAACGCACAGCCCGCTCAGCGATGGTAATACAGTGCTGCGCCTCAGTTGAAGCTCTGGCCGGTCAGCGGCAGGAAAGGTCGCGCCAATGCAGTTGGTAGGCCGCGCGTAGGGGGGCGAAGATGCGGCTCAGAGGAAAGACGCATCCTCGAGCCTTATAGGGATTGAGGAAAACAGTATCCCCCTCCCCCTCATCCTCAACATAAAAATAATCAAAGTCGTCCAAAATAAAACTTATTGACAGACAAACAATTTTAAAAAAAGAAGGAAGGGACGAACTGCTGCAGACGAGGCTGCCAGACTCGATGGGGCCACCACTTGTTATATGTCAACTCAAATTATGTCAACTCTGTTCCAGCAAAAAAATAAATGATAGATCATAGAATCGTGTGTCAGACCTTATTCTTGCTAACATACTGACTTTCAACTTATGAATAATCAACTTATAGCCTACCTCAAGTCACGCTGACGTACGATAGTTGGTACCACTGCATTCACTGCCGGCATGATGCTACAAGGAGGGCAGAATTGTAAAGTATAATGTTTATATTATGTAACGTCCTTGTGCTATGCATTTCTCCTGTGCAATTAATTATATGTATTGCAGGTGAAGTATGTAATTCATTTTCTTCCATAGTTTTGCAGTATCTCTGTACATTTGCTATTGCCATGCAGTTCGGGGCGTCTTCGCAACGTAATATATTGGTTGGTACCTTCAGTCAAAGACCAGCCACACCATCTTATGGTAGCGCCTCAGTTGTAAATGAGCATTTGTTCGTCGCTCAGGTTTGTTGTACCTTAGTGAAATCCCCCAATATGCAGAGGTCCAGTAATATCTGTAATAGGACCGCTGCTCAAACTCACGCCTCATGTTCAATTGTTGAACATACGCGGTACTATTTGACATATCCGTTTATAACTTGTAAAGTATTTCCATCTGAACAGTGTGCTTGTGAAATATCTCTAAATAGTTGGGCAGTTAGCAGAGCAAATGTCCCGCAAAAGTGCAAAAATTTCCAGCTTGAACTGGAAACCGATATTATCTGTGCTAGCAACAGAAACAGTAGAACAAGAGATGTGTATTTTTAAAGAAAACGATTGACGTTTTAATTGTATTGAAGGGCGTAATCCAAGGTGTGATATTTCTAAATATGTTTCGCTAGAGGGCGATCACGCCAAGGGTGCAACAGGTATGGAACCCTCTAAATTCACCTGTGTCAATACAAAGAAACTGGGGAAATTTGTAAATCCTTTCTATGCCCAGCAGTTACATTGTGCATGTGCAAGTGCTGAACTCATCTTGTACCATGATACTCCCCCCACATCTGCATTCACTCTCATCTACAACCATTCCGTAGCCCAGTCCGTCCCATCCTACGCAGGGACATTTCACAAGTATGAATATTACAGGATCTTGTACAGTTGGGCAAGATGACCGAAGAATGGTTAATATAGTTCAATCCAGATAAGAGTGAGGTGCTGCATTTTGGGCAGATTACGCCCAGTGAATAACAGAGCCATGTGGAATAATTCAGAGGAGAGCAGTATAGACGTAGAGGTTCATAGTGCCCTGCAAATGACACTGGTAGCTTGTGTCGTCGAGAAGGCTTTCGTCCCATTTGCCTTCATCAGTCAGGGCAATGAGCATAGTAGTTGTGACATTTTTTTAACGTCGTACATTTTGCTGGTGAGGCCGCATTTGGATCGTTGTGTTGTTTTGACCATCATATTACAGGGAGGAGGTGTCAGGCTGGAAAGGGTGCAGGCACGTGTGATGCTGTTGACAGTGCCTGCGGACCTGAGCTAAATGAGGAGGTTAAGCAGGCTAGGACATAATTCCGTGGAACGCAGGAAAATGACTAGTGAACATAGAGGCGTACAGTATAAAGTCGTGATTGGGAAAAGATAGGGTACATTTCATTTACCCAGAATCGATTAATCAAGAACCGGACGACACGGGGCTAATGTGGGAGCGGAGAGATATAAGGACTACGTAATTGGGGCAACGTTCGCATTGAGGCTGGTGGGTATGTCTAATACACTAAGTGCTCTCGATGTGGATTCCACTACACCGAAGATTTTGTACATAATTAGTTCAACGAGCACTTGCCCCCTGTTTGCGAAGACCAGATAAAATCCATTGAATTTTAGTTTAGTTTCTTTTTGTCATGTGTAATGGGATACAAATAAATACTTATGATTGCGTGATATCCAATGAAAATAAGACGATATATACATTCGATATATCCGGCCAAGGTAAAATGTTAAAGGACAAACATTTAGGGAAATTATGTAACTGAAGTCCGGTACAGTACGATTACTGTAATTTGAAAATACTTCAATTAGGTAGACGCGAGATCACGTGCCCACACTAGTTGAGGAGTGGACTGCGCAGTTGCCCGATAACAACTCCAAATAACTGTTCCTGATTAAACTCTACAAATGGTTGCTGGGGGGTGGGTTTGGGTTGAAATAAAACGCCTGCAAATGGTTCCTTGGGGGAGTCTTTGGGTTGAAGTAAAATATCTGCCATTGGTTGCCGGGGGGAGGGTTGGGTTGAAATAATTGCTCTGCAAATGGTTGCTGAGGCGGTTTGGTTTGAAGTAAAAGCTGTGAAAATGGGTGCTGTGAAGGGGGGGGGTGTGGGTGTTGAAGTAAATGCTCTGCTAATGGTTGCTGGTAGGTGGTTGAGTAGAAATAAAAGCTCTGCAGATGGTTGCTGAGGGGTTTGGGTTGAAGTAAAAGCTCTGCAAATGTTTGCTGGGGGTTGGGTTGAAGTAAAATCTCGGCAAATGGTTGTTGAGGTTTCAGGCAGATAGCGAGGGCGAAAACCCGGACATTTTATTTACAATCTACCCCAGCACGATCTCGTGATATTGTTAATTTTGGAGAAGGATTTAGGCTATTCTTCTGCATTATTTTCGACAGGTTAAGCAGTGCTGATTTCTAAATCATGCCCCTCCATTTTTTTCAGGCAGAACTATTACAGCAGGTAACTTTGAGTCCTTCCCTCAGTTAGATTAATAAATTATACTTAGTTAATTCCAAGTACAGTTATTTTTAAATACCATTCATAAATTCACATCAATCCAACATACATTATTAATTGTATGATAGGTTTATCGTTGTTTCGTGGCAATTTCTTTTAGTTATGCATTAATTGCTTCGTAAAAATAATGTTGCTCTTTTCCAATTATCCTCGTTCATTTCAGAAACCACTTCACTACGGACAAAAATTGGTAAGTTGTTATTATGAATAAAGTAGTGGATATATGCTGTTATCACCTGGTAAACCTTCCCTTGCGCCCTGGTCCAATTTTCCAGTAAATAATATGTTATACCGCTGTTACCTGTAAGTTAATGGTTATTTCGCTCTCTCATCTGACGGAGTTCCACCCAGTAGTTCAATTGTTGTTGTTATCTGTTACATGTTTTCACTAAATTTCTTATTTTACACTTACGGTGAAGACTCTCGTCTCTGTGATGGAGGGGAGGATTGTAGTGTCAAGATAAGTGGCCATAGTCAACATGCCACGTAAATATATGAATGTGATTTAATCCATTTATTATTGCCGGCATAGAAACATAGCAACATAGTCACATCGAAAATAGGTGCAGGAGGAGGCCATTCAGCCCTTGGAGCCAGCACCGCCATTCAATGTGATCATAGCTGATCGTCCCCAATCAATAACCCGTGCCTACCTCATTTGCATATCCTTAGATATCACTATCCCCTAAAGTTATATCCAACGCTCTCTAAAATGTATCCAGTGATTTGTCCTCTATTGCCTCTGTGGCTGGAAATTCCACACATTCACAGCTCTCTGGGTGAAAAAGTGTTAGCTCACCTCAGTATTAAATAGCCTCCCCTTTATTATAAGACTGTGGCCCCTGGTTCTGGACTCGCCCAACATTGTCAACATGTTTCCTGCATCTAGCTTGGCCAGTCATTTTATAATTGTATATGTTGATATAGGATTCCACATCACCCTTCAAAACTCAAGTGAATACAAGCCTAGTATTTTCAATCTGTCCTAGTGTGGCAGTCCTGCCATCACAGGGATCAATCTTGTGAACCTACGCTGCTCTGCCTCAATCACAAGGATGTCCTTCCTCACATTAGGAGAGCAAAACTGTACGTAATACTCCAAATGTTGTCTGACCAGAGTCATATACAACTGCAAAAGAGCTTCTTTACTCCTCTGCTGAAAATCCTCTTGTTATGGAGGCCAACATTCCATTAGCTTTCTTCACCTCCTGCTGTACCTACACGCCAACTTTCAGTGATTGGTGTACAAGGAAATCTAGGTCTCGCTGCCCCTCCCCCTTACCTAACATAACCCCATTGAGATAATAATCTGCCCACATGTTTTGCAGCCAAAGTGGATAATCTAACATTTATCCATATTATACTGCATCTGCCACGCATCTGCCCACTCACTCAACCTAACCAGGTCGACCCTGTAACCTCCTGACATCCTCGTCACACTTCACACTGCCACCCAGGGCCCCCCTCCGCTCATCAGGTGCCGAGGATTTTTCCCATCGATGAAAAATAAAAGATTTATGGTGTTAAAAAAATGTTGAGATTCTCTCTCTTGTCAATCACGCCATTAAGGCCACGCCCCTTCTGGTGGACCTGTTGTGGCAGTAGGCAAACTGCAGTGGATCAAGTGTGCGTGGCCAGTCCCTCGAAGCACTTCATGATGGTGGATGGCACTGCTCCTAGTTGCTTGTCAATAAGACGTGAGATTTTGAGTTTTTTTTGGCATTCCATAAACGTCCCTCCTTCTCAACTGCCCAATTACGTGCATTTCCACTCCATTGGTTCCACTCCCCATTTCCTTTCACTGCTACCACGTTTTCCATTATTTTATCTACTACCCCACTGAGAATCGTATTTATCATCCCCCGTTCCCTATTAATCACCAGTTGGTTCTATATTTTATCCCCTTTCCCACCATATCAGATTGCGCCATCTGCACCTTTTGTCTTCTTCAGTAATCACTTCCAAACTTGTTCAATATTTCCACCCTATCCTCCACCAGTCTCCCACCTGACTCGTCTACCAATCAACTCTTTCTCGCCTGTACTTGCTAGGTTTTGCTACACCCCTACCACTCATTACTTTCTATCCTCAGCTTCATCCGTCTCTCAAAACCTTCCGGCCGATTCGCCGTCTTTCTGATTTCTACGACTGATGTGGTATACCCTCTGAATTAGTCCTGCGGTTTGATTTTTGCTTAAGATCCAAAATCTGTAGTCTCTTGTATGTCCGTTTAAACCCTCGTCTTAATTTAACCTTATTTTCAACAATTGTTTTTGCTTTCAAAATACATTTGACTACGGCGGACATTCACAAATTGTTTTGAAATGTTTTGATGGTTTTCGAACTTCGTAGAGGTCATCGGCGTAATCTAAGGATGGTGCACTATTTGGACTGAAGCAAAATCAACGCTGACTGCTCTCGAGGCTTTTGGGAACAGTAACAATGATGAGGCCTCAGTTTGAGATCAAACGTTCTCTGATGTTAACTTGTTAACACAGCTGCAGCTTCAGGCAGATAGCAAGGGCGAAAAACAGGACATTTTATTTACAATCTACCCCAGCACCATCTCGTGATATTGTTAATTTTGGAGAAGGATTTAGGCTATTCTTCTGCTTTATTGTCTGTAGGTTAAGCAGTGCTGATTTCTAAATCATGCCCCTCCATTTTTTTCAGGCAGCGCCATTACAGCAGGTAACTTTGAATACTTCCCTCAGTTACATTAGCAATTGGTTAATTCCAGGTTCAGTTATTGTTTTAATTACATTCGTAAATAGATCACATCCATCCAATATACATTGTTTATTGTGTGATAGGTTGATCGCTGTTTCGTGCCAATTTATTTATGTTATGCATCAAAAAAAATTATATTGTTCTTTTCCAATTATCCTTGTTCATTTCAGAAACCACTTCACTGCGGACAGAACTTGGTAAATAGTTATTGTGCATAAAATAATGGATATATGGTGTTATAATCTGGTAAAACTGCTCTCGCGCCCGGGTCCAAACATTCCACTGAAGAATATGTTGTACCGTGAATATTAATATTAATATTGGAATATTAAGCTTTCTCGTCTGACAGAGTTCCACCCAGTAGTTCAATAGTTGTTGTTATCTGTTGTTCTTTATTAATATTTTTCACTTAATTTCTTATTTTACACTTACGTTGAAAACTCTCGTCTCTGTAATGGAGGGATGGATTGTCGTGTGAAGATGTGTGACCATAGTCAACAGGCCACGTAAACATATGAATGTGATTTAATACATTAATTATAGCAAGCATAGAAACATAGAACATATGTGCAGGAGGAGGACATTCGGTCCGTCGAGGCAGCACCTCCATGCATTGCGATCATGGCTGATCGTCCCCTATCAATAACCGGTGCGTGCCAACTTCCCATATCACTTGATTCCACTAGCCCCTAAAACAATATCTAACTCTATTTTCAACCCATCCAGTGATTTGGCCTCCACTGCGGCAGGGAATTCCACAAATTCACAACTCTATGGGTGAAAATGTTTTAACTTAACTCAGAGCACCCGTGGATTTTGAAGACAGCAATGAGAAGCAGCAAAAAGCAGCGATTGGCTCTAGCCCGAGTGGGAGGAGAGTTAGAAGTGAGTGAGAAGAGAGTCAGATGTGAGTCAGAATTGACCCGCATTTGACTTTGCTATTCTTTTTCCCTTAAAATATCTAAATACGCTTTTACTGTCCTTCCTTATAGTCTTGGCCTGCTTCCCATCGTTCTTCATCTTTTCAACCCGTATTGCCCGTTTTGTTTCATTCTGTTGTTCCATGAACGTTTCGCAAGCCGCTAGCTTCCGGCTCCCATTTGCTGGGTTATACATCTTTTCTTTTAGTTTGATTATATCCCTAACTTCTCTTGTCAACCACGGTTGCCTCCTACTACCCTTAGAAAAGTTCTTATTTTTTGGAATGAAATGATCCTGCGTCTTCCGGATTAAGCCCAAAAATTCCTGCCATTGCTGTTCCACCGTCATCCCTGCTTGGACCCCTTTCCAGTCTACATTGGCCAGCTCCTCTTTTATGCATTCATAATCCACTTTGTACAACTGCATCACTGACACTTCCGATTTAACCTTCTCCCTTTCAAATTGCAGATTAAAACTAATCATATTATGATTACTACCACCAAGCGGTTCATTTACCTCGAGGTCACTTATCAAATCTGATTCATTAGACAACACTAAATCCATAATTGCCTTAATCCTGCATATTATGTTTCCAGGCCCGATCCACCTGCAGCCACGTCTCAGTAATCCCTACAATGTCATATCTACCAACTTCTAACTGAGCTTCAAGCTCAACTACTTTAATTCTTCTTCTTCGCGTATTCATATACAATACTTTGAAATTCCTTACGCATCTCACCTTTCACATCAATCCCTATTACTCTTGGTCAAACTCTCCTATCCCTTTGTGACTTTCTTTCCCGTTAATTCTGGGGTCATTAACTATCCCTTTACTCTCTTTACCTTTAACTCCGTCCTTGACTCTCCCATTAGACACCCACCCCCCACTTATTTAGTTTAAAACCACCCGTGTAGCAGTGGGAAACCTGCCTGCCACAATGCTGGTCCCCCACCCGTCAAGGTGCAATCCGTGCATTTGTACATATAACAATTTCAGCACGGAAACAGGCCATCTCGGCCCTTCTAGACCGTGCCGAACACTTATACAGTTCACACTTACTCCAAAACAGATCCTGTGGTCTAAGAATATAAATCCCTGCCCCCTGCACCAGTTCCTTACCCATTCATTCAGGTCCTCGATCTCCCTGTTCGAGCTCTCGCCAGCACGAGGAACTGGAAGCAAACCGGAGATAACAACCCTGGAGGTCCTGCTTTGCAGCATTTTTCCGAACTCTCTGAAGTCACGCTGCAAAATATTCATCCCCTTCCTTCCAACATAATTTGTGCCGACATGCAATACCACTTCCGGCTGTTCACCTTCGCCCTTGAGGATTTTGTGAACTCTGTCCGTGACATCCTGGATTCTGGCACCAGGGAGGCAGCACACCATCCTCGAATCTCGTCTGTTGCCGCAGAAACCCCAGTCCGTACCTCTCACAATTCAGTCTCCAGCTACCACGGCGTTGTCGGACGTCGATCTCTTTGGTTTTGGCTCAACAGCACTTTTTGCTTCACAAGCCAGTGCGCCGCTCAGTGTGTTAACATCCTCTGTCCCGACAGCTTCTAAGGCAGTGAACCTGTTCTCAAGAGGTACAACACTCGGGGACCTTTGCATTCCATGTTTGCTTCCCTTTATCACCGCCACCCACCTTCTCTCTTCCAGTACCTTAGGTGTAACAATCTTACTGTAGGATTTGTCGAGGAACGACTCCGTTTCTCGGACGAACCTGAAGTCATCCACTTTCTTCTCCAGTTCCCCAACACGGTCCTTCAGGAGCTGTACCTGGATGCACTTCTCACGTTTGTAGCAGCCAGAGGCACCAGCGGTGTCCTTCACCTCCCTCATCCTGCGATCATCACACTGAATCAGCTTGCTTGGCATTTCCTTCTTTCGTCTCTCCCTCTCCAGCGTTTGGCGTGGCGTCCTCCCTCAGTGTACTCACATAAGACTCGCACTTTTCTCTCAGGGCACTTCCCTCGACAGGGTCGCATCCCTTGAGCAAGTCTTCCTTATATCAGATGCTAAATTGCCTAATTGTCCAATTTACCAATCTTCCAATCTAATTGTTCAGCCAACCACCACACTCACGCCGAACCTTCCTTCTTCGGATGGGCTTGGAAGTATGTGCTTTGTCCGACATGCACTCTGCCCTGCGAAAATGCTGTTTGCCCTGGTTTTAAACCTGCACTGAAGACTTACCAAGTCTAGCCAACGGTCTTTCTCACTGCTCGCAAAAAGACCTACATCTTCCCGGCTTTTGCCTCCACACTCTCCTTCCCGATTCCAAATTGGCACCTCTCAATGAAATATCATTGTTGTTTCATAATACAGCTTCCCTACAGAATCACAGCGTTGAGTAACTGGTTTGAGGGTTTTTTCACGAGGACGTTTTAAATGGCAATTGGTGAATACCAAAGGTATTAATTTCTTAATATGATCATTGTAATGCCACGCCGCACTACGACGTGCTGGTGCTTTGCTAAATATTAATAATTCAACATTAATTACTCAGTAATCTTACATATAATGTTAACGCCGTTTAAAAATATTCTGGTGTTTCCACTTACCCACTTCCAACTGGAAACGACTTCATGTGGTGAATGTGGATTTTATACACGGAAATATTCCGTCAATTTAGTCCACAGTCTGCATACGACTAATAGCAACCGTTACAATGTTCTTTGTATCGGGTTAAATTAAGTCTAGGAAGAAAATGTATTTTTCCAACAAATATCATCAGAATATACAATGGTATATCGGGTTAAATCAACTGATATTTAACTTCTCTGCACGGATTAGCTGTATAAATCAATTTTGGTTTTGGCTTATTTCTTCATCAGTTAACAAGATGAAAGAAATCGCAGGTAACGTAAAAATGCATACATTTGCTACTGAAAGAGACACAGATATGTACCATTCTGAAATTATAGCACTTTCATGTTATTAAAAGATCAACATTATTTTCAATGTCCTGTTTCAATCCAAGCCCAGTAGATGCCAAAACGCTATTTGAATCACAGCTTTATATTTGAAAAGCGAACACATAGACGCAAACATACACTCCATATAATGTCTATTGAAGTTAAGTTTACTGAATTCCAAATAGGAAATATACTTAGTATAACATGGAGCGGATTCTGGTTTATCCATCCTACTCAATGTAATGTGCGAAGCTATTGCCATGTGTTTGCTTATCTTGTCCAATAAACAGTTTCATATCGGTGTTGACAGCTGGGTGAATGTAGTCGTGGAAAATATCGTGTTGAGGGGATTATGTTTATTTGTGTTGCATCGAACAACATTGCTATATCTTGCATTTTACTTTGCTTTGAAACCATGCCGCAGAAAGAAAAATACATTTTTCCCCGGAAAAGTCAAGCCACGCATGGTGCTCTAAATGAATATGAAACACATCTAATTTATATTGTTATTCTCTATCCTGAATTGCAATCGTGAATATATGCTAGATGCAGGAATATTATTCCCGATGTACTAGATGCAGGAAGATTATTCCCGATGTTGGGGAAGTCCAGAACAAGGGGTCACAGTTTAAGGATAAGAGGGAAGACTTTTAGGACCGAGATGAGAAAATCATTTTTACACAGAGAGTGGTGAATCTGTGGAATTCTCTGCCACAGAGGTATTTGAGGCCAGTTAATTGACTATATTTAAGAGGGTTAGATGTGGCCCTTGTGGCTAAAGGGATCAGGGTGTATGGAGAGAAGGCAGGGATGGGATACTGATTTGGATGATCAGCCATGATCATATTGAATGGCGGTGCAGGCTCGAAGGGCCGAATGGCCTACTCCTGCAGCTATTTTCTATGTTTCTATGTTTCTATATTTTCTTTATGTTTCATGAGCAAAACATAGTATCCAGTCCCGAAATTATTATTTATTTACCAAATTATCACGATTGTAGCGGCCTGGTAGAGGTTTTGGCGGGGACACGCAGGAGTCCAGCCAAAAAATGGTCGGACACCAGTGTGTGCTCTAGACGTGTTTATTCTTCTGCGTACAGCTCCCTACTCCTCAGCTGACACGGTCGTTGTCCGGCCTTAAAAAAATACTCAGATAACGACCCCGTGGCTAGCGCCTCCCCCACCAAGACGACGCCCTCTAGAGCCGATGGTTCGTCGTGACCTTGGGATGCTATCAGGTGCCGCCACAAGGTCAAGAAAAGGTCAGACGTCAGGCAGGTTCAACAGTAGTTTTTAATGACACAGCCCCAGAGAAGGATCTCGGGAAACCCCGTGGCATACCAACGCCGCTGTCCCTCGATAGCCGAGGGGGATGACGCAAGGAGAGGCCTAACCCCCAGGAACCGCTACACGATGCTGCATTTACAAAGCCATTTTAATTACGTGGTACATTTCTTTTGTTTTTTTGACTAAACCCCATGAATATTCTGCGTCGTCGGTGCCTTATTTGTAGTACTTTATTAGTAAATATTTCTCCATGTGATTTCAGAATTAAAGAAAATCGAGCAACCCTCACGTAAGAATAAACTTTTGTACAACCAATGCAATTAAAGTATTATCTCCTAGTAGCTATTGAAACAGCCCATTTTAGATTGTCGAATTGCATCATACAAGATAAATTATTTAACAAAAACGATTTATTGTTGTTATCAATCATAATGTTTCTCAATAATTTTACGATTTTAATGTTAAGATGAATGCAAAAATCAAGTAATTAGAAAATACTTAAATATAATGTACTGGATGGTCCTCGATAGATCACGCCTGCGTTTAAATCACACAATAATTCTAGATATGCAATTCCCAGAAGCACTCACACGCAAAAATAATATTTTTAGGCGGAGGTACAAAAAGACGTGTTTATTCTTCTGCATACAGCTCCCTAGTCCTCAGCTGACACGGTCGTTGTCCGGCCTTAAAAAATAACTCAGATAACGACCCCGTGGCTAGCGCCTCCCCCACCAAGACGACGCCCTCTAGAGCCGATGGTTCGTCGTGACCTTGGGATGCTTTCAGGTGCCGCCACAAGGTCAAGAAAAGGTCAGACGTCAGGCAGGTTCAACAGTAGTTTTATGACACAGCGAGAAACACCACCCCCGAGAAGGGCCCTCGTGGCATGCCGACGCCCCTGTCCCTCAATATCCGAGGGGGATGACCCAAGGAGAGCCTAACCCCCAGGAACCGCTACACGATGCTGCATTTACAAAGCCATTTTAAACACGTGATACATTTGTTTTGTTTTGTTTTTTACTAAACCCCATGAATATTCTGCGCCGTCGGTGCCTTATTTGTAGAATACTTTATTAGTAAATATTTCTCCATGTGATTTCAGAATTAAAGAAAATCGAGCAACCTTCACGTAAGATTAAACTTTTGTACAACCAATGCAATTAAAGTATTATCTCCTAGTAGCTATTGAAACAGCCCATTTTAGATTGTCGAATTTCATCATACAAGATAAATTATTTAACAAAAACGATTTATTGTTGTTATCAATCATAATGTTTCCCAATAATGTTATGATTTTAATGTTAAGATGAATGCAAAAATCAAGTAATTAGAAAATACTTAAATATAATGTACTGGATGGTCCTCGATAAAACACGCCTGCGTTTAAATCACACAATAATTCTAGATATGCATTTCCCAGAAGCACTCACACGCAAAAATAATACTATTTTTATGCGGAGGTACAAAATTACTATTACCCGATATACCGTGTATAATTGCGGGACTAGTCTGACAGAACGTAGCTATGCGACCAAAATATAAGATAACATAACAACTAATGTATAATGGCACCTCCTGGATGCACATTTTAATTTTTTTAATTGCTGGTAACATTGACTCTATCAATGGAGACAAAAGCAATGAGATTAATTGTTGATTTATACAGACCACATGTTATAAATGTTGCATGTAACCTGACCTTACATTGATTTATCTGCGTCATTTCTCACCGCCTCCCCTCTCTCTTAACCTATGCTCTGTCTATCTCGTCCTGTATCTGTCTCTGATATATGTCTCTCTGCATGGAGAGAGAGAAGAGAGAGAGATGAAGAGAGAGAGCGAGAGAGAGAGGAGGAGAGAGAGAGAAGGAGAGAGAGAGAGAGAGAGAGGAGAGACGAGAGAGAGAGAGAGAGCAGAGCGAGAGAGAGAGAGAGCAGATAGAGAGAGAGAGAGAGAGATGAGAGCGAGAGAGAGAGAGCGAGCAGAGAGAGAGGAGAGAGAGAGAGATACGCGAGCAGAGATAGTATAGAGAGAGCAGTCTAGAACTCGAGATATCCGAGCTCTCCTCTCTCTCTCCTCTCTCTCTTTCCCCCCCTCTCTCTCTCTCTCTCTCTCTCATTCTCTCTCTCTCTCTCTCTCTCTTTCTCTCTTTCTCTCTCTCTCTTTTTCTCTCTCTCTTTCTTTCTTTCTCATTGTTGGAATATTATTTGAGTGGTCTATGAAGCGTATACTGTATACTTTGTGTTACCTCCCATGGATTTTGTCTTCCGACTGATCCTTAACTCCAAAAGAAGAAGAATGAATCTGAGCATACAGCCTCATCAGGAATAAATTAATTTATAATTTATATTTTCTTGCATCTCAACCACCAGATTTCTACTTCGCTGCATTTATTGGTGCAATTATTTGAATAATAAACCTGTATATCAAATCAAAAACATCAACACCAAGCAAAGTTCATGCATGTTTTCAATTTACCTACTCAGATTAGTTTCCCCTATTCATCCCACTGTTAGAAAGTTTTTTGTCCGGTTTCAATTTAGCTATCGCGGAGTACTAAATACATAACTAAGACATGGCACATAGATATGCCACTGTTATCGATAATATTGTTGTGAGGTATTGCGTAATATATGAACTAACTTATTAATAATCTTATCAATTCATGTTTACAAACTCACGTGACATCTTTAAAATGTATTTTTAAAAGTCTATTTTTAATACTATATCTTAAACAGATCAAAAGGTGGAAGAGGCAGAAGCAGGTTAATTGGTTTATTAATGTCATTTGAAATAGTGAGACGCTTAATTGGCTATCAATATAAATTGATCATTGACTTTGAATAACGTCAACATGTGAATAACGTCAACATTCCATCAATCTGTACAGCAGCATCGTAATTCCAATCGCCTTTACTCCACCGAAAAAAAAAAGATAATTGTGTAATGAGTTGACTCGAACACACATCAAGATACAACACATGTTTATTACATCTATTTACAGGAAGGATATGCAGACATGACATCTCCGAGCTGCTACTCATACTAACTAGCGTAGGCAAGCTCTTGAGAATATAAAGCACATCACTATTAAAACGCACTATAAATGGCTAGTATGAAATAGCCAATCTACATCTTTCTTTGTAGAAACAATAGAAGCATCGGTGGCTAAGCAATAAAGGTGGAATGTTAATAATACATTTGCAAAATTACACAAAATCGCTATATCTAACGGGTAGTCTGCAAACCCGTCCGGCCCGTGTGCTGTACGGGTTCGCCTCACCTCCTTTCACCGGAGAAGATAACGGGGAGGGAAATGGGGAAACGACAGGCGACCAGACAGGCAGGGAGGGTATACCAAACGCGAGACATCAGGATATGGAGCCGCAGGACGCGGTTCCGTCACCGGAAGGATGTGTAGAGGATTGCTTTATGGATGACTCCGTCCGATTCGACCAGATAAGAGCGTGGCTCTTTGGCAGGGCCGTGGATGCCCCAAAATTGCATAGCACTTGTTTGTCTGCAGACTGACCACTTGACCACTTAGAAACATAGAAACATAGAAAATAGGTGCACGAGTAGGCCATTCGGCCCTTCGAGCCTGCACTGCCATTCAATATGATCATGGCTGATCATCTAACTCAGTATCCTGTACCTGCCTTCTCTCCTTACCCCCTGATCCCTTTAGCCACAAGGGCCACATCTAACTCCCTCTTAAATATAGTCAATGAACTGGCCTCAACTACCTTCTGTGGCAGAGAATTCCACAGATTCACCACTCTCTGTGTGAAAAATGTTTTCCTCATCTCGGTCCTAAAAGATTTCCCCCTTATCCTTAAACTGTGACCCCTTGTTCTGGACGTCCCCAACATCGGGAACAATCTTCCTGCATCTAGCCTGTCCAACCCCTTAAGAATGTTGTAAGTGTCTATAAGATCCCCCCTCAATCTTCTACATTCTAGCGAGTACAAGCCGAGTCTATCCAGTCTTTCTTCATATGAAATTCCTGACATCCCAAGAATCAGTCTGGTGAACCTTCTCTGTATTCCCTCTATGGCAAGAATGTCTTTCCTCAGATTAGGAGACCAAAAAAAAAAAAAAAAAAAGATTAGGAGACCAACACTGTACCCAATACTCCAGGAGTGGTCTCATTAAGACCCTGTACAACTGCAGTAGAACCTCCCTGTTCCTATACTCAAATCATTTTGCTATGACGTGCGACACCACGTGCGACAGGTTTAAGTGGCTTGCTGGATTAGTCGACGAAGCGTTTCTGCGTGTCACTTTTGAATTGTAGTTGCTTCTGAACTGCGGGCGGGGAACAAACTTGTGGCTGCAAAAGCTGCTGAGACACAGGCAGAGGAGCACGGGTTTGGCGAGACATCAGTAATGAGTTGATTCGAACGCAGATCAAGATACCACACATGTATATTAAATCTACTTACAGCATGGATCTGCAGACATTACATCTCCGAGCTGCTACTCATACTAACTAGCGTATGCAAGCTCTTGATAATATAAATCACATAGTTTGCGGAGTCACTACCAACAAGCACTACAATTGGCTTGTTAGTAGTGACTGTTGTTAGTAGATTGGCTATGAAATAGCAAATGTACATCTTTCCTTGTAGAAACAAAAGAAGCATCTGATATATTGTCTTTCGCTGTGGTCAAAACGGTAGTCTTTCGAAGTGATCAAATCAAATACTTTGTTTTGTTCAGAACTCGAAGCTATTAAAGGACGCCTCAACAATTCAGGTAATAAATGTCAATGCATATGGAAAGTGCGTCGCTTCTGCACTTCTGATCGAAGACGTGGTGTTGTAAGCAACTAGTACCTAGAAGCTGGCTTAAAATAAAACACAAAATGTCAGAGTAACTTAACGCGTCTGGTAGTATGTTTGGAGAATAGAGGAAGGTTTTGTCACTACCGGGACTCGTCGTCAGATTCATTGTGCTGGGAGGGGGGCAATACAACATCTGGCGAGAGATAGGGGATCAGGGGAAACGGTTTCAATTGGCAAATGGTTAGACAAAGGAGGGAGAGGAATGGGCAAAATGCGTCATATGAGGTGGAAAAGATAGAAGCGCGGTTTCTTGTGAAGTCAGACGAAAGTATATGGATGGAAATGGACGGAAGGCAGATGGAAGGGTTTGAATTGGTGCGCATCCAGTCAAGGCACAGGGAAGAAAATGCAAATTCAAGGGAAGATAGTGTTTTATACTTTATGTATATACGAATGGAGAATTCAGTGTTCATACGAGTGAACATCATCCTTGTGGAACAAGTTGATCTTCTTTCAGTTCACGTGCAACCTTACCTGTCAATGGAGGAAGCCCAGAACAAAACAGCCATTGTGGGAATAGGAAGGTAATTAAAAATGGTTTGCAACTGGGAAATCCAGCGAGCCTTGGCGAAAATGTTCAGCGAAAGGCTCGCCTGGTAACAGTTGGCTCGTCGATGTAAAGTAGGCTACACCGTGATACCTCTGTCTCACCTAGAATGATAGGTGAGCTGCCTGGATATACCTGATAGATGAGGTATAAGTACAGGAGCATGGTAAAGCACTGAGGTTGCATGGTAAAGTTCCCGGGAAGGGGTGGTCTGTGTGGAAAGGGATGGTGGAAACAAGGAGTTACGGATTGAGCGTTTCTTTTTCGCAAAGCGGAAACGTTATGGGGATGAAACTTTTTGACGAGTAGTGGGATCACGTGCAGGATGGCAGAAATGTAGTTGAATGCTGAGTTTGATGCGGAGGCTTGTGCCGTGAAAGGTAAGGACCTCGAGTAATGCATTCTTGTCTCGTTTGCGAGGATGGGAATAGAGCAGACAAACGGACGCAGTGATGGAGCGGACGACGGATTCACCGATATGGGGGGAGGGGGTTGTGAATTCGGGTAATCAAGAAGGGAAACAAAATATCACCGGTTTTCGACAATCTATCTTATGTGAATAATTCAATAAGCAACTCATGCTCCTGGCACCTGGTCGTCCCATCAGATTACAAACATGCCAATCACTGCAGAATCTAAGCCACATAAATATGCACATTTATTTGAGAATTGGTGGTTCACAGGTGACGGATTTTACCAATGGTATTCTCTTTCCAGGCGAAGGGATACTTCAAGCAAAATTAAGTAATTATTAAGATGAATTTAACTTGCAGTAAAAGTTCTTATTGAATGTGCCCATGTCATGATTATACGTATTACCAAGCACTGTTTAAATATCTGCTTTGAATTATGAATTGATACAAAGTACATGTTTTTTCTGCATCATGGTATTTTCACATGGCATCACAGAGAATACAGAATTTTATTTTGCACAGTAAATTTTTCGATAGAGCTACATAATTAATGCGAAAGTTGTTACAAACATAGAAACATAGAAAATACGTGCAGGAGTAGACTATTCGGCCCTTCGAGCTTGTTCCCTGCTTTTCATTGGAGAAAATTGCTTCCAACCATCTAAGTAATTGATTTATAAAAATCGTACATCGCAGCTATTCCACTTCACTTTCCGTCAATTTAACAGCGTTCAAAAGTCGTCTTGCTTTTATTTTTCTTCTAATGAAATCCATGAATGTATCGTCAAAGAACAGATAGATAAACAAGTTACGTTCGCCACAACTGTTAAGAGCTCAAAATATTGGGCATCCTGCCGACAAATCTCCTCGAAAAAGGTCATGTGGTGGACAGAAGTGGTTATAATCAAGGAGAGAGGTAGAAAGACCATTTGATCGTAATAAAAAGCAGCGGGTTGGGCGCAACATATATTGATCACCGGAAAACGTATGTTGTACGATCTCAACGATACTATATATATTTTGGACATGTGCACTCTCGCACTCATGTTCACTTCAGTGTATCATGTTCAATAACTTTGGACATCGCATATTTCCATCGCTAAAAGTTCGTCTCCATCGCACAATAATCGACTTTTAAAAACAATTCTAGAACATAGTGCGAAATAAACCTACAGTTAAAATGCTGAATGCCGCTGAAAATCGGGGCTCGGTTATAACATCCGCGTATGTGTCGAATGTCGAGTGTAGACAACACAGCATATGTCACTACTTAAAGGTGCCTATATATTTATCTCCTCAGTGCAAGCGCTTATGGAATCGAAAGGTCAGGAATTGTAACGGTTAGATTATGGTTGCTTATAATAACATGGATCACATTGTACTTTTAATAGCACTGCGGTGGGAGGCAATGGGAGTGCTGGAATCTTACGTTCGGGAATGGCTTGAGTTGGAGGACAGATTCCCGTGGGGGGGGGGGGGCTAGGTGTAGGGAACGGGTGCGTTGGGGTAGCAGTCCCAACGGGGCTGCACTTGGTCTAGTAAACCAATAAAAATGTACGTTTCTTTCGATAACACGATTACAAGGACATTCAAAAACTTATAATCTGGGATGATTTTTTTTTTTGGCAGAATTACAAGGAATGATTCGAAGATTCGGTAATAAAATATGATCTATTTCCCTGGACGTTTGATTCATAGAATCATAGAAAATAGGTGCAGGATGAGGCAATTCGGCTCTTCGAGCCAGCACCGACACTCAGTGTGATCATGGCTGAACGGCCCAAATCCATAACTCGTGCCGACCTTCTCCCCATATCCCCTGATTCCACTAGCCCCTAGAGTTCTATCTAACTCTCTCTTAAATCCATCCAATGATTTGGCCTCCATTGCCCTCTGTGGCAGAGAATTCAACAAATTCACATGTGAAAATATTTTTTTCTCACATCAGTCCTAAATAGCCTCTTCTTTATTCTAAGACTATGGCACCTGGTTCTGGACACTCCCAAAATTAGGTACTGCATCTAGTTTGTCCAATCACTTTATTATTGTATATGTTTCTGTAATATCCCTTCATCCTTCTTAACTCGAGTGAATACAAGCCTTGTCATTACAATCTTTCCTAATATGCCATTCCCGCCATCCCATGCATCAATCTCGTGAACGTACGCTGCACTGTCACTGTCACAAGGATGTGCTTACGTAGTTATAACGATCCAATACGTAGTTATTTCGAAATATATGCTGGATGCAATTATTCGGATCATTGAATGGAGAAAGTACATCTTGAAGAGCAAATTTTGAAGAGCACAATTAAATATTTATTCAAGCAACAAACGAGAAACAGAAAAATAATCAACTATCAGTAATGTAACAATACAAAACAACAGGTCTGACAACCCTCTGAGTATTCGTTATTCTAGTCTGGCTTTCAACAAGCTCTCCCTCTCCCTCTTTGCTGAAGCTCTTTTCGCACCCCGAAGGTGAAGCTCATTTCTCTCCTCGAAGGTGAAGCTCATGCTCTCGTGGTAGAAGAGTGTATTTGTATAATATGTGTTATCTCTAAGAACAACAAGTAATTATGTGTCAAACTCGCTTACCACCTTGGTACCATAATGACATGAATTATGTGTCCTACCAGACAACGAGCTAGTCTCGGAGGTCTCAAGGAAGCCAAAGCTTATCTTAGTGATCTCGTAGGTGGCCTCGTGATTTACTGGTGCCTTCGAGTTAGCATAAGCATTCTTCGAAAACATCGGCTTTTTAGTATCCTAAGCAGGGTTTAAAATCTGCTGCTGCAAATGTAACTGATATCTCCATGTTACGTTATTTTGATTGTTGAACCCTTAAGACCCTGTCCCACTTAGGAGACCTAAACAGCAACCTCTGGCGACCTTGCCCGCCACCCATTAAAAAAAACAAGGTCGACGTGACCATCAACATCCTACCACCTCCCACGCATATGTTGAAAACCTTCCTTGACTATGAAGAAAACCTGCTTCGACTAGACCTGCGACTAAAAAATTATCGATTTGAAAACGGCAACCTATTTTTAGTCGAGGCCGGTGTTAAACTTGATGAAAAATAGCAGCAACCTAGATGAAAACTCGACCACGCGGAAACCACTTTCAAACATTGGGGAGAGTGACCAAAACATCCGGTGACCTTATGGAAAGCTTGGGTGGCGGGCAAGGTCACCAGAGGTTGCTGGTTAGGTCTCCTAAATGGGACAGGGGCTTAACATTACACACGCGGGCATCGTCGGGTTGCTTAAATACATATTGCGCGCCGATTATCATTTGGTGGTTGCTGCGCCCCTTATGCCCATGTGCTCCATTGACTTTATTTGGTGCTTATTTACGACAAATATTTCACAAGAAAGCTTCCATCTTAGTTAATATCAGAAGTATATGTTGTTTAAATGGAAACGAAATTAGACTTGGATTACTAAAATAATTTAAGTTGGGATAACAGATTGCTTGATCTTCACATGATGAGAGCATAGAATAATATTATTTACGTACAGTGGCCGTAACATGGTTGTTTACATCTCAGACAAGACACAGACGTGAAAGGTTCATTTGCGCATGGATTTCCACATGTTTAGTTTTACATTGTGTCATCATTTCAGAGGATACCATTGAAGTAAAGACGAAAGGTAAAATCTCTAATTCCTTACAAACGACTTTACCCACGTCCGAAGAACTGCCCCGACCACAAATGTCGCCTACCAGGGTTAAGTTTCTGTTTGTCGAACCTGAAGTAGAACTCGTTCAGGTCGTTGGTCAGCTGACGATTGTCCAAGGAGCGGGAGGGTGTACCTCATGTAGCTGGCGATCTCTTGCAAGCCGTTCCAAACTGAGGAACAGTCATTAGCTGAGAACGTGTTCTTCAACGTGCCCGGTAGAGAGCATTCTGACTGCTTGCGTCGTGGCCTAGTTTGGCAACTTGAACGTCCAGGAGCGAAAAAGACTTCAACAAGTTATGACCACTCCCCAGTCCTTCACCGGCTTTTACCTCTCCACCGTCTAAGGAATATATCGTAGTCGCTGCCTCAAAAAGGCTGCCAAATCATCAAGGACCCACACCATCCTGGCCGCACATAGATATCTATCGAGGGGGCGCCATCGGGCTACTGTGCCTGCAGCTGTCTGTCCTTTTCACCTGTTTTTTTGTTTTGGAGTCTTAAATGTTTTGTTCTAAGCTCTAGTCTTTTGTGTGTGGGGAGGGGGGGGGGGACTATATTCTCGGTCCCTACCTGGTCGGAGTTGCGGCTTTCCACCAAGCCGCATCTTCGCCCCTTCCTCGTGGCCTACCAACGGGCCTGGAGTGGCGTTTCCTGCCGGGACCGGCCAGAACTTCAGCTTCGGCGGCTGCATAGCGCTGAAGCACCATCGCGGAGCGTGCGATGCCTTACCCGGGTCGCGGTGTGGTAAGCTCCGGAGTGCAGAGCCCACCGACTCCAACATCGCGGAGCTGTGGTCGCGGGGCGTCCATTTCAAGCATGATGAGATGTATTTATATTTTATCAATATCTTTATAATTTCTTCGTCTTACATCTTATACGCAATTTGACAAAACATGATTTTGGAAGAGGGAGAAATAAAAACAAACTAACAATATTTTTTATTCAGTTTTGCCTGAGTAACTGAATTAGTTTGCACCTCTGAGATAATCTGGCCCTTTACGAGCACTTTATTTTTCTATAATATGAAAATGTTAAATATCAACAACAATGCTATTCACTCATTTCCATTTGATCCACAGAAAATGAATCGCTGAATTTAGCACTTCAGAGCATGAGTGAGGAAAACACAATTCCATCATATTTTCAATAATATGCGATGAAATACGACATTGCTCTAATCTTCATCACCTGCTTTTCGTAATCCTATGCGTTTCAAACAAGCTGGAAATCCCCGTTTACAAATATGTATCATAGAATAATTAACGCGGGCAGAGATACAATTCAGCTTTTATTTTCCAGCTTGTACCCTGGACACACAAGGGGCAAGCATTGGAATTGTGAGCAATAAAAACATACCTAGAGGAACAAGATTTAATGAAATTGGGCAGATGACAGAAAAGCAGGACCTACAGGGTAGTGATTTCAGGATTGCTTCCAGAACCTCGTGCTAGTAATGGTAAGAATATGAAGTTAGAGCATATGAATATTTGGCTGAGGTGTTCGTGCATGGGGCAGGGACTCGGCTTTCTGGATAATTGGGATCTCTTCCGGGTTATTTTTTAACTATGGGGAAAATCCTCTGGCCCTGACAGCTGGAGGCGGACTATGAGTAAGATGGCCAAAAATCACAGCCCTAAGTGGTCGCATGTTTTCCAAAATCAATACAGAGCGCAAACAGGAAGTAGTCAAGGTTAGAGTTTTAATTATATAGATTTTCAAAACAAACCAACCAGATTTGCCTTTTCAAACAAACAACATTTGCCCTTTCAAACCAACCATATTTGCTTTTTCAAACCAATCAAATTTCCCTTTTCAAACCAACCACATTTGCCCTTTCAAACCAACCACAGTTGCCTTTTCAAACCAACCACATTTGCCTTTTCAAACCAACCACATTTGCCATTTCGAAAAAAACATTTGCCTTTTCAAACCAACCACATGTGCCTTTTCAAACCAACGACATTTGCCTTTTCAAACCAACCACTTGCCTTTTCAAGCCAACCAAATTTGCCTTTTCAAACCAACCATATTTTCCATTTGAAACCAACCACATTTGCCTTTTCAAACCAACCCCATTTGCGTTTTCAAACCAACCACATCTGCTTTTGCAAACCAACCACATTCGCTTCTTCAAACCAACCAAATTCGCTTTTTCAAACCAACCACAATCGCTTGTTCAAAGCAACCACATCTGCTTTTTCCAAACCAACCGCATCTGCTTTTTCAAACGAACCACATTTGCTTTTTCAAACCAATCAAATTCGCTTTTTCAAACCAACCACAATCGCTTTTTCAAACCAAGCACATTTGCTTTTACAAACCAACCACATTTGCTTTTCAAACCACCCACATCTGCTTTTCAAACCAACCACATTTTCAAACCAACCACATTTTCAATTTCAAACCACCTTAAGGGCACTCGCATGTCATGTAAAACCACACTCATAGTTTAGTAGACATGTGTTGAGTGTTCAGTTGATTCTGGGCTCACACATTTCCTGGGTTTATAGTCCCCCCCCCCCCCCCCCCCCCCCCACCCCCGTCCCCCACACCGGAAGGGGCGTTGTCTTCATGGCGTGATTGACAGGGGAGAGATCCTCAACATTTTTAAAATATTAATAAGACTTTTATTTGTCATCGATGGGTAAAATCCTCTTGCCATGAGAGCTGGAGGGGGACTCTGAGTACGATGACCAAAGACCACAGCCGTAAGTGGTAGCGTTTTCTTTTATTAATCAACATACAGTGCAAAAGGACGTGGTCAACTTTAGACTTTTAATTATATAAATATGTCAGCCTTGAAAGGGTTCAGAAATGATTTACGAGGGCGTTGCCAGGACTATAGGGTGTGAGCTTTCGGAAGAGGTTAAGTAGTTTGGGTCTCTATTCCATGAGAGCGCAGGAGGAAGAGGGAAGTTCTTATGGAGGTATGCAAAATCATGAGAGCAATAGATCCGGTAGATGCACAGTATTTTCCCAGAGTAGGGGATTCGAGAATCAGGGAGAACAATGTGGGTTCAAAGTGAACGGCAAAAGATTGAATAGGGATCCGAGGGTTAACTTTTTCACACAGAGGGTGGTGGGTGTATGGACAATGCTGCCAGAGGAGGAAGTTGATGCTGGGACCACCCCATCGTTTAAAGAAACAGTGGACAGATACATGGCTAGGATATGATCGGAGGGTTATGGATCAAGCGCAGGAAAATGGGTCTCGTTAAGGTGGGACATGGTTGGCCGTTGAGGGCGAGGTGGGCCGAAGGGCCTGTTTTACACTGTATGACTCTATGACTCTATGAATGCAGTGTGTGTCGTGAAATTACCGGTGAGGGAAATTGGCAGACAACAAAACGATTGCGTAAAGATGGAACTTGCCATTAGTCAACGACTCCCAGCATCACCTGCACAGAAAGACACGAAGTTATAAACCACAGAAACAGGCTTTAGACTTAATTCGTCCTTGTTGATCCATATAAGCTAGTAATTTTAACCGTATTTCGCCCATAACTCTGTGGAACATGTTTACGAATGCTCTTGGCGAAATTTATTTTATATGTAGATATTTGATGTGTATCCGCTAAATCTCTCCTGGCACTATTGCTAATAACTGGAACATGTACTTCACCACACACACCTAAGCCTATATCGTTTGTCACGGCCCAGATAACTTTATCGCTCTCTTCCAAAGTCATGTCTGATCACCAATGCTATGCTAAAAAAAGCTACGGAGGCCAAATCACTTGATTTCTATTCAGGCAGAAATAGATACATTCTCGATTCGATCGGGCGTTAGGGCGTCATGGGGATAAGGCAGGAGAGTGAGGTGAGGAAGGAGAGATAGATCAGCCATGATTGAATGAAGAAGACTTGATGTGCCGAATGGCCTACTACTACTCTTAACGCATTACCTTAGGACCTTATAACCAATCCACTTACACTTTTAGAAAAATACTGTGTTTAAATAATACTTCCTTTGCTTTTTGCAGATAAGCAATTGCGCCAGAAAGAGGCAGGTGAGGCCACGCCGAACAAACGAAATACGTTAATGCAAAACCAGCATGGAAAAAAACATACACCATTATTGTTATTGTCGTTATTGTTTTGGGGGATTTGCGCAGTGAACCATTTTGGTAAATCAACGTGCTATTTTCTTTGTACTGGCGAAAGAACTGTGGAACTGTAGTGCTTGTAAATATTTATTCAATCAAATTTTACGTTTAGAACTGAACACAAAGTGCAACACGCCTGGTGAGCGACAAATGTTGGTCCCTTGAAGGCAGAAACAGGTGAAATTATTATGGGCAACAAGGAAATGGAAGAATAGTTGAACAGGTACATTGGTTCTGACTTCACTAAGGAAGACACAACCATTCTCCTAGACGTGATAAAGGACAGATGATCTAGGGAGACAGTGGAACTGAAATAATAATAATAATAATATAATAACTTTATTTATAAAGCACTTTAAACAACTACAGTTGCCACAAAGTGCTGTACATGAGAAATCATGAACGAAAAGCTATTACAAACAATTAAAAACCATTAAAAACCGTACAACGAAGGACTATAAAAAACACACTAAAAATTAAAAGACATTAAAAGCACTAAAAACAGGAGCAATGCCTCAGCCAGTGTCGAAAGCCAAAGAATAAAAATATGTTTTTAGGGAGGATTTGAAGATGGACAGTGAGGGGGCCTGTCTGATGTGCAACGGCAAGGTGTTCCAGAGTGCCGGAGCAGCAACAGAAAAGGCTCTATCCCCTCTGAGCTTCCGCTTAGACATTGGTACCTCAAGGAGCAGCTGATCAGCTGACCTGAGGCACCGGGCAGGAGCATATAGGTGGAGCAGCTCAGAGAGGTAAGGCGGGGCGAGCCCATTCAATGATTTAAAAACAAATAAAAGAATTTTGAAATGAACTCGAAAGTGCACTGGGAGCCAGTGTAGGGAGGCCAAAATTGGCGTAATGTGCTCCCTCTTTCGAGTTCCAGTCAAAAGGCGAGCGGCAGCATTTTGAACAAGCTGGAGACGAGCCAATGAAGCTCGTGCGACTCCACAGTAGAGTGCGTTACAGTAATCCAGCCTAGATGTAATAAAGGCATGGATTACTGTTTCAAAATGCTCCCGCTCGAGAATGGGCTTCACCTTTGCCAGCTTCCTTAGGTGAAAGAAGCTGGACTTAACCACCGCGCCTATTTGTTTGTCTAGTTTAAAATCACCGTCCATCCTAAAACCCAGGTTCAAGACGGTTGGCTTTACAGACATTGCCAGTGGACCCAAGTCAACCAAGGGAGGTTCACGGCAGCCATTGGGGCCAAACAAAATCACCTCTGTCTTCTCTTCATTAAGTCCCAGAAAGTTTAAGGCCATCCAGGACTTAATGTCCTCAAGACAAGACAGAAGTGATTTTAGAGAATAGTCTTCCTCTTTCCTGAGTGGCATATATAACTGGCTATCATCCGCATAAAAGTGAAAGGAGATGCCATGCCTTCTTAAAATTGAGCCCAGAGGAAGTAGGTATAAGGAGAAGAGCAGGGGCCCTAAAATTGAGCCCTGTGGAACCCCATATACCAGGGGAGTGGAGGAGGATTCAAAGTCAGCAAGGCTTACCCGCATGGTTCTGTCTGCCAGATAGGACCTGAACCATCCCAGGGCACTGCCACAAATGCCCACTTGGTGCTGTAGTCTGGAAATTAAAATTCCATGGTCCACTGTATCGAAGGCGGCAGATAGGTCCAGCAAGACAAGAACCACATAATTACCTGAGTCGTTTGCCAGGAGGATGTCGTTGAATACCCTTAGCAGAGCCGACTCTGTGCTATGCATGGCCTTGAATCCAGACTGGAAAACCTCCCGAATATTGTGCTCATCCAGGAAGAGTTTCAGCTGCGCATAAACTACCTTCTCCATGATCTTGGAGATAAAAGGCAACTTGGAGATCGGCCTAAAATTGGACAGATCAGTTTGATCCAGGCCTGGTTTTTTAAGTAGTGGTTGCACTACAGCATGTTTAAAATTTATGGGGACAACCCCAGAACACAAGCTACTGTTTATAATGGCGAGAACCGACTGCCCTATACTCGGGAAAACCTCTTTAAAAAGAAGAGGAGGGACAGCATCACAGGGGGAACCCGACGGCTTAATATGCCTAACCACATCCTCTAGACCCGACAATGTCAGAGGCACAAACTTTTCAAATGCCACCAGGCATGGGGCCGGAACAGAGGGGTCAGAGGCAGGAGCTGAGATGAGAGCCCTTATAGAAACGACCTTATTAATAAAGAAGTGCAGGAAGTCATTGCACAATTCGGACGATGCTTCCAAGCAAACAGGCTGTGGGGCATTTAAAACAGAATCAATAGTTTTGAATAATACGCGTGGGTCGTGACGCTTAGCCACTATTATATTAGACAGGTAATATCTTTTGGCCTCTTTAACAGTATTTCGATAATTTCGCCAGCTGTCCTTTAGGATTTGCGATGAAACCTGCAGCCTGTCCTTCTTCCACTTTCGCTCAGCTCTGCGACAATCCCGTCGAGCTGTACGAGTTGCGTCACTAAACCAGGGCTCGGGTTTAGCTCTGGGCTGCAAAGTTTTTAAAGGAGCCACAGAGTCCAGTATAGTTGTGCAGGAGGAGTGGAACCAAGAACTAATCTCCTCCGCACCAAGGGGAGTGGACGCAGAGGGGGCACAGAGCTGATCGAATGCAGCAGAGAATTGGCCAGCAGCAGAAGGGTTAAAGGACCGACAGCGCCGAGCAGACGATACAGGTCTAACTGCAGCACTGGAAAAACCAACATCAAACAGTACAGGCATGTGATCAGAAAACAAACTATCACAGACCTCCAAGTTTAATACAGGCAAGCCATAGGAGAGAACAAGGTCCAATGTATGTCCATGTTCGTGTGTGGGACCAGACACACACTGCACAAAATTAAAAGAATCAATAAGACTTAAAAAGTCCTTCGCCAACGGCTTATCAGGACAACACACGTGTATGTTAAAATCCCCAACCATAAGGACACGGGCATAGTTGGGCATAATCCCAGCCAGAAACTCAGAAAAGTCAGACACAAAGTCCTTGTGGTATTTGGGGGGTCGGTAGATGACAGCACAAAGCACCGTGTCGGAGCGACCCACCTCAAATAAAGTTGCCTCAAAGCTGGAGAACGTTGATAATGCAGTGCACTGTTTGCATTTAAAAGTGCTTTTATAAATGACTGCAATTCCACCTCCACGGCCCGACATCCGTGGCGAGTTGAAATAAGAGCAGCCCGCCGGCAAAAGTTCAGTAAAAGCGCTGCACTCACCAGGACCGATCCAAGTCTCTGTCACACAGAGGAAGTCCAGAGCCCGGGAACAGAAGAAGTCCCTCAAAATAAAAGTCTTGTTTGCCAGCGATCTGGCGTTCACCAGGCCAACCCGGGAAGGGGATGGACTCTTTAGGTCTGCAGATCGGGGAGCCCGGGGCAGTGTCCGCAGGTTCCGGATATTCACCCCGCGATAGCGGAGTCGAGGAGAGCAGGAGGAGCGGAGCCAGTCCCGCTGCAGCCTCCGATCGTAAGCGGGTAGGGGGGGGGGGGGGGGGGAGAAAGGAGCAACCTGAAGCAGCCGGCACACCCGGCGACCGCCCCCGTCCCCTCCGAGGCGGCGTGTCCGGGCCGTAGCAGGCGGGCAGCCCTCTACACCTTCCGGGAGGAGTTGGTCCGGTGGCAGCTGAGAAGCACCAGGCTGGAGACCCCGGAAGAGCGGGCTCACCTTGAGGCTGCCCACCTCCCCTCCGAGGCGGCGTGTCCGGGCAGCTCTCCAGGCCGCAGCAGGCAGGCAGCGCTCTGTACCCTCTGGGAGGAGATGGTCCGGTGGCAGCTGAAAAGCACCGGGCTGGAGACCCCGAAGGCGAGGCCCACGAAGAAGTCGCTGACAAGGGAGCCCGGGCGCACCCAGTCTAAAACTCACCAGTCGACCGCCGCGCTTTCCACGGCGACGGCGACGCTTCCTTCGAGGCAAGGCCCAGTCCAGGTGAGTCGAGGTTCCGGATAAGAACGGTGGCAGGGTATTATATTCAAACGCACCGACAAACGCACCGACATTATGTCGTAGATCTTGGAGAGATTGACGGTCGTACACCAGCAGAGACTTTACCTGTATAGTGCCAAAAAACACCAAACACAGACAGAGCGACAGACGAGCAGCCACACACACCGGCGCCATCTTTGCATAATAAATTTGCATTAGGCGAAAAATAGTATTGGGTAGACTGATGGTACTGAAGGCTGATAAATCTCCAGCGCCTGATGGTTTGCATCCCAGTGTGCTCAAAGGTGTGCCTCTAGAAATCGTGGACGCATTGCTGATCATTTTCCAATATTCTATAGATTCAGGATCCGTTCCTGTGGATTGGAGGGTAGCTACTGTCATCCCACTTTCAATATAGGAGCGAGAGATAAAACGGGGAATTATAGACCAGTTAGCCTGACATCGGTGGAAGGGACGATGCTGGAGCCAATTATCAAAGAACTAATAACGGCGCATTTGGATAGCAGTAAAAGGTGTGGCCCAAGTAAGCATGGATTTATGACGGGAAATCCTGCGTGACGTTATTCCTAAGGTGAGGTGCCCCTCTGGGAATTGGAATGCTGTGCCATTCCTGTCATCGGCACATCGAATCAATATCGTCTGATTCTCCACGTCAAATCCATACATCCTCTGCTTCGAACGAATTGTACTGATCTGCGCAAGCAAGTCATAATTCGATTACAATCACATCACATGCTGATATACTTGAAAAGTATGAAATCGGTTTCCGTTGTTTAAAGTCCTGTTGTGAGATGAAGACACATGTTGCAAATAATTCAGGTAATATTACAGATTTGCGATGAGTTTAGTTCAAATAATTATATTATACTATAAAGTTAAATACAAAGTGTCTATAGATTTTACATTCGACGTTTTAAACATTTCTGGTTGCTTTGCTGTTCGACGTTTGTCACTTTGGTCGTGTTTCGGAGCTGACAATGGCGCCCCGTCGTTATATACACAACAAATGCATTGATTAATATGATTGTATGTCTCGTTAGATCATTAGGTTTTCATTTTCCTTTTGGACATTCGCAGATCAAAGAGTGAATGAACTGAAATTTGGTAAGTACTTTATCGTTTTGTCGCATTTTGTGCTCTAGGCTTCTTCCTGTTACAAATATTCCTGGAAATGCTCGTGTATAATTTTGTATAAAATAAATCTGGTAGAAGCACAGCGACTTTTGCCCTGAATAGGGGTAACGAGAACCAGAGGGCATAGGTTTACGATGAAGCGGGAAATATTTAATACGGATCTGAGGGGTGTCCACTCCAAACAAATGACAGTTGGTGCATGCATCGAGCTGCCAGAGGAGGTAATTGAGGTAAGGACAATTGCAACGTTTAGGAAACAATTAAACAGGCACCTGGATATAAGGGGTTTAGAGGAATGTGAGCGAATTGGGATTAGGGTCGATGGCACATGTTGGACGGTGTGAGCAAATTGGGCCGAGAGGTCTGCACCAAGCTGTGTGACTCGCTGACTCTATGAACCTACATTTTTTAAGCTTCCTATGATCATCACTATTTCAAATTTGCACCTTTCTGAAATATTGTTGGCACTGCAAATATATATAAGCTTGAAACAAATTGCGAACAACAATATACGTGTCTAAATATGTGATTATTTACAGCGCTAGAACAACTTCGAAAAAATACCCGTTAGTATCACGTTAAATTACTGTTTGGAGTCACAGTGAACTAATGTGACCGGTAATAATACTGCAATCATTGTTTCCACTAATATTGTGCCTGAACGTGCGCAACGTCGTAACATTTACAAGTATCAGAGCACGCTAACAGTAATGTTAAAATAATCTTCCCGGCAACCAACAATTGAACTTTTGATGTCTCACGTAACACACGGCCTCGAAATATTTCCAATTGCATATCGTGCCTATATACATATTTGTTTATTCACTGCAGAAGAGAGCCTGGAGAAGAAAAACAATGGTAAATAACTCAATTGCATTTAAATGACTACTTGGATTTTGTAAGTCAGCCGGCATCAAAAGCAATACATTTCCATATTCGAGGCCAATATATGCTGATTATTTCAAAAGCAAGCTGCAAAAATACTATCTGATTTACTTAGGAAACATGAAATCTGTGCATGCCACGATTCTTTTATGGAGTGCCAATCAAAGTAATGCGAAATACATAACTTTCTTAATACAATGCCATAACAAATTAATTGCTGGCCAAATATATTAAACATAACATTTACCAAGGCAGGTGTGTGTGTGTGTGTGTGTGTGTGTGTGAGTGTGTGTGTGTGTGTGTGTGTGTGTGTGTGTGTGTGTGTGTGTGTGTGTGTGTGTGTGTGTGTGTGTGTGTGTGCGCGTTGTCATTGTTGAATGCCAGTTACTAAAAATAAATTATCTGAAAATATATATATTACTAAACGTCTGATCTTGACCACTTCCTGTTGTTCTTTATATTGATTTTAGAAAAAACGTTGCTACTTAGATTTTTGGCCAACTTAATCAGAGTTGCGCAGGACAAGAGTAGTTTCCCATCCCATGGGATTCGTGTTTTAAGAATGTTGAGATTCTAATTCCTTCCGGAGGGTCTATAAAACCCGGAAGTGTTGAGTACCTCATTCAGTCTCTGCAAAATAGGGGAGCGATAGGATCACGTCTCTCAGTCTGAGCTGTGAATAACACTGAATACATGCCTACTAAACTGTGAGTGGTTTTATGGACCTGTCAGTGCCTCAATGTGGTTTGAAAATGTAGTTTGGAAATACTAAAGCTGATTGCCCTTTATTTTGGAAATGCTTTTGGTTTGGAAATGCTGAAGCTGTGTTGCCTTGTTTCGGAAATGCTAAAGCCGTGTTGCCTTTGGTTTTGACATGCCAAAGCTGCGTTGCCTAATTAGAATTGCCTTGCCTAATTAAAGTCGCATTGCTTAATTAATGTTGCCTTGCCTAATTAAAGTTGCCTTGTCTATTTAAAGTTGCCTTGCCTTATTAAAGTTGCCTTGCCTTCTACATAATTAAAAGTCTAAGCTTGACCACTTCCTGTTTGCGCTTCATATTGATTTTCGGAAAAACACTACCACGTACTGATGTGATTTTTTTTGCCATCTTACTCTGAACCCTCCACCGCTCATCAGGTGCCGAGGATTTTCCCATCGATGAAAAGTAAACGAGTTGTTAGTTCTTCTCTCTCCTGTGAATCACGACATGAAAGCCACGCCCCTTCTGCTGGGAGGGCGGAGGGTCAATAAAACCCAGAAATGTGGGCGTCGCTCAGTCTCTGCAAGATGGAGGAGAGGTCACAACTTGCTGTCTTTAGTGGCTTTGCACCCTGCTTGAAATGGAATTTCAAGGAATTGCCGTGAATCAACTGCCAGCCCACCAGCCGTGATTGAGTGAGCAGCCAGCCCAAGAATCCATTCGGTCCACAATTTCCACACTAGCCCTCTGTAAACCAGTCCCGTCAGCCAACAGCACCCACACTAGCGCGCCAGAACCCCCCCCCCCCCCCCCCCCCCCCTATCCACCAAGATTGGAATTGGTGGAGGTGGAATATTGCGTTGATGGACCAGCCTCCCGTGTGATGCTGGGACCCAACGGGACCCACTTAGTCTATTACTTTTTTAAATTATAAAGTAAGGTCCAAGTCAACGCAGATACTTTGCCTCATGAATGAAGGAAGAATTTTGAAAAAATGTAACGAGTGAAAATGTATCCTGCATACGGGTGAAAAATGCAGGCCAAAGGGCATAGGCATGTTTTAAGGTTAACTAGTATCTTTACCTTTCTGAGTACATTAGAGTAATATCGAAGAAAATAACGCTCCCTATTGCATCAATATATATATATGAACTTTCTATTTCAGAACTAGAAACATTGCGGTCTACTCTTCAAGATACAGGTGAGAGAGAGAAAGGGAGAGGGGAGAGGAGAGGAGAGAGAGAGAGAGAGAGAGAGAGAGAGAGAGAGAGAGAAGGAGAGAGAGTGAGGGAAAGAGATGGGAGAGAGAGAGAGAGAGAGAGAGAGAGAGAGAGAGAGAGAGAGAGACGCGCGCGGAGCCGCATGTGAGGCTATATATCTCCGCTCTGCTCGAGAAGAGGAGAGAGAGAGAGAGAGAGAGAGAGAGAGAGAGAGAGAGAGAGTCTCTCTGTGATCCGACGGCTGAGAAGATTTGAAGCAACGTTTTGTTATCGAAGGAAGATGGACACAGTGAGAGTTTGAAGTTTGACGACGTAGGACTGCGGAAACTTTCCCTTTTAAAGCATTACTCCATTCAGTGAGGAATTCCAGCACTTTCGGCGTGTGCTGTGGGTGCAGCACTGGCTGGCGGATTGCCAATCAAACTTCGGAAAAAGAGGCGATGTTTATGTCGTTTCTATCACTGCAACCCTGCTCCCATACCGTTTTGCCCAGAGTAGTTCGCCTGGGCTTAAACGGAGAAAATGTACTTTGCGAATCCGGCCGTTTCCGAATTCGGGGGCGCATGTCCATACTCGGCTGTAGAAAACTGCCTCTTGAGTCGCTCGACTGCCGCGTCCCGCGTTCTGGTCGACCCTCATTTGAACTCCTAACAAAAGAGACGGATGGAAGCCTTTCCCACATCCCACCACTGCCTAAGGGAAGGGAAGCCTCTCTGTCTTTCTCTCCACTTCACCCAAAACCGGCTGAATGACTCCTGGAATCGATGATTCCTCCAGCAGCCGGTTATGAAAGGGCCAGTACGCGGACCCAGCCTGTGTGCGCTGGGATAAAGCCCACTCGTACCAGGCAGTGATCCTAGCACAGCACCGGACGCAGAGGGCCCGCCGAGACACGAGGAATACGCTCCGGCGATCCACATGCGATCGATACGGGAACCACCCGCCCTCCTACTTTGCAAGCTTCCTAATATCTTCAAATTAGGACCACCAAATATAACTATGTGTGCTGTGTCCACTTAGTCAGTGGCGGGGATGCTAGAGCCAACCTGCACATAATCTTCACATAGAGCACGGATTCGACTGGTGGATACGTATTTGTCTTGATACAGCGAATTGTCAATTCCTAACCTGCCTATTCAAGCTATTGCAATTTTCCCCACCATCTCGTGTTTGTAGAAAGTTCAGGGAGATAATCCACACAATGTTCAATGCTTCCTCTAAGGTTAAGAGGATCTTCTCCGACATGAGAATTGTTAAACATTTCATCGCATACACTATTTGGACAGAAACAGAATGCACTAGACTAAGTGGGTCCCGTTGGGTCCCAGCATCACACGGGAGGGCTGGTCACCCAACGCAATATTCCACCTCTCCACCAATTCCAATATTGCTGGCCAGTCTGAAACTTTTTAGATACCAAAGGAATCAAGAAAAAACACAAATAATGCCTTACTGTTGATGGAATGCAGTGAGCAAACGCGATAATTCCCAATATTTTCAATCTCGATATATGCACGGCCAATGTTCACCAAGCACTTTAGCTGTTGTTGTTCATTCAACTCTCGCTTCTCTTTACCTTCATTTCTCGTCACTTTTAGAATTCTGAAGTAGGATAGATGTCTCTCACGGTTAGCGCGACTACCACAATTATTTACAGCGCAAAATTATATATACCGGAAGCTGCGATGTCCTCCAGATGGATTGAGCGGGCAAACACTTTGCCAGCCACCAAAACACGTTTTCGGAAAGCCCTTAAAAAGCCAAGCCAAGCATCAAACACGTTGCAAGCCACCAAAACATGTTTTCTGAAAGCCCTTTAAAAAGCCAAGCCAATTCGGCAAACACTTTGCAAGACAACAAAACGCGTTTTCTGAAAGCTCTTTAAAGAGCCAAGCCAATTGGGCAAACACTTTGCAAGCCAACAAAACACATTTTCTGAAAACCCTTTAAAAAGCCAAGTCAATTGGGCAAACACTTTGCAAGTCAACAAAACACATTTTCTGAAACCCCTTTTGAAAGCCAAGCCAATTGGGCAAACACTTTGCAAGCCAACAAAACACATTTTCTGAAAGCCACTTCGAGGGGACTCGTCGTGGAGTAGACGTTCGTTCAGTGTTATTCGCAGCTCAGAGATCCGTAACCCTCTCGCTTCCTCCGTCTCGCAGAGACTGAGTGTTATAGTCCCGCCCACCCCCCCCCCCCCTTTCGCAGAGAGAATAGCGAAATATTTTAAAACATTAATAACTCTCTGATTTTTCATCGATGGGATAAATTCTCCAGTCCAATCCGGCGGAGGTGGACTCTGAACAAGGTGGCCAAAAATGATGGCCGTAAGTGACGGCGTTCTCCCGGAAATGACGAAACAGAAAGTCGAAAGCGGTCAAGATCTTAGTTTTAGTAATATAGATTTGTCATATGTTTAATATATTGTCGTAATTTTATATGTTGACCAAAATATCGAAAAAGGAACACACCATACAAAGCTACACAACTGTTCAACTTGCTTCAGTTGAAAAAGAAATCTGAATATTAAAACATAAAACGGCTCTAAATCTACATATTCTACATAAATCTACATAAATCTACATATTCTGTGAAACAGAAACCATGTGGCGCAAGACAAATGAAGGTACCTAATCACAAAATATAAAGTTTTCTGCTGAAAATATGTTGAATATGACAAATGCAAACACATTTATTAAATCACGCGAATATTTTCATTGTGGTTGTAATTATTTTAGATCAACAAAAGAAATGTTCAATCGGCAGTAAGTCAAACTATAGAAAACCATTGGCAAGTTGCATGTCCTTTTTTCAAAGCATCTATAGGGCCTTTTGGGGCTGACTTGTTAAGAGCCTGAGTAACGGAACCAATTCAAACGGTCTCTGCCAAGCTCCCACCTCCTTATATTCATGTGCAATTATCATTGTGAAACTGTTTTCAAGCAGTGCGATATATTTTGAGCCCGAAGATTTGATTCCCCAATTTCTGGCATGGTAGACATGCACATTAATAGGAACTGGTGAGGAGGAAGCCTTTGCCGAAGCAAAATAAAATCAAAACTCTGAATTAACTCAGCGGGTCAGATAGTCTCTGAAGGGAAATGGACAGCCTAATATTTCGGTTCTGCCTTTTCTTGAGACTGATCAATTTTTCCGTGTCTCCATATACTGTGGCATTGCCTTTTAAGAATCCCAATAGCTTTAGACAGCCAATGTGGTTCATTTCATGTTCTATGTTTGATATCCATTAAAAGTATCCTAAACATTAGAAATATAAAAAAATGCATATAATATTAGATTGCCGTGGAGAATACTAACACGGACGGTCATTTAGAGATTAAGAAGGTTCATGGGTTCAAAAGGTTCTATATATATAGGTTCTTTATTGTCATTATAACATGTAAACATGTACAACGAAATTAAAAATGCCAACCAGTCAGTGCACCATTCACACATTATCTAAAAGCTAGCGATACGTAAAAGAGAAATATCTGAGATAAACAACTAAAATAAATAACATGAAAAACCAAGGTTAAACACACAACCATACATTCTTCTGTCGATTGCACAATCCCTTTGGTATGTAGCGCACCTGCGCTCATTTGGTGGCTATATTAAGTGTAGTTATTGCTGAGGGATAAAAACTGTTATTGAGTCTGTTTGTCCGTGTCCTCATTGATCTGTACCGTCTGCCTGACGGCAACAGTTCAAACAGGAAGTGTCCGGGGTGGGAAAAGTCCTTTATACTGTTCTGGGATTTCTTGAGAGAGTGGGAACTGTGTAGGTCCTCCAAGGTAGGAGAGGGCAGCCGACAATCTTCTGGGCGTTGTCAATAGCCCTCTGGAGCGCTTTCCTCTTAGCCCCTGTGCAGCTGGTGTACCACACGCATACACAGTATGTTAGGATGCTCTCTATGGAGCACCGATAAAAGGACAGCAGCAGTCTCTGGGTGATGTTGTTTTCCTGAGCACCCTCAGTAAGTGTTGAGGAGCAGGTTATTCTCTCCACGCCACACTGTCAGCTGCTCCACCTCATCCCTGTAGGCGTACTCATCCCCCCCGGAGATGAGCCCCACCACCGGGGTGTCATCCGCGAATTTGTCAATGGTGTTACTGTGGTGGGCGGGGGTGCAGTCATATGTGTAGATGGTGTAACGCAGGTGGCTCAGCACGCAGCCCTGTGGAGAGCCGGTACTGAGGCTGAGGGCCGGGGATGTGTGATGACCCACTCTGACTCTCTGGCTGCGACCCGACAGGAAGCTATTTATCCACATGCAGGTGGAGTATGGAAGTCCCAGGTCCCCCAGTTTGTCCACCAGTTTGTGGGGAAGGACGGTATTAAAAGCAGAGCTGTAGTCCACAAAGAGCATCCACACGTAGCTCCCCCGCTGCTCCAGGTGGGACAGTGCAGCATGGAGGGCTGTGGCTACAGCGTCCTCTGTGGATCTGTTCGCTCTATACGCAAACTGGTGGGGGTCAAACTTCGGGGCAGGAGTGATGTGATATGACCCCGGACCAGTTTTTCAAAGCACTTCATCACCACTGGTGTGAGTGCGACTGGCCGGTAGTCGTTGAGGCTGGAGATGTGGTTTTTTTTGGGCAAGGGGACTATGGTGGAGGACTTCAGACAGGGTAGGACAGTGGACTGGGCCTGAGACTGGTTGAAAATCCTCGTAAAGACTCCAGTCAGCTGGTCTGCTCAGTTCTTCAGCACGCGTCCAGAGACGCCGTCGGGTCCAGCAGCCTTCCTCGGATTGATGGCCCGCAGCGTGCGCCTCACCTCATGCTCCTCTATTTTGAGAGTTAAGCTGCTGTGGACCATGTGGTGTGATGTGGCTGTCTCTGGTGGCTCCACTTCAAAGCGAGCAAAGAATAGGTTCAGCTCCTCTGCCAACGAGGCGTCACCTTCAGCAGCTCCAAGGTTGGTCTTGTAATTGATGAGATACTGGATCCCCTGCCACACCTGCCTGCTGTTATTACTGTCCAGGTGGTCCTCTATCCTCCTCCTGTAGTCTGATTTGGCCTCTGTGATGCCTATCTTCAGGTTAGCTCGGGCCGTGCTGTATAAAGCCCTATCGCCAGACCTAAAAGCGGTGTTCCTCTCTTTTAACAGCCGCTGGACCTCCCGGTTCATCCAGAGCTTCTGGTTGGGGTTGACCTGGATGCGTTTGCCCAATGTGACAGTGTCCATGAATTTTTTTTAAATGTAACATAGTACACTGTCTGTGAACACCTCCAGGTCCTGGTGTTCAAACACATCCCAGTTGGTCCTGTCGAAGCAGTCCAACAGCCGCTGATGGCACCATCAGGCCAAGTTGTGATGGTCTTTGTGATGGTAGGAGCAGTTTTCCTAAGGGGGGCATATACAGGAATTAAAAGCAGGGACATATGGTCAGACTGGCCCAGGTGTGGTAGTGGTCTGGCCCTGTAGCCCAGCTTGATGTTGGAGTAGACTTTGTCCAGTGTGTTAGCTCCTCTTGTAGCACATTTAACATGCTGGTAGAATTTGGGGAGCATTGCCTTCAAGTCCGCGTGAGTAAAGTCCCCTGCTATGATGTGAACAGCGTCAGGATATGTGCTCTGCTGGCTGCTAGTGCTACCATACAAATGTCCGATAGCCGAGTTAGCATTAGCATCCGGTGGTATGTATACAACAGTTATCATGACGACAGGAAACTCTCTAGGAAGATAAATGGGCCTGCATTTAACAGTCACATACTCCAGGTCAGGGGAGCAGTGACGGTCTACAATCACTGTGTTAGTACACCAGTTGTTGTTCACGTACACACAGAGCCCTCCTCCTCTGCTCTTACCGGAGTATCTTGTCCTGTCATGACGCTGTGCAGTGTAACCTGCTAGCTCGATAGCAGAGTCCGGAATGAATGAATGAAGCCAGGTCTCCGTGATCAACATAATGCAGCTGTCCTTCACGGCGTTGTTAGCTGCAGTCTGTAGCCTCAGTTCATCCATCTTGTTAGCGAGGGATCTGGCGTTCGTGAGAAACAGGCTGGGAAGCGGTGGTTTCAATGGCTGCCTCTTAGCCTGGCTAGCGCGCCGGCCCTGCACCCTCGCTTTTGCCTTCTCTCTCTGCGCCGTCTTCGCCTCCTCCCCGCGGTGATGGTAATCCACGGAGAGCCGGGGCTCCTCGCTATGTCCACCGGGATCTTGTGTGAACGGACAAACTCGGCTGTAACACTCCGCTCGTGACCTGCTCCAATGCTAAGGAGATCATGCTGGCCGTAGACGTTGTTCGCCCGACAGAAAGTACACAGGACAAAAAACAACACGTACACAAAAAGCACGAAGCACCGACCGAAAGAACATTGAGCTGCCGCAACAGTGTGCGCCGCTCTAAGGTTCATTTATTATCATATAGACTAATTGGTGCAGTGAAATTCGAGTTGGCATTGCAGCACATTAATAAGAATACATCATAACATTATAAAGACATTTAACATAGAACATAAAAACATCCCCCCACAATGGTTCCCACTGTGAGGGAAGGCACACAGTCCAGTCCCCATCCCCTTTTCCACCCTTAGTCGGGCCCATGAGGCCTTCGCAGTCGCCGCTACGGGGCCCGATATTTCAGGCCTTTCTCGCCGGGTGATGGAGGTCCGGCGTCGTGAGAACCCTCTCAGCGGCTTGGGATGCCTGGATCGGCCACTTCCTTACCGGAGACCGCGGTTTCCGAAGCCAACAGGCCGCGCTGGACGGAGCTCCATAACTGGCGATCCCGGCGAGAGATCCCAGGCTCCCGATGTTAAAATCATCGCCACCGCCCGCGGCTGGCCGCTCCGCAGACCCACAGCTCCGCGATGTTCATCGGCGGGCTCAGCTCACCGGTGCTCCAGCGCGGCGCCCAAGGCAAGGAAACGCCTTGGAAACGCCGCTCCGGACCTCGATGGTCGGACGCGAGGACGAGTCGAAGTTTATTCTCGGAGGAAAGCTGCCTCTCCGACCAGGTAGGGACTAAGACATACAGTTCCCCCCTCCACACCCCCCCCCCAATCATGAATAGAATAGACCTCCAAACAAAACACTTTTTAACATACTAAACGTTTTTATAAAGTGAAAGGACGTACAGCTGCAGGCATGGCTACCATACCCAATGGGACGGCGCCCCCTCACTCAGGAAGATGTGTTACGGCTGTTGAAGAGCAAAAAGGTGGATAAATATCCTTGGCCTGCTAGCATCAATTATAGGTTTTTGCGAAAGTTAAAGGAGCAGAATGTGGAGCTTTGACTAATTCCGTTGCGTCTTCTTAAGCGATAGACGGGGTCTCGGAGGACTGGAATGATCTAATCTCGTTCCTTTGAAAGTTGGAAGTAGTGAAAATTCGGCAAATTATATGCCAGAGGGTCTCACGTAGGTGGTTGGGCAATAATGGGAGAAGATTCTTCGAGAAAGGATTTATACCAATTTGAAACATTATGTGATCATTGGGGTCGAGGAACATTGCTTTGTACAAGGCAGGTCGTGTCTTACCAAAGTTGATCGAGTTTTCTGAGAAGGCGCGGAAGGTGGCTGATGGGGGTCGGGATGTCGATATCGCCTACATGATATTAGGAATGAGTTTGATAACGTCCCCCTTGGTAGCCTGATCCAGAAGTTTAGCATGTACTGGAGAAAAAGTGATAGGTCGGATAGATTTAGAACTGGCTGACTGATAGAACACAGAGTGTAGTGGTGGAAGAAAAATATTCAGGGTGGAAGTTCGTGAACAGTAGATTTCGACAGTGAACTCTGTTGTATGCCATGCACATTGGGATATATAGCAACTGCAGAAATTGGTGAGAAATGGCAGATGGAGTTTAATCTGAGCACGTGGGATGTGCAGCACTTTGGGAGGATAAATGTAAGGGGAAATTAAGCAATTGATGGTATGACCCGAAAGAATATGGAGGTGCAGAGGAAACTTGGAGTCCAAGTCTACAACTCCTTGAAAGTAGCAACATGTGTAGGCAAAGTGGCAATCAAGCCCTATGGTATGCTTGCTTTCATAGATCGACGCACTGGGTATAAGACTCAATAAGGTATTATGCAGCTTTATGGAAATTCTGTTAGGGCGCATGAAGAGCATGTTCAGTTCTGATCACCCCTTTAATAAGGACCCTCGTGATTAAATTAGGCCAACGTGGTGAAATATCTGTGCCTGATTTTTATATCAGCACTCTCCCGAATGTGCATTGAAAGATCAATTTCCACGGAGAATATATCATAATTAATATTTCATAATGTATTAATTACCTTTGTTTTCCAGCCGAAACACTTAGCGTAGGTAAGATTTGTGCACAGATTATGTACAATGAAATACGCAGCTATTTCCATCTGATTTTCTCCCAATGGAAAATTAGCAGGGCACCTCAAATGTTTATTTGAAATCCGATGTGATTAAGATTTGTGCAATCGCGGTGATGTTGTGCACCCTGAAACATTGCCCTTCAATTATTGTCAGTTTCTCATTTTGATATAATCAACAAATTCTAACTTGAACTGAGAAGAAGGAGAATACCAGATCTGGTACGAGCAATTAGGGGATTAAGGTAATTGAAATAAATAAGAGAAAAATAATGAAAGTGCTCACAATACACAGGAATCATTTCCCAGAAGGTACAGGGGCACACATTGGTGTGAGCACGAACACATTTAAATAACTTTACTTTTTATGTGAAGTATGGAAAATATTCGTGTACTGATTTGTCAGTGAGTAAAACACGATATACCAATGGATTGGTAAAACAAATAATGTTGGGCCACGCGAGGATTCTTCTGCATACCGTGTTGCTGGCACTACCACAATATGGTGTATACAGTAAATTACGGCCACGCGGAAGCTAATGACTGTCACGAATATTCCTAATCCCGCCCTGCTATGCAGAGGGACGGGATTTTGCAAGTATTGAACTGCTAACTCGCGTACGACCATTGTATTCACACACAAATATTTTATTCAGAGAGGTAATATGTTTTCACTGCACGACCTGCGATATTTATCAGATAGAGCTGTTCGTAAAGGGCATGGAATAGTTTTGTCGAGAGACTTTCTAGTATATACAGCTACACCGTGTGGTGAAATTCATCGACGTCGATATTTTTTGTTCAGTCCTATTGTGGTAATAACAGCCTGTCACGTTTATCATGTTGTAGCAAATGAAGCACTTCAAATAAAACTAGGTAAGGCAAAGGTGATAGAGAAATGATGCAACCATGTTTCTTTATATGATGCGCTCAGCGTTTGAGTCAATTGGACCCATGGAATCGATCGAACTCAGGGACTGATAATTATGATAAATCAAGGTTTCAATGGTATTTTATTGCCGCATGTACCAATTAAGGTACAGTGATATGGGAATTACCACACAGCCATAAGAACAAAAACGTAACATACTCACAACTACCTAAAAGTGAACATAAACGGCCACCACAACGGATTCCCCATTCCTCACTGCGATGGAAGGCAAATAAGTTCAATAATTTTCCTTCTCCCGCGGTCGGGGCGATCGAAGCTCCCGCAGCCAGCAGTCGAAGCTCCCGCGTCCTGGCGTTCTAAGTTCCAGCATCGGGGTGGTCGAAGCTCCTGCGGCATGGAGTTCCCGGGGTCGGTATATGACCAGAGACCGTGAACTCCGTGATGTTAAGTCCACAAGTACCCATGGTTGGTGCTCCGTGGTCGATCCCGAGCAACGGGATCGCGGGCTCCGCGATGTTAAGTTCCCGTAGGCACCCCCTGTGGAGCTGTCAAAGGTCGATCTCCAGCCAAGGCAGCCAACTCCTCGATGGTAGGCCGCAGCGTGGACGGAGAAACGATTCGAGAAAAAATCGTTCTCCGTCGAAGAAAGAGACTAGAAAAAAGACTCCCCCCCCACCCCACCAGCTCCTACCCCATCTCCACATAGAACATGCAAAAGAACACAATGCCCCTGTCCCACTTAGGAAACCTGAACGGAAACCTCTGGATAACTTGCGCCCCACCGTGCGGTTCACGGAGGTTGCAGGTGGTTGCCCGAGGTTGCAGGTAGTGGAAGCAGGTAGGGAGACTGACAAAAACCTATGGGAACCGCACGGAAACCTTGGGTGGGGTGCAAAGTCTCCAGAGGTTTCCGTTCAGGTTTCCTAAGTGGGACAGGGGCATAAGAACGTACATTTAACTCGTACTATTAATATACAAAGAAAGAAGGGACAAACAGATTGGTGGCGAGTCACACATTGCTGACATCTACAGAAAGCAGAGTCTGGCAAATTCATAGTGAGGTAACTGGCATGTTATTCAGTTCCCGATCAAAACATATTTCCCATGTTCTAAATACAATGGAGACGCTGGTTGTGGTGAGTATATGTTCCTTACTACGTGGTCTCTTTAAGTGGAAAGCCACTCATATATTGATAAAAATAGATATTCAGTCGTTAGTTGTTCATGGTATTAAAGTACAAACTGTCCATTATAAGTTTACACATGTCCTTGGTTTCGTTAAACAACATTACCACCAATGCGTTTATCTTTGTCGGAAAGTTTCAAGTTTGCCGTTTGATAGCAAAACAAATTGTGCGGAATTAGGACAGCATGAATTATGCAAGTGAGGATGACGCAAAATAAAGTACTCGTAAAACAGGAAATGACCATAAAGACGTAGAAAATTTTGGAAGGCTAATATTTTCTGTAAACGGATTAAATCAGTTCAAACGAAATTGCACAATAGTCTACGAGTTAATTATCGATACCCTCTGTCTATTTCAACAGCGGAAAAAGCAATGGAAATAAAAGGTACGATTGCACAAAACGTTAACATTTTATCACACTATGGCGAATTCTCCAGCGCACCTGTCAGATGCCAGCAGATATTACCAATATGTTTTTCAATCAATTGATATGTAGGTCATTTCTGATATCTGCACTTTTTTACAGTCCCATCGTAAACGAACAATACTTTCATTCAAGCAAATTACATGCGTGGTTGCACAAATACTTCATGCGAATACGTGAGAAAAAAAATCTATGTACGAGTGATGTAGAATATTAGAGCCATTGAACGTTTTAACTATTATAAAAACAAATTAAACTATAACTGCCCATCGCGCATTTATTAAAAAGTATATGGGTCGGATTGTTCAAATGTTCAGAATGGGCGCATGTGCGATGGTTTGTTACCTTCGCGCCAGTGTTTCGAGATTACTCACCACAACGAAGCAAGGTTAATATGATTGCCCACCCTAATTGGCATTGTATTTTTGCTAACAAATCCGTTAGATCTAAAATGGAGGCGAAAATATGAATAGTTACAGCAAGAAGAGAGAAAATATTGTTAAATTTGTGGCCTGCACTGTGACGCGCTGGCTTGTAAATATCGTGAATTTGACGTTAGAAAAGAAAATGAGACATATGTTTAGGGGCTGTCCCACTGCCTTAGCTTTAGAAGAGATTGCCCTCGACTCAAACTCGCCGCATGGTCGACACGAAGTCCTGGGAGGTCGTATGAGGTGGCTGGGCCTCTCCTTCATGCTCGAGGTAGATTCCTGCCTATTCGCGGCCTCAGCTAGATCGCGGGGAAAAAATCAGCATATTGAAAACATTTCCGCGAGTAAACTTTGGTCGGCATTGGTATTTTTCACTCGCAGTGGAGTGAAGTGGGTCGCTATTTACTTGCACGCAGTCAAGGGAAGCCGTAGGCAATCTCCTTCGCTGACCGGCCATTTGGTTTGGTTCATTTGTGTTTCATGACCTAGAAAGATCTACCGGTAGGTAAAATGCCCGCTAAACTGTATGAAGCTTCTTTAAATTGTAACCACTCCTTCTCTCCCCCCCCCCCCACTTCCCTTCCCTTCTCCTTCCCTGCTCTTCCCCTTTTCTCCCCCTTCTGCCACCCTTCTGTCTCCCATCTCCCTCCTTCTCTCCCCTTCTCTCCCCCCCCCGCCCCACACGATCTCTAAAGGACTATGTTTACCGTTTACGTTCCTCTCCATCGGACGGATACAGCTGCAGCGTCAAGCGTTGAGTTTCTCCAGCATTTTTGTCTACCTTCGATTTTTCCAGCATCTGAAGTTCTTTCTGATACATTAATTATTTCTGATTAGTGCGATTACTTTTATAAAATAGTTCTAAATGGGAACGTCAGATAACCCCTCAATAAAATGCAGAACGGCGACGAAAATGAGGACGATGGCTATTCCTCTAAAGCTCATGCCTTCAATGTAAATCTGGCTTTGATTCATAAAGAATAACGAGGTGAGAAATTAGTTGATCGACCTCGAGGCTCCGAAGGCAGAGCCAGTACTTACGTTAATGCGGGGCTGGCCGACTTCGGGGCTGTGGCGGCGTTGCGGCGGCGGCGACCTGACTTCGGAGCCTCGGAGGCTCGGCCGCGGGCCCAGTGGACTCGGCCGCGGGCCCAGTGGACTACAACGTCGGGAGCTCGCAGGTCCGAGGTTGGTGACCGGTTGTCGGAGCTCCCGCAACACCAGCGCCGTCCGCTGGACTGGACGGTGGCAGCTTCGTCCGCCCCGGGCCGCCGAGTTTGAACCGGCCCGTTCGCGGTGCTCGGAATCGCCCGCGGTCCTTACCATCCCCCGGCGGGGCACAACATCGGAAGCCTGGATCGCCTCAACGCAGAGGGAGAACACGGAGGGAAGAGACAAGGACTGTAAGACTTTTGCCTTCCATCACAGTGAGGAGGTTAAACATCTGTTCATTATGTGTTTTGTTATTCTATTCTATGTTATGACTGCAAGGCACAAAATTTAGTTCATACTGAAAGTTCTCAATGACAATAAAGGATACTTTGACTTTGAATTTCAGAGCTCAAGACGCAAAAGAAGTACGGTAAGACCAATGCCACTAAGACCACTAAAATAGGTTGATCAAAATTTACTTTAGCTTACATAAACATTTGAAATTACCCAATGCCTCAGATGTGGAAGACTTGCGCGTTTTTTCCAATTTTTCACGCTGACGTTTTGCCATACGTCTTAATACTACTTTAATCGACCACATATGTAAGTGGGGAAACTAATGTTGTGATCCAGGTTTTAAGTTTGTCATGATGGCAAGCTGTCAGCAAGGAAGAACAAATAACATGCGATTGCATTATAATAGAGCTAGAAAATAAGTGCGGGAACATTCCCTTTTCGCTCTTATTTGCATATGAAGCATAATTGGCGTTTTTAATTTTACTTTGCATCGTGGCATTTTAATGTCATCATGGTTTTTGTTCTCTCTGTTTTGAAGAACTGTAAAAAATCCACATTAATCGGCTCACTTCTGTTATTGTCACGTCTACATTAAACGGTTGATGCAAAATAAAATTGGAAAGGTGATTCTTTCTACTTCCACTTTACTCGATGCATTTTATTGAAATGTTAATGATCAAAATACAATAAGAAGAGAGGGAAGGCGAAGATCATTATTCGTCCAATAATGTTGATGCTTTGTTATGCACCTTAACGTTTTATGTCAATACTAGTGATTACCTATTAACCAATTTCGTATTGTTTCCTCAGGAGCCGACGGTAAGGCCGACAACGAATTGTTCAGGTAAACCACAAATTTAGCTGCTTCATATTTTTTCCAGCTTGTGAATTTGAAGATAAACTGGAGCCCATACTAAATGAAACACATTGAGCTAACTATTGCACGCGCAGGTAAACAGGGAAAGTATAGCTGCGTGAGGTGAAACTGATGTACGAGGGATGACATACAAAGTGGAACTGCGGGAACACTGGAAAATAAACTGACACTAAATGTGAAATGCAAATAGGGTGACATGTTCAGATGTGGGTAAGGGGTGGGTATGAGAGATGGGAAATCTATGACAATGTCAGAGTGTGGCCATTGTTATTCTGGAGATACGTTGACGTGGTTCCTCAACCATTGCTTTCACTGTTAGTCAAAATGATCCGATGTCCGCCCCTGATTGCATCCTCAACAATGCATTTATTCTCTTGTGTGCACTTGTTCTCACGTTGTGCCCATGATAATCGCTTACCATAGAACTCACTTGAGCCCAAGTTAAATGTCAACAATTGGATCATTCCTTTTCCATTTCCATTTCCCATTTGGCGTGGAGGTCGTGCATTACTCGACCATCTATAATTATCTGTACGACGCTGTCCTGGTCAATTTGTTCGCAGTCTTTAAAGTCTGTGTTCCATTGTACGGATTCGAAAATGCTTAATTATTGCAGAGATTCTTTATGTTCGGGATTCATATTGACAAACCAGTCTATCCATGTTGAAGTTCCAATCATGCCGTACACAATCTAATGGCATGTCAAGCGCATGGTGAAAATGATTACGGACTGGAATTTATATTAATTCACTAAAACATTCTAATATTCCAAAGTTACCATTAAAATGCTTTAATGCATCTACATTTTATGTGATTTACGGTGCATTACCACCCACTAATTTCATAAAGGGTATAACATCGCAGCGTATTTCATTTAAAAAAACAATAATGGTATGATTCGCGGAGTATTCATCTCGTTTCGGTTTCTGACTTAAACATTTCCATTGGGCGAAATACATACAATCCGCAGAGTTTGATTATGCTAACTCCGGCGTGAATATTCGTTTTGATGAACAGCGAATCAAAATAGCATTAGAATTGGTGAAGAATACTTCGGACAATTTAATAAAGGTTATTAATCACCACAGAAAGATTACGCATTTTGTTGCAAATTATGGTGTGATTTCGACAGTTTCAAGCTAATATATGTGCATCATAACCACGATGCAAATGTTGACATGTTCCTTTTATTCTTTCTTTCAGAAATGGACTGAACTCCGACGTGGCTAGTGCGCTTTCACAGTTTTATATGCGTTAATTAAAGATTTGAAATATCTTATGTGTATATTCGCGTTAAAGGTAAGCACACCTTTGAAGATGAACAACAGTGCTAAGTTGGAATGGACATTTATTTAATGTAGATTCATTGCAATTTGACTCACACTGCCGCTGGAACCTGTGACGCATAAAAATGCGTTATAGCATGATGTCCAAAGTGATGCTGCAAGGTGCGCCATGTGTATGTATGACTGAACAGTGCAGTAGCTTAGAATGGAGGTAAACGGATGCACTTGTTTTAGATGATCCAATGGACTGTAGAGCATAACATATCCCAGGCAAGTCAATCAGTTCAAATAATTACATGCTTTAACCTGAAATATACTGAATTTTTGAAGTTGAGGTCGAGATGGTAAAACATGGAACAACACAGAGAGCTTTGTTGCATTAAATTTTAGCAGAACTAACATTCGTAAAAACAATATTATTGTAGTATCATTGCAGTATTATTGCAAAACAACTACAGATCGACAGACATTTTGTGTACGCAGCAGCCTTAGAGCAGCATTGGACAACTAAAAGGTGCCAAGGCCTTTTTATATTTCCCCATCAATATTCAAGCATGAAAATAGGTAAAGCAGCGATCCCATCAGAATGGCGGAACAAAATGCATTCGTCGATATCGATTTGAAAAAATCCTGCCGATTTACATCAAGAACGCATGTGCCTCTACGACGTAGTTAAATCAATTACGGTTGAGGTAATTCAGAAACAAGTAAGAACGCAATCTAAGAACGTAATCGAGTTGTATGACGAGAAAATATATCATGATTCACAATTCAACCTTGACGTTTCCCCAGCGCCTTATAAACTATCAAGCGTTCGTGATGTATTTAAAGTGCTTTAACACCACAACCTTTCTCAACATTTCCCGAACATTTGCCCACAGAGTGTGACTAACATATCTTGAACAAGGATAATAATCCTCCGCTTGCCCATTGCTGTTTGTCATCTATATCAATATTTTCGACGAGAACGTATATGGCCTGATGAGCACATTTTCAAATTACATGTGAAAAGTACACGATGAGGAACAGGAGTGGAAAATGGAAGTGATATTTTTAGGTCAATCGGCTTCTTTGTTGCTGGCAATGCATTTAATAAAACGAGAGAACTACTTTGAATCTCTCGTGGAATTTCAACACCCACGTTGGGGCGAGTCAGGTGGTTCCCATAGCGTTACATATGACGTGACTGCAATGGAGCACGTAAGAATATGTTTTCATCTAAGGATTGATTCATTAGAGGTATTCTTTTTTCAATTTGGTTTGTTATACGTCAAACGTCGTGTTGAGCTTCTTACTGAACAGCAAAAGAATTACAACAAATACACCGCGACCATTTTTATTTGGAGTATTCACTCTGAACATTTATCACCCGCCGAATTCTACTCAGTATTCGTTGTATTATTCATGCCGTGATATACGTAAGATGTCCGTGCTTTTTTCTTGTTATCAGGATCACATATATTGGAAAAATTCGTCGGTAAGCAGGAGTATTACAATTGTGTTTCCTAGCGATGGAATAAGCAGACCGTCCGATCATTTCATCTCATACTGATAGCGTTTCAGATCAGATATGGGCAATGCAGTTAATAAACGTATCTCACTCAGACAATAAACATAGAACCATAGCAAATTGGTGCAGCAGTTGGCCATTCGCAGTTCGAGCCCGCACCGCCGTTCAATATCATCATGGCTGACCATCCAAAATCAGTATCCCGTACCTGCATTTTCCCCATGTCCATTGACGTTCTTAGCCCTGAGAAATAAATCTAACTCCCCCTTGAAAATATCCAGTGAAGGCCTCCCCTCCCATCTGTGCTGAGTATTCCACAGATTCACCACACTCTGGGTGAAAAAACGTTTCCTCAACTCACTCTAAAATGGCCTACACCTTATTTTTTATCTGTGATCCACTGGTCTTAGACTGCGCCATCATCATTGCATTTTATTGTGCATGACGCATGTCCAACCCCTTAAGAATTGTATATGCTTCTATCAGATCCGCATCCTTCCAAATTCCAGTGACTACATGTCCAGTGGACCCATTTTCTAATTATATGTCAGTCCCGTCACTCCGGGGATTAACATGGTGAATTTACGCTGCACTCCCTCAATAGCAAGAATGTCCTTCCTCAAATTAGGAGACCAAAACGGCACATAATACTCCAACGAGTGTCTCACCATGGCCCTGAAGAACTGCGGTAGGACATCCTTGTTTCTATACTCGCAACCCCTCGCTATGAAGGCCTATATGCCGTCTGCTTTCTTCGCTGCCTACTGTACCAGTATGCTTACTTTCAGTGACAATAGGAGTGGTTTTTCAGTATATTCACACATGGAAAATTCAATCGCGCTTCTACGTATAACGTAGAAATACTCGCAATTAAAAGTACGAATTGTACGCCCTGCCAAATAAATGTCACCACACATTCACAACCGATAGAAATCTCGTGTATAAGAAAAAGCATATGTGTTCTCGCACAGAATATAACAATACACAGAAATACGGAATACGGAAGTCGCCTTAGTGCATTTGAAGGAATTGTTTCCATTAGTTTTGATGATAAAAGATACAGCGCAAAAACAGACCCTTTTGGTCATCGAGTCTACGCCAATCAGGGATCCGAATACATTAGCAATATCCTACACACTAGAGACAACTTATAATTTTTCCCAAAGCCTATTAACCTGGAAACCAGAACGTATTTAAAATGTGGCAGGAAACCTTAGCACCCGGCAAAAAGCGACATATTCCCGGAGAGAACGAACAAAGTACGTACAGAAAGCACCCGTGATCAGGATCGAACCCGGGTCACTGGCGCTGTAAGGCAACAGCTATATGGCTGCGCCAAAAAACGGCCGGAAACATAAATCGTGTAATTACTTGTCATCAATCAAATCTACACCCCTTTCTGTCAAAGCGCCGACGTCTCTCGCGTATCATCTACCCAATACAGTCGATAAGTGTTTGAGAGACGTAGTGCCCTTGTTAACTGTAAATACGAAACTACACACACAAAACTGCAACAGCACCATAGGTCAATATCGAACCAGGTTCTCCAAGAGTTGGGAGAGAGCGGCGCTGTCCGCACAGCCTCACCAGATGTCCATTTATGCAACTCGTTGTATTTAATTTTGTAGAATCTAAAGACATCGCCAAGAAAACAAGTACGTAATAAAAAGCTGTTGATACTTTTCTATCGACCTTTTATCAACACACAAGGAAGTTTATACACAGAGGCACAGAGGACCATTCGAATGAATAAAGCTTTAGAGAGCTAATACATTGATTTGAAGATTAATAAACTGCAGTCATTCAATAAATCAAAACACCGCTCGACGGCATATTTAATATAAGGACAAATTGGAAAATATATTCATTATGCTGCAGTTTAATAACAAATGTATAGAAAGCTATCAACCAAATATAAAAAGTGATTAGTGCCTCAACTAAACTATGCTTCTGGCGAAGAGAATTGCGCAAAGTTACGTTTATAACATGTAACATATGCAACTTCCGGCTCGATATATCAAAATATTAGGACTTGTTCTTGGAAATAACATTCCTTCCAAGAGATCATAAGCTTAGAATACATAGAATACAACGTCGAAGACGATAGGCATATTACATGCAAAATATATTACTACTTATCGAGCGTATATTTTTCCGTGTTGGCATCGATTACCAACAAATTTGATTAAATAAAAGTTTTATATTGTTGGAGCATGGAGTTGAACATCCAAACTTCTTAATGAATTGAGCATATTATTTCGCTTTTATTCCAGTGAGACAGCTCCTCTTACAAAATGCAGGTAACACACTCAGCCGAGGAAGAACTAGACATATCCATCGTAAAAATAATTTCCGAATTTAAGGTTTGTTCGTATGTAATGCATTTCCAGTTACAACATTTTTTTAAATTTGGAGATACAGCATGAAAGCAGGTTCTACGACCCACCGAATGCACATCGACCAGGCATCACCCATTTACACATGATAATGGGATCCCACTGTCTATAGTTTACAGAGGCCATTTGACCAATAAATTCACAGTTCTTCGGATGTGCAAGGTCGCAGGAATAGCCAGCGAAAACCAAGTGAACAACCTTGGTACAGCAGCCACAGTCAGGAACATTACATGATCTATGCGTTCTGAGGCAGCACTTCCACAAATGGAAACTCTGTGGTGGCCTTATATTCATTGCATTGAACCTTTTTCAGAGACTAAATAGATTCTCATACAGCCCAGCAAACATCTCGGATGCAAGACCATCAATCTAAAATGATAAATCTGATTCCTCACTTCGATGTTGCCAACTTGCTGACATTTCCACGTAGATATTTGCTTTTTTTCCCCACCATTCCAAATCGACCACTTTTTTTGCAATCGAATTTGCGTTTGGAAATTTACTCTCATAAAGTGCACTTTTGTTTAATCCAAAATAAAGTTTATGTTGCATTAATCTGGGATGCCTTCGATAGAATACCCATAACCTTTCCAATTGGTTACTTACTTATGCAGTCTGTTCTGCATTTCCTCAGAGATTAGTTCAGTTTCAAGGATAAATGATGACATTTACCCTGGTCCAGGCCACAGGTCGTCCGTTGAATCTGTTTCATTATTAAGGGGGAGGGTGGATAGCGAGGGGGGATAGTCAGATTTCTATCGGCAACAATGAAGGCGAGAAGTTAAACATGTTTTCTCTCGCATGCTATGATGAAACGTTGCAAAACCATACAATCACTATTCGCAAAATACAAACAATTTCTTTAAACACAAACTTAAACGAAACGGCAGTACTGACATTTGTTTTAATCCTTCAAGAAATTGTGGAACTCGAGCGCAAGTTGAAAGTTTCTGGTGAGAGTTTATTCATCAATAAATATGTTATATTTGCATCATTATAGTATCACATCGTTGTTACGATAGACTCCATTTCTGTTCTTTACAATGTGTAATATTCATCTATGTCCAATCTATATTTCAGCCAGCAATCTCAACGTATTTGATCTCTGATGTATATAAACCCCTTTTAAGGATAATGGTTTCTAATTCACCGACTTCATTAATAACAAATATTTGATTATGTTTAATGGAACTCGTCACCTGCAAAACATTTATTGTTCCCGAATATCTCGCTATTTCTGTAATGAGAACAAAAATAGGCTGAAAATGCTTCTTAATTGCATGCATAGAGAACAGATTTCGGCAAATACTCTATTTATTTGGAATTCATGAAAAATAGATCGATTCCATTGTCGCAACCAAAATGCTATGTAAACAACCTAGCGTCAAACAGAAACTATAAATAGCTGCCCCTTTCAAAATATCGAAGGTCCATGTCCCTAACAAAACGCTGCCAGACCCTCTGAGATCTTTAGGCAGATTTACCTTGCACAAGTAATGCATTTTGGCAGCTGGATAGCTAGAGTTGATTCATTCCACACGCATGCCTTTCCCTTCTGTAGTAGTGGAACCCCGAAGCGAGAAGTTAAAAGGTAAAGTATATTGCCTCTGTGATTAATATTGGTTGTTCTTTTGCAAACAAATACATGCCTATCGCATATAGAGCGTAAAACGAATTACGGCTAATTAGGATTATTTTGACAATGATTGTGATCAATTGGATGTGGATATGTGTTCGTTTCGACATGCTCGTTAGTCAGGCAGAAGGTTTATTTGAAAGATAACACATTTAACATAAACACATTTCTCACAAATTCCACTCATAATTACTTCTATGCTTCTTTTCCACGTCTCCGCGAAACTATTTTCGACAAAATTCGATGTTTCTGCATTTGGAGGCAGGCTGTCAATATATATACCATATCAAACTGCAATGGGAGACTGCGTGTCTGTCAAATCGCTTTTCATCTTTTCGTAGCAAAATGATTTGAGTATAGGAGCAGGGAGGTTCTACTGCAGTTGTACAGGGTCTTGGCGGGACCACACCTGGAGTATTGTGTACAGTTTTGGTCTCCTAATCTGAAAAAATACATTCTTGCCATAGAGGGAGTACAGAGAAGGTTCACCAGACTGATTCCTGGGATGGCAGGACTTTAATATGAAGAAAGAGTGGATAGACTCGGCTTGTACTCGCTAGAATTTAGAAGATTGAGGGGGGATCTTGTAGAAACTTACAACATTCTTAAGGGGTTGGGCAGGCTAGATGCAGGAAGCTTGTTCCCGATATTGGGGAAGTGCAGAACAAGGGGTCACAGTTTAACAATAAGGGGGAAATCTTTTAGGACCGAGATGAGGAAAACATTTTTCACACAGAGAGTGGTGAATCTCTGGAATTCTCTGCCACAGAAGGTAGTTGAGGCCAGTTCATTGGCTATATTTAAGAGGGAGTTAGATGTGGCCCTTGTGGCTAAAGGGATCAGGGGGTATGGAGAGAAGGCAGGTACAGGATACGGAGTTGGATGATCAACCATGATCATATTGAATGGCGGTGCAGGCTCGAAGGGCCGAATGGCCTACTACTGCACCTATGTTCTATGTTTCTATGTTTCTATGTACGTACCAAGGATCACAACTCAGCTAAATCGTATTAGATGGAATAATATATCACGTATTTTCCTCACCTTCTCTTGGACATCACGATCTTCCAAAGTGTATTGAGAAAATGTATCCATAATAACCAAATGTGGCGTTTATTTGGACGAGTAAATAATAATCACAACAGAGTTTTTTGTACACCCCCCCAAAAAAATATTGTCCTGTTAATGAATGTTTGCTTCAAACGTATGTATCTGCACCACTGATAAGAATATCAGCCATTGTACTAGTACTTTTCATTTGATAGACAAATTTCACTGACAACTTAACAATCTGTAATGAGCAGATTGAACATCGAAACAGCTCCTGGACCTGAGGTGGTTGGGGTCCAAATACATGTATCTTCCGGCGTTTCTATGACTCCCATTTTAACGTAGATCTACGGTTCATTGACGTCACATTCGCACCAGCAACTCCTTCATATTAAAATGATTATCTCTCGCAAGATACCTCTATTTTGGATAACATGTTCATATCGCATATCTAATGGAGCATTACAAGTTACAACAATTGTTCCTGTCTATTATGGAGTAGCACATTCTTAAATGATTCGATGTGTCTTGCAACATTCGTAGGCAATGTGTGTGTAGTTAATAAATGCCATCAAGGAAACTCAAAAGTGATACATCACGGGAATGTGTTTCGGAAGCGTTGGATTTTTATTAAAAGGTATGCAAAAATGCTGGAGAAACTCAGCAGGTGAGGCAGCATCTATGCAGCGAAGGAATGGGTGACGTTTCGGGTCGAGACCCATCTTCAGACTTTTTTAATTAATATGATGTTTTCGATAACTCATGGTGAAAATCTCCTGATTGGAAGTGTGATCCTTCTGCGGGTGTTGCGACCCTCGTCTCAAAGTCGCTTCCATCCTTAGAGCGTGACCTAAATTTTCCCATGTTGCATTTTCAAAATGATATAACATCCCGCATCTTTCCACAAAGGCTTCAACGAAAAGCAATTTACAGGTGAGTCGTTTTAGTGATCCGTGGAATACGCGATTATAGAGATAGGGAAAATATACTTGAAGGAGTATCATTCTCTGGATCATAAACGGGATCAGGCTACAGATAAATTTATTGAGAAGTAATTTGAGTTGTGTTAAGTGATCTATCATCTATACTTCATGCTTTGTTATGGAGGTCATATTTAGATACGCATGAAAAACGTACTAGCTAGTCATTGGGATGTAGCAAATGTAATGTTTAAAACGTCAATAGCGAAATGAGAATGGAAGATATATATAATATCTGTTTGTCTCTCCGTCCGTCTCTCCATCTGTCTATCCTCACTTGTCTTATTGAATATTGATTGTAATCAGTTTCATGCATTTACGATTAGAATGCAAGTCACTTCTTCAAACTACTAGTAAGTGACGAGCTACTTCAAGTCTTCGACAGCTTACTTCTCTTGATGAATCATTAAAATGAATTTAGCAAAGTGGAAAAATATAAAGAATTGTTACCGCGAGATAGGTTAAAGTTATCAAATTCAGAGTGAAATTCTAAAAAGTATCAAAAACTGAGAATCCAATCGTGAGGCGAGTACGGAATGTGGTCCATCGCATACCCAACAGTATCTTTACAAACAATGGCTGGAATCACACGGGTTGGCAACAATACAAGCTGCGTTCTCTGTAGACTATTGATATGTGTTCATTGGAGCCGAATCTCCACCGGTCCATCTGAACTATAGATATACCGTTCTATCATTCGGATACAGTAGGAAAACACATCAAGTGTCTGTTTCCAGGTTTGTATAAATATCAGAGATACAGCGGGATTGCTTTCCAGGCATTACAAAGCTGCATTACGTTCAGCGAGAAAAACGTTGAAGATTTTTCATCTGGGTTCACACAAATAAACTGGACAGTGCATGTTCATATTGCTCTATGACTTAAGGGTGGTAGAACACAATGTTACGATCCTTGGATTTTAAAACTTGCACGTACTCTCCGTGATATTAAGGATAAATAAAGGCATTTAGTTTCCCTTTTATACTTAAATGCACTCTTTACTAATGCCTTAAATGCGACATTCAATGGAACACTAACTGGTAGCAACACTGAATTAAAACGCCAATTTATCTCATACATCGTAATAATGCCACATTATTGTAGCAATTTTACAAAATTTTGAGATTTTAAAAATCAAGTCTGTAATTTATCCCATCAGATAAAGCATAAAAAGAAGTTTAATTTGACACCTAATTCACTTTCATATCTCAAGTATTTAAAAAGTTATGGCCATTTTCATACTCGGAAATGAGCATCTTGTTCCCTATTGATTTTCTATGGACATAACAAAAAAGCTGTGATCGTGAACAGTCAAAAGCCCATAACTTTCTTAAAAATTAAGAGAACTGAATGAAATTTTCAGTTATCATAGATTGAAGCATTCTGAAACAAATATAAAATAATCTTACTTGGATGACCTGAAATTAAAGCATATAATTAGTTAGTTACCTAATTGTAGCTAATTTCAGACTTCAATTACTAGATCTAAACATCTATCCATTTCTTAATAAATGATTAACATTTTTAAATAGCCTAAATGTCCAAATAATATTCACAAATAATTCACAATAAAACATGATTTTTAAATCTCATTTACATTAATTTATAGGCCAAATGGAAGGAATTCAGTGTTCAATTGCTGTAAATAAATGCCCATTTAAATCAGCTTTCCAGTGGGTCCCTGTGGAACGCGCTGGTTTAGAACGTTCACATTGCGGTAGATTTGTGCCCCAAATGCCCAGAAAAATACTGCGGGATATAAGGGGCCCAAAATGAGCTACTCGCAATATTAAACTTTGTATAAAGGGATCTTTAGAAGCCCTTTTTAATGTAAAAATATACAGCCTACCTTCTGTGGTTTGCATTATGAGATCCTGCGGTTGCTGGCGGTCGCGGGTTTAGAGATTGATTTTTAAACTACTATAACTATTATACGAGGCCTTTAAAACTAATAATAGCTTTTGCGACGGGGTCTTCCAGCGATTTTTCGTTAATAATTAACTAGGCTGAACATCTTCGATTTGAACAGCCTAGAGAAAATCGCGTTTTAAACCCGCCCCCTCTAAACGGCGCCAAAATCGCGCACACCCGCAGCGGCAGATTTTCAAAGACGCGTCAGGTAGGCTTTGCAACATACCTAACTATTGCATGTAAAAAGAATAACTATGCATACTGCTTTCCGACTACAAAACCAATACCTCTGCACTGATTCGGGCGATAGCGTCATCTCCCTTCTGATAATATTGAACACTACATCGTGTCAATCGTAACCTCTGAGCACGAATTTACAGCCGATATACCACTGTCTGGAAACGATTTCTGAAACATTAAATACACAAATACGATTTGTTTTCATTTTCTATCAATAGATTCCTTATAAACTTACTGTGAATTGTATTTCCACACCGCATCCCTGATCAATCATCGTATTTTTTTAGCTGATCAGAAATTGAATTACAAAACACGGTTGCAAGTGGCTAGAGAGAGAGAGAGAATGAAATAATGTGCACTACACAGTATTTATTTCAAATATAGAAAAAAACGAGGTTATTCTTCTTGCTTGCAATGATATGGCTTCGTACAATGAATACGATAACTGCAAGTGTTGGGTGTATTCAAGGTAACACGTTCATGTTGCATTTAATGCGATACGTAAGTCATTAGAAATTAAAGACTGGAATAAAGTTTAAAAAGGAAAATGAAAACAAATGCGTGGAAGATACCACTAGTGAGGCTAAGTGCGCCTTGGCTTCATTTCAAGGAAATACACATGTTAATAGGTAATACACTAAAGTCATACAATATTGACCAACCGAATAATAAAGCCAGGTGTTCCTGTTTCAAGGAATGGATATATAGATAATAAAGTTTCAAACATGAGATCAACTACCTGTCATCAGCACTGGCGATGTAATGCGAGAGCTATATTAATGTTCTATGCCCAATTTGCAATCTGCTTTATTTTACATTGAGTGCGCTATTTGCGGAATAATGATCATATACACTGATTCGAATGTTTTAATTACAGTGAGACAGGTGCTTGTGAAGGACATAGGTAAATGACAGTAGTCAAACTTAATAATAAATATTTTGTACGCTAACAACTTTCAAGAAGCTAATAATATATTTCCATTTCACTGATTTCAATCTCTGCATTTTAATATAATTATTTGCTTGTGACATCGCATTGTAAATCAGCAGAAAATTCGTGAATGCCGTAACAATTCATTTTGTAAGTGTCTTGTGATTGCAATTGAAAATTTAACAGAAAAAATATAATAACATCGACACATATATACACACGAACAAGCAATACAAAATGATGTCTTCAAACCAGCTGAATCGATTGTGTTTCGATATTCATAAGAAACTTTGGTTTCAGAGATATCCAAACTCCAGACTCAACTGCAGGAAGCTGGTAAGGGACTTAATTTGCAAAGCATTTTATTCATCTTGAAATACAATTTAGAATAGGCAACATTTTCGCTTGATTTTGCTCAACATGGCGGTGTCCCAGAACAAACAAATACACCAGATTATCAGTCAGTTACATTATCAGTAAATGCAATTATTGATTTTTACTGCAACGGACATTTTTCGACATGCTTTGATAGTTGACAGCGGACCGAAAGTTATCTTTAAATATAGTTCAATAATTCTATTGTCCGTGTTTCAGATCAAATTGCTTATGGGTATGCTGAACTAAAGAAATACATCGTTCTTACTTTCACCGTTGATATGATCATTATCGTTCAAAATTCAATGCAGTATTCAATACGTTAAGGAAAAAAATGAAGGACGTGATCCACACTTTGGTGAAGGGGCGCGTTATAGACCATATAGCAGAATAGTACAGCAACTAAACACGTTTTGTAATTCAATTTGGTTCTTATTCAAGTTTACATCAGAAAATATCCCGGTCATTACCATTGTTTATCGAGAAATAAATTGCCGAATAATGTTTCAGTCATGTGCAAGTATATTAGAAGCACTACTTGTGTTTTTATTGGTTACATGCTACAGATCAATACCTAGCCGCACACGTATTTATGATGTACTGCTAAGTATGAACAAAAAGGGCATATTATGTTTTTCGCAAATCCAGCTACCCCTTTCACGGGCAAGGCAAGGTAAAATTACAGCAAACAAAAAGCAGGCTTTCAAACGCCGATAAAAACGTTGAACCTCGAGAGAGTAGCGAACTGCACAATGTAAAGCAAATATTTTTTTCTTTACAAACGATACCAAAAGAAAAAAAAGTTAAACGTGTCACCATTATAAACTAGAGCTTTAGACATTCCAAATCGCAGGATCACATATTTTGATCGACACTAAAAATATTATGTAAAATACATTAGAAAATCCTGTCTCGTGCTTTCAAATGTCATTATTTTGTCGGATATCAGCCATTATAAATAATTAAGGTAGGCAATAACTTCGAATTGCGTTCTATAATCCCTCGCTGTAAATCTTGGGGATACAAAAAGTCAAATATCCAGTAAAGGTGCCAAAGAGCAGTACTCAAAAGTGACAATAATTCTCATGTTTTGCTGAAACAGCGCAGATTGATACCGTATATAATACGTGTAGTTGAAATCATAATGGTGTGAAACAATATTCATTATAGTTTTGAAAATTATCGCTTCATAGTGGGAATTTCCAATGGTTTATCCATATCTATATAACTAAAAGTCTCATCTTGACCACTTCCTGTCTCAGTTCAGTTCAGTTTTATTTGTCATATGTAGGTTAACACAGAGTCAACGGTACAATGAAATGTTTTTGACAAGACAACGGGTCACCTCAGCAATGATATTGATTTTATTTTAAAAAGATGCTATCATATATCGCTATGATTTTTGGCCATCTTACTCACAGTCTTCCTCCGGTGAGGCAGCCCCTGGGATTTTTCAGAAGGATGAAAAATAGATAAGTTATGAGTGTTTGAAAAACCTTGAGATCAGCTGATTGGTCCACTCGCCTGTCAATCACCACGATGAAGGTAACGTCCCTTCAAGGGAGGCAGTACAATAAAACCCCGAGTGCCTGGACGTGAGTCAGTCACTCTGGAAGATTGCGAGGGGGGTTACAGTGTTTCTAAGCTGTGAATCAACTGACATGTGTGTCTGCAATGCACTTGCAATAAATGATGTGTTAGCCCTTAATGACAATGCAATGAGTTGTTTGGCAATTTGTTGGCCTGCACTCAGTTTGAAATGCTATGAAATTGAATTTGGTCGCCTGAACTCTTTGAAATGCTATGAAATTGAATTTAGTGGCCTGCAATCTGTTTGAAATGCTATGATATAGAATTTGGTGGCATGCACTTTGCTTGAAATGCTAGGAAATTGAATTTGGTGGCCTGCACTCTGCTTGAAATGCTATCAAATTTAATTTCGTGTCCAGCACTCTGCTGGAAATGTTATGCAATTGAATTTGGTGGCCTGCACTCTGCTTGAAATGCTATGAAATTTAATTTTGTGGCCTGCACGCTCACTGAAATGCTATGAAACTGAATTTGGTGACCTGCACTCTGCTTGTAATGGAATTTCAAGGAATAACCGTGAGTGAACTGACAGCCCATCAGCCCTGAGTGATTTATCTGCCAGACCACCAGCCTTGTGACTGAGCTGCCCGCCCACCAACCCTGAGTGACTGAGCTGCCAGCCCACCGGCACTGAGTGACTGAGCTGCCAGCCCACCAGTCATGAGTGATTGAGCTACCAGCCCACCAGCCCTGGGTGACTGAGCTGCCAGCCCACCAGGACTGAGAGACTGAGTTTCCAGCCCAATAATTATTTCGGCCTACGATGTCCATACTAGCCCTCTGGAAACCAGTTACTTCGGCCCACAACACACAACAGAACTCCCCCACCCACACACACACACACACACACGTGCGTTTGAGTACTCAAATTAAGTATTGTAATTATTTGACCTGAATATTTCACGCGTGACCTCAGTCTTTTAATTACTCCTGTGAATCCTCGGATAGCGAACATGGTGGAAAAAATGCGTCGCCATCTGGATGGTTACCTCATGTACTGCGAATGTAGTGGAGATCGTGGAGGGCCTAGGGCCATTTTATTTCCTACATAAGGTCACCGTCCTCATTTAATATAAATATTAAAGCATTCCGTAAATTCGTTCTCTTGGCAGTCTATGAGAACAATACCTTGTTCGTACTTCCACTCGCAGAAGAAAATGGGTTGTACCATTCCACAATGTTGATATCTCATTCGCGGTTGTTCATGCCAATAAATGCGTGACTAGCCTTTGAACTCGCTGTAAGCATCATATTCCTTACGTTCCCCCATAAGCCAGGTGCCATATCGCATGGATTGACGTAAGATGTCGGCCCCCGATATTGCCTCCGTTTCATTACACGTAGCATGCGCATACTTCTTCTCAAGGTAGAATTAAAAGTTACATTTCCGGTATCAATCCATTTTTCCAGTTCCAATATATTTAGTAGTGGTATGTTGCACCTCAATTCGGATAATCATGCCTGTTGCATATATATAATTTGATATTTGTTGATATTATGATTGGCATATACCTTTCCATCCAAACACCAAGCCATTAAAGTCAATTAATTAATTCAGACAAGCACGTCATCAGTAGACGGTGTTATATGATTGTCTTAATGTTTTTTTCATTAGGATTTAATGTTCTTCAACAAGTTCACAGTAAGTTACTCATATAATACCTCCCACATATAAATAAAGCATCCATTGTATTATAGTGATAGTTTGTTTATCACAATGCCGATGCTCTCTCTGTGAGTCTTATTTCATCAGAGTTTGGCGTTATTCATAATGACTGTGTGAGCAGACTCTGCCTCCTTCACTTTACTTAGACTCATAATTCGGTTGGGCGGTTGCTACATCAAGTGCAAATTGTATAGCCTGTGTTCGGATGAAATATGTCTGAGGCTTTCGCAAAAACAAAGAACGATATCTAGAATGCTCTGGTGGTTATTTTCCAATACTCATTCGTTACTGGAATAATGCCAAAGTATTCGCGAATCTCCAGCACCCCACCGCAGCTGCCTCCAATAATCGCTCGTGATTTCAGCGTAGTTCGTTGGGCAAGGCATTCGAAACATAAAGTGCAATCGGTCAATCAGGGAAAACAGAAGAATATTTAGTTGAGAGTAGTGTTAAACTTGTTCATGATATATGTATTTTTATTTCTATTTATTTATTTTTTACTGCACACTGAATGGACACTGGTTTGAGTAACGTTTTTTTGTTTCCTCTGGGTATGCGAGTACTCCGGAAAATAACAATAAAGATATACAATACAATACAATACAATACAATAATATTCAAGAGTAGTGCATATCTCTTTATTCAAGTAAATCCAGCGTGGCTAACTTAGTTAAACGTTTTCAGAATATAATATGGAAGACGGATAAGATCAGAGATGTCATGTATTGTTCGTTTGTTTTAGCCAGTTATTTTACAATTAACCATAAATTATGAAAGTGAGAACAAGAGAATATTTATTGTATGCAAATATCTTTCAGGGGACGATCTACAAAAAAGGGATGAAGGTAATTTTCGTGATTGGTGACATCACTTTCAATTTTGAGGAGACGACCACACAGAGCAAACTGACAGAAATATGAATGTGAGAGTTGTGAGAACAAAGGGTTACATTTATATGTATACGGTAAATTATTCGTAGATGTTAACCTGGTGCCGCATATAAAATCAGCGGTTTCTATTACTGAGCAAGAATATACGTAGCATTTTTTTAAAGTATTTTGTATTTGCTTCATGTAAGATAAAACGCTGAAAAATTCACAGTATCACACTTAAACCATGGGACCGAATAGGACAAGGAGACTAGCATTTAAACACAAATATTACCAGAAGCAGGTCAATTACTTGGATAAAAAATTAACATGTACCTGCTCAGGGGGTAGCTCAACCCCTTGTCCAATAAGTATTAAACCACAATGTAGAAATGAATCACGAAGCGAAAGCATGCAAAACATTACAAGTAGATCATCGTATGAAAGTGTAACCAGAATATCTCGTGTTAGAATACGCCGACACCTGGAAAAGGGTGCATCGATTTTTTTTCTCTTCCTAACGAAAATATGGAAGTTGTGTGAGAGGTTCAGCTGAGGCCTGGTACATAAGTTCGCAGGTGGGTGGATTTTTCAGATGCGGAGGAAACAAAACACAATCTTTCAACCTGCTTCTGGTGATATTTTGATAACTGAACCACTATTATGCAAACCATCAGAACAGATGCAGGGAAGATATTTTGCTAAATGACTAGTCAAGATTCAAAGTATCGAAGCAAATAGTCGGTCATGTAGGATTGTGAATACAAGATGTCTCTACATGAAGAGCACATTCACTTTTTGTGATTCCCCTGAAAACATTTGTGGATGTCTACTACTTCATCCAAGGGAGGGGGTAAGGAGATATTACGCGCGTTGGTTGGCGTGGGATTAGAGGAGGAACTTGACGCAAAGGGGCAAGATCTATCGTGATTGTGGAAGAAGTCTGGGCATTGGTATGAAGAACACGATGACGCTTATACACATTAACATTATTTTATTTAAATATCAAGGTTGTGGCGTCGATGTTACTTTGTTAGGGTCGTTATTCGACAGTCTTAATTTCATTAGTATGACGCTGCGCCAGTCGAACCCCAGCAAATGATGAACTTCAGCGCAGAATGTGTACATAATAATTTATTCATTTCACTGATTATTTGTAAAATTTTATTCAAGCTTTCTCAGTTGATTGATACTCAAGTTTTGACCGACATATTTCAGTAATGGAAAAAATGTCAAGAAGTTTGCAAGACGCCGGTGAGATAACACAAATTGCCGTTAAAACGTACATATTTCGAAATCACCAGCACCATTTGCCCAGCGTTTCTTCCGTTTCAGAGGGGGGTTTTTTCCCGCGAGGAGGTAAAATAACATTGAACAAATATGAGAGCACCTTCTCAACGCAAGTAAAAACAAGTGTTTTCATATATCAGTTTGATGAATTTGGCAAACTGGACGTCATTTGTTCACTGTTTATCCAACACGTACAGTCGTTATATTGCATTTCTTTATTTTCAAAGTATTTTATTGAAATAACTTTTTCGGGTGGGCGACTGCCCAATCTAGTGAAGGGCGTGCTCAAGAGTATGCCTGTGCTTGAGGACCTTCCGTTCCTGTGAATCATTCCAGTATTATCCGTTAATGTATAAGTGATCAATGAAATAACTCGTTCCATGTTGTCCATTGCAGTTGCTTCCATTTCAACAACTTTTAATTTGCTCCGCTTTGTTTTCTTGAAATCTTCTTCTATTCATGTCATTGATATTGAAGCTGCGTTTCGTCTTTATAAATAACACGATAAATCACTTTGCAATTCGTTCCTTACTAGTACATTTGATTTTCTTCAGATGCGCGCAGGAATCAATAAAATGCTTCCAAGCTGTATGAGTCAGTTACTAATTTAGTCGGTCACTCAAACACTTGGGACCTTATATACAATTAATCCACGAATCTACTCCCAATGGAATTATAGAATATCCTGTGAAAACGTTTGAATTATATAGTTGTCTCAGAATGACAATGCCCTGCCTAGCATCGAAGTATTGACGTTCTATTAAAATATGTTCGTAGAAATCAATATCCGAAGAAAAGATTCCGGTAAAAACAAATATATGTTCATCATTTATGTTTTATGTTTTTACCGGTAAATGACTTTCAGGAAGCCGATCGCATGCTTGGCAGATAAAGGAGACATTGTCGGGGACTGGTATATTGTGGAGCAGAGGATTAGATTTCAGAAATAAGGTCCCACACAGATTGTGCTCCATTTCTGGACTGTGACATGTGGCATCTCAACTCCAAGCTGCTCTGTCTTGCGTTGACCTATACACAGCTCGGAGCATGCTGCAGAATCACCATGCAATAGGTACGTTTTATTGGGATTATTATTATTATTATTATTATTATTATTATCATTATTATTATTATTATCATTATTATTATTATTATTATTATTATTATTATTATTATTATTATTATTATTATTATTATTATTATTATTATTATTATTATTATTATTATTATTATTATTATTATTCGTAGTAGTAGTATTAGTATTATTATTAGCATTAGTAGTAGTATTAGTAGTAGTAATAGTAGTAACAGTAAAAGCAGTAGTAGCAGCAGTAGCAGCAGTAGTAGTAGAAGTAGAAGTAGTAGTAATAGTAAAAGTATTAGTAGTAGAAGTAGTAGAAGTAGTAGTAGCAGTAGTAGCAGTAGTAATAGTTGTAGTAGTAATAGTCGTAGTAGTAGAAGTAGTAGAAGTAGTAGTAGTAGTAGTAGCAGTAGTAGTAGTAGTAGTAGTAGTAGTAGTAGTAGTAGTAGTAGTAGTAGCAGTAGTAGTAGTAACAGTAGTAGCATTGGTTATAGTAGCGGTGGAAGTCGCAGTAGTATTAATGTTTTGTTATTGCTGTTATTAATGTTGGTACAATATCACAGAATTGGCTGACCATTTGAAAGTCGATGGTGAGTAATTATATCTCTGTCTAGTCCACTCCACTGACATCAGTCTGAAGAAGGGTCTCGACCCGAAACGTCACCCATTCCTTCTCGCCAGAGATGCTGCCTGTCCCACTGACTTACCCCAGCATTTTGTGTCTACCTGTCAGTAATTAATACTTGTAATGCATCTCCCAGAAACACTGACAATTTTTCACAAGTATGAGAATACATTCTGCAAAGGTGACCCCTAAAGTTATGGTAACCTATGGAGTGATTTAAAGAGAATATCACTTATTTCCATAAACAGTTCACAAGCTACCTTCAATGGTGTACATTAATGCAGCTACCCCCTCCCCAACTCTGTCATAAAATACAATTCACATCAATCTACACATTTGTCAAAAGTTATTTTACAGCAATCCTGTGATAAATCATTGGAGGGGCTTTTGCAGGATCCTAGTGCAACTACACCTGGAGTATTGTGTGCAATTTTGGTCTCCAAATTTGCGGAAGGACATTCTTGCTTTTGAGTATGTGCAGCGCAGGTTAACAAGATTAGTTCCCGGGATGGCAGGACTCTCATATGTTGATTCAATTGAGCGGCTGGGCTTGTACACTCTGGAATTTAGAAGGCTGAGAGGGGATCTAATTGAAACATATAAGATGTTTAAGTGTTTGGGCACACTAGATGTAGGAAGTATGTTCCCGATGTTGGGGAAGTCCAGATCCAGGGGCCACAGTTTAAGAATAGGTGGTAAGCAATTTAGAACGGACATTAGAAAATATTTGTTTACAGAGAGTGTGAGCCTCTGGAATTCTCTGGTGGATGTCGATTATCTGGATATTTTCAAGAGAGAGTTAGATAGAGCTCCTGAAGATAGCGGAGTCAAGGGATATGAGGAAAAGGCAGGAACGGGGTACTGATTGTGGATGGTCAGCCATGATCACAATGCATGGCGGTGCCGGCTCGAAGGGCCAAATGGCCTAATCATGCGCCTATTATCTATTGTCTATTGTCTATTGTCTATTGTCCAAATATCAATATTTCTCAACGCTGCTGGGCATTTTTCTTGGCGAGACATCGAAGTGGTACGTTCAACGATCGTGCACGTCGTTGTAAATATGAAAACATACCCAGAAAAAAGAACAGTGGCATTCAATATTGTAATATCGACGTTCAGATAAATTTAGGAATTTTAATTCGAATTTCAAGGTCGCAATTATATCGAGCTTCTCTATTGTTGCAGTTGACCGAATGAAAGAAACTAAAACAGGTCCAAAGCTTTCTGAAATTATTGATGTAATTATGGGAATAAAGTGTATAATTGTAGGGAACCAGTATATATGGTCAGGTCGGGGAGAGTTCCCTCCGCCACGGGAACCATGGAATCCCGTGCTACCTGCTCCATGGTCAGGTAGTCGGTGACTAAACCAAATCCCCCACCTGGTTTGCCAGGTGAGGAGCGGGCTGCGGACCCCCAGCAGATCCAATAACAAGACTTGTTACACGGCCGATGAGCTTCTAGCGAGTCAACGGCCATCAGTAGAAGTCTCTGTCGTACATAGCATTGTGAGGAATGATGCTAAAGCACAAAATCCTATACTTCCATCGGCGGAAGTCCACAGGAAATGGAGTACAGAGATGTGTGGTGCGTTTATCACCGATCCCGTTGGAAACCAGCACGACTACCAGAGCGGTGAGGGCTTGAATCGGGCACGGGGCTTGTTCTCGCGGAGACCCAGGACCGTTGGAGACAGCGGTGGAGGGTCGGAGCGGTGAGGGCTTGAATCGGGCACGGGGCTTGTTCTCGCGGAGACCCAGGACCGTTGGAGACAGCGGTGGAGGGTCAGAGCGGTGAGGGCTTGAATCGGGCACGGGGCTTGTTCTCACAGAGACCCAGGACCGTTGGAGACAGCGGTGGAGGGTCAGGGCTTTTACCAAATCCCGTGACGTTCCACACTCCATAGGGAGGGTTTCTGGGGAAGCCGCTGATTGGTGGGAGCAGACTAGAGGAAGCAGCTGATTGGGTGCAACCTCAGGTTAGCATTTCTGCTTTTTGGTTAAAGGTACAGTGATTTAGTAAGGGTACAGTGAGCTAAGGGAGGCTAGGGAAGCGGAAAATCAAAATGTGACAGGAGGATCCAGAATGTGTGAAGATAAAGCTCTAGATGTAAAAGGGGCAAAAACGGAAGGAAGGGTAGTAAAAATCATCTGAAAGTGCTTTATCTAAATGCGCTGTACACGGTATTAGTGAGACCACATTTGGAATACTGTGTACAGTTCTGGGGTCCATACTTAAGAAAGGATGTACTAGCCCTGGAGGCAGTGCAGCGAAGGTTTACAAGATTAATTCCTGCAATGAGGGGATTGACATATGAGGAAAGGTTAAGTAAGCTGGGACTCTACTCTTTGGAGTTTAGAAGAATGAGAGGCGATCTCATTGAAACGTATAAGATCGTGAGGGGCCTTGATCGGGTGGATGCACCGAGGATGTTCCCAATGATCGGGGAGGCTAGAACTAGGGGACATAGTTGCAGAGTGAGGGGGGGCTCTTTTAAAACTGAGATGAGGAAGAACTTCTTCACCCAGAGGGTGGTTAGTTTGTGGAATTCACTGCCCCAGGGAGCAGTGGAAGCAGAAACGTTAAATTTATTTAAGTCAAAAATAGATGGTTTTTTAGCTGCCAAGGGGATAAGGGGCTACGGGGAGAGGGCAGGGATATGGACCTAGGTATGGTTAGTATAGTAGACCTGAGTGATCTCCTGGACAAGTGTCGATCGCCTGGATTGGGGTCGGAGAGGAATTTCCCGGATTTTTTTCCCGAATTGGACCTGGGTTTTTATCCGGTTTTTTGCCTCCCCCAGGAGATCACGCGGTTCTTGGGGTGGAGAGGGGTGATAGCGGTATAGAGGGGAGGGTAGTGTCTTGTGTTCTGTGTCTTGTGTCTACTGTTTGTGGGTAAGTGTGTCTGTTTAGTGTTCAGCCATGAGTGAATGGCGGTGCGGGCTCGACGGACCTGATGGTCTACTCTCGCACCTACTTTCTATGATTCTATGATTCTATGACTACTTCGCTAATATTTTCAACGATTATAAATGAATGAAGTACAGAAATCAAAATCCCGTCACGAAACAATGCCTTGGAAAAAATATTTAATCTGCCAGTTGTGATGAACTATGGATTTAAGGAAGAGAGTAACTGGACGCGCAAAGAACATATAAGTCGTGTAATGTGTGGATTTAGGTTATGCCGTTTGACCTTAATTCCATTAAGTATACAATTAAATTGAAACAGCGACTGCTTGATGTATGCACAGCACATGGTCGAAAACGCAGAAGTAATATATACTGTTATTTAATTTAGGCAATTTAATTAACATATAATTGTTTGAAAATTATTTTAAAATGTATATTCGCATTCGCGTTATCCGCTTTAAGAGCATATCAAGACCGTAAATGATTCCTAAAGACATCTGCTACCCACACATTTTACCCATCGAATTCCATCCACCATTTGGTTACATCTCAATTTCATCCCGTCTGCACATCATGCACGCCGATGAATTCATATCGCCTGCTACCTGCGCCGCACCTCTCCCTTCTACATTATATATTGGCTCCCACCTCTTTCCACCCTCAGGCTCGACCCAGGATCTCGGCACATTATATTGACAATTCCATTTCCCCTGGACGCATTGAGTTCCTCGGGAAATTTGCTACAGATTGCATCATTAGCAGTCTCTTGTAACTCCTCGAGAAATTCTGCAATTATTTTCACTTTTAGTATTTAATACACATTTCTCCAGTTAATAGTTAGATCTAAAATCTGGGCATATTAAATTACAGAACTGGAAACCGTAGCCGACATTCGTAAGGACGTCGGTAAGATTTACGTCAGCTATACCATTTGGGAAAATTTGACAGCACACATAGCAATTATGTAACTCACTAATTCAAAAAAAGCATAATGAATACCGCAAGCTTTTGTTGATTTGGTGAGTCTATCCTTGACATAACTGTCACAATTATGTTATGTTGGCCGATATTGTCGTAAACTGCATGTTAAAGTGTGAGTTTTTATTCGTAAAAGTAACACATATTTCACAGATCATGTACTGTTTTATTTATCAACCTGCGCTCACACGGTTCAATTATCTCTTCTGAAATAGATTGGATTGAATTTGCTGTTCGTATATTCAGAACATTTTATTCAGCTATGGCAATACTAATAATTGAAAATGCAAATATATTTACATTTCAATGCACGAAATATCATGGTTATTGCCTATAGACGAGACCCCAAATATTTTGCCGCGTATATTAATCCACGATGAGAGGACATTATATATCTCCCTTTTCAATTCATATTCTGCCAATCATGTCAACATCCAAACAAATGTTGGACTGTTACGTTATTCTCTTTCTCTTTAAAGGGAGAGCTGACCAAACACAACATAATCATGTCACAATGTAACTGCATCTACATCCCGCACCTCGCCTGCCGTCGTACTAACCAGTTTCTGTGTCATGAACCTCAAATGTTTCGTGGTATACTTCTCAACTGAACCAACCATGAAAAGGAGAAAATAGATGTTTCTATTCTTTCCATATTGTCTGCAATGCGTGCCATAAGAATTTGCGACACCCGTGTGGTTAGTCGTGACGAGTGCAGATATTTTTCCTACAAATTAAAAGCAGCATGAATACTTTAAAATGCTGAAGGCTTTATTTAAACAAAAATCTGTTTCCACTTCTACTCTTGCACTTTAATGCACATCTCTGAAATATATGTTGCCCCAGATGACATTTGTCCCGTCCTTGTCGGTCCTGGTCGAATTTTCTCCTCCTTCTATACCATTCAATTTCATTTTGATTTCATCAGACGTCAACTTCCCTACTGTGAGCCTTAGCATCAGAGACTCAAAACCTTCCCAAATGCTAATTTCTTTTCGTTTCGATCAATGTCTATTCGTTGTCCGTTTGTGCTCTAACTTTGCTTATGTTGATATACGGTCACAGTTACATTCTGAAAGCTTATATCTCTTCACTGCGAATTCACTGTAAGTGTAACCATTTTGTAGAAGTCCCTAAGTGCAGAAGGATCTCATCGGGGAGGCAACGGCTGCGGATGGAACGAATATGCGACGTTTCTAGTTCGGGTCAGCAGGCGATTGGAATGGGGAGGGGATGGGGGAATGGTGAGCTAGCGCCTACAATCTTTCCACTGTCTAATGGTGACTTATGACTTTATATAGCTATATTATTCCTCGACCTTCAACCAAGTCTAGGAAATGTAAGAGTATCCATGTTAATCCACGAAATTCTGCCCCAAATGGATTGTAATGTGCTGCCAAAAGAAGCGGCTTTTACCTGTTGCAGACACCCTGACTATAGTGAAAACGTGCTTAGTTTGTCATATTTCCTCGCAGTCGATATCCCCAATGTCAGCAGACCGTAGCTCTTCATATCTTCCACCATAACGTACAGACGTCATGGTTGGGAAGTTTAATGCATCACAATTTCTAGTGCATTGACGTTTTAAATATTAGTGGGCCTGCCTCTTTCTAAAATGTCCAGTGTCCATTTCTCCATCATTGATTTATATTCGATCACTTAGGCATTATAGTTTGAATCGCCCCACAGGCTTGGAACGCTTATTTAGAGATATCTAATTCGATATTGTAATGTTTCTATATTCTATCTTTATGCAACACTGTTTATGAAGGCTGAGACAATCTTTCTCATTTTGTTCTGCTGGGGAAACATACATTGGCAGAACATGAAACATCTGACATTGTTCACAGAAGACTACCAAGTGATTGAGTCTAGGTTTGCATTCTCGTTATTTATGCATACACTGATATAGATACATCGCTTGCGTGAAACATATCTATGGCTATGTTAAATTATAACCATATAACCATATTGACAACATCACGACCGCATGATCCAAAATGTCACACTGTTGTCTCCCTTTGTCCCACATTTAAATAGATGGTGTCCGTTTCTCAATCGTTTGTTTCCATCTCCCCCCCAAGTCTCATGAAATTATTTTGGTACGCGTCAGGAAGTCCTTATGGATGAAAAATTATCTTGCTTGATCTTTTCTAAGCAAAACGAAACGTTAGCAACAGATGTAACCAACCTATATGTTTAACATAATGTTTAGTTCACACGTTGCGTATCAATGGACACCGGTGGGCAATTGCACGAATCAAACTATGCAACCCACACAGACATAAGTATGCTTTTCAGAATGAAATATCTCGTTTACGGAGGAATAGGAAGTGTGCATCACATAAATGCATTGCATGTTTCTTGATATGTTCTTAAATTGTGCGCTTTATTTGGCAGAACAAGTATTGTATATAAAAGAAGAAGGTAAATAAGTGATGATATCTAATTTATTTCCTCTATGGACCAACAAAAATGCATGCCGAAACATCTAGCTACAAACGCACATGGCACCCAACGGGTCCTCTGCAGCGCCTGCGCAGTTGGGGGCTTTCCAGAATTCAGATCGTAATATGTTTCTCACAACGGCGACACGGGTAAGACTCTTTCCATTTTTAATTCTGCCGCCCCGGGCCCGCGGGGATCCGCTGCCTTGGCGCTGAGGCTGGGGAATGCGTCTGCGGGCGGCCTGCTCCGGGGAGGGGAGAGGCCACGCCGACGATCCGGGGCTTGGGCGCTGAGGTTGGTTCTGATGCCGACGGCTGCTGCTGCTGCTGCTGCTCCGGGCCCGCGCGTCGAGCTGAGGCGCACCGAGGATCCAAGTCTCGGGCGCTTGGCGTGAAACTGCGGCCGACGGCTGCTGCTACACCAGGCACTCAGTGAGGGAGAGAAGCGGGAACCTCGAGATCCTGGGAAGGTTGGGAGGCAGAGTGGGGGTGATTGATGTTGAGGATGGGGTAGGGAGGGAGAGGAGGGAAATTGGAGCTGATGAGGGGTAGTGGCGGAGGTGGGGGTATAGAGGGAGAGGAGGGCCATGGGGAGGTCAGATTGGATATTGGGGGGGTTCGTGTGAGGTGAGGAGTGGGGTATTGTGGGGTACTAAGGGCTAAGGAGGGGAGAGGAGTTAAGGATGGAGGGAGGGAGTGACTGAGGTTAGGGGAAATGAGAAGTAAGGATAGGTGAGCGCGATAAATGAGCCGCGCCTGCTCAGTGGGGAGCTATGTATGAGTGGTGAAATATTGCTTAGGGGGAAAGGGTTTCGTTGCGGGAACGGGTGAGTGGTGGATAATTGCGCCGGTGAACTGGTTGCGTTGGTGGACCAAGCCAGTGGGTCCCACTTATTCTACCGTATAATAATGATGACGTACCAATTCGATATTTGGGGAGGAAGCACCACGCACCGGAAGCATTGGCATTATCAGTTGTATTTAATTGATAATTTAACTGGCAATTTATATGACAGATTACTCGGAAGGTTAACTTGGAGTATGTCATATCATTGCAAATTTCATATCGGGAAATAGTTGCAACATGATTTGAAATGTGCATGTATGGCTGTTCTGGGGGAGCACTCCTTCTTAACGTAGAATGCATGATACACGCATAGGAACTACTGGATGTGAGATGTGTAGGTCTACGTGACATATGAGATACGTACATGTACAGTCATACGGAACGGAAGCAGGCTCTCCTGTCCAACCAGCATATGCACTCCGATGACCCAAGCAAATTAGTCCTAGTTGCCTCAAGTTGGTCCCTATCTCTATACAAGTTGCAGATCCTTGTGGTACACGGCCGTGGTGTTATAGGACGAGAAGCCGAAGCAAATAAGTGAAAGCCAAATTACCGAATGGAAACGAAGCCTAAACGCCAAATAACCAAAAGCGTACGAAGCCGAAATGCCAACTAACCGAAAGGGTGAGATGTCCAAAAGCAAACTAAGCGAAAGGGCGCGACGCCCAACAGCCAAATAACCGAAAGGTTGCGTCGCCCAAAATCAAACTCACCGAATTGTCGCTCTGCCTAAACGCCTCCTAACCGAAAGGCTGCTCGCCTACAACCAAAGGACCGTATGCCGCTGAAATGAAAAGTCAAATAACGGTCATGCCGTTGCCGGGGGGAGGGACTTGTAATCGATTGGCCCAGACCCCCGCGTCCATCAAATAATTGGCCGTTGGGGACGGGAGGGTGGGGGTCATTTTCCCACACAAGCCATAGGTGACTGGGCAATTTAAACCCAAGCACCAAGTTGTAAGCGGCCGATGGTGCGCATCCCTCGGGACAGCCCCCACTCTCCCAGGGCCACGGCCGCCTCAACTCCGCCGTGCGGCCGCACAGTGACGGGATGTGAGTCGGGTTGAGCGGATGTGTGGGGCAGGCTGGTCCCTCCGCCCATCCAGCTTCACTGACCGCGATACATCGCAATCTGACCCACACCCCCACACCAGGTTGACCCACATCCCCCCACCCTCCCTCCGACCCGTGGACCGTCGTGGACCGTCGACCCGAAACGTCACCCATTCCTTCTCTCCAGAGATGCTTTGGGGAGGGCTTCCGACAGTTTGTTTCAAAGGACAGCATCTACCAACAATGAAGGCACTATGCAATCAGCTGCCGCAAGACCTTCCCACAGGACGGGGATTTAACTCGTTATTAAACATCAAAAAAAAAACACACACTTCTCCAAGGTAGAAGGAACAGGAGCCTGAAGACTGCAACGTGCAGGTTCAGAAATAACCACGCATCAGGCTATAAAACTCACCAGAAACACATATCTGAACATTAATAGACCATTATCTTTTTATTTGCACTGTATCTACTTATTTATTGATGTGTGTATATATTTATATAATGGTATATGGACACACTGGTATGTTCTGTTTTCATGTCTACTGCATTCTGTTGTGCTGAAGCAAAGCAAGAATTTCATTGGCCTGTCAGGGACACATGACAATAAACTGGCTTGACTTGACTTTTGAAATGATGGTATCTCTAAATATGTGTCGTTTGTCTCCGTCCTTACTTCGTTATTTCAGAGCTTAAAGATTTTCAAAAGATGTCAGGTAAATAGTAGGATGTTTCAGTTGAGACTTACAGTATGTGCTATGAAAAATTAATATAGAAAAATGCCCCACAAAGTGCGCTTCCTTGAAGGTGAGATTATGTCAATGAAAAACAATTGATATCGTGCGATCTGGATGGAAAATAGCCACCAGCAATATGCTGCTTTTGCATCTACATATATAGAGATATTTTGCATGGAAACATGCCTTCGGGCCAGTTTGGTCATACCGGTACAGACGCCCCTTTTACACTAGTCCCAGGTAGACAAAAATGCTGGATAAACTCAGCGCGTGAGGCAGCATCAATGGAGCGAAGGAAATAGTCAACGTTTCGGGTCGAAACCCTTCTTCAGTCTGAAGAAGAGTTTCGACCCGAAACGTTGACTATTTCCTTCGCTCCATTGATGCTGCCTCACGCGCTGAGTTTCTCCAGCATTTTTGTCTACCTTCGATTTTCCAGCATCTGCAGTACCTTCTTATACACTAGTCCCAATTGCCTGCGTTTGGCCCGTATCGCTCTAAACTTTTCGTATTCATGTATCTGTCCATGTGTTCTTTAAATATAGTTATAGTACCTGCTTCATACACGTCCTCTGGCAGATCGTTCCATATACCCACCACCAGCCTATTATGTGTACTGTACATTCAGGTGGAATTCTTAATTGGTCATATTAATATTGTAACATTCGGTAATCGGTTTCTTCCAACAATCTTCCCCAAAAATCTAATTATCCAAAGCCCATATTTTGCAATTTTGAGTCTTTTTTTCAGTACAGTTATTTCCCTTCTACTTCCGTAAATGGATGAGACATGGATACATAATGTGATAAAATACTATTTAGGTTTTTAGAGTTGTTTTAATTTTCCATACTGGGCCATCATATATATATATACATTTATATACATATATGTTTTCTAGATGCCATAGCAGACAATTGTATAGCAGGTGATGTAATTATTGAAACATGTTTTAACTTATTTCCTTCTGATAATTTGCTCTGAAAAGTGTTTAAGAATTTCGCATCCTGAAAAGTAACGATAGCTCGTCGGACAGCTGACGAAAATACCAAGTGTTAGATATATGACACAAAAATGGATAACTAAAATTATTAGCAGGGCCACTAATACTTCAAGGGACTGATATGTCTACCTGCAACTCAGTAGTTATTTCATTCCCACAGTTACTCAACTGAATTGCCAAATAATGTGAGCGCATGGTTTCCTTTCAAACGCAAAACTCCGCGCACGCAGCGAATTGTTGGTCAAGTGCCCCTCGATACAGTCGGATATGTAGTTCTGTGCTGCAGACTAGATGTTCCGCATGGCATAAAATGATAGGAGTGTTTTTTCTCTTCTTATTTCAATGCAAATTCACGCATTTTGTCATTTTAGATCACTGTCGCCTTGCACAAGGAAGTCATTGCTAGACTGCTAAAATAATATTCTGACTATCGTCGGTTTACCTCTCCCAATAGTATCCAAATTGAATAAGTGGAAAGGCAGCGAAAGCTAGGAGGAGGTTATCTGTGCATTTCGTTAGTGCTTTGTTTATTCTCGCCTCGGTTGGCGAGGGTGCCTGTGACATTGCCCAGTGAGTAACGCACCCAAAACATGTATTCATACCTTCAAAGGAAAGTCTCGCAGAATCGAAATGCCTAATGTTGCTTACAGCAAAAACAATGTGTTTGCCAATGGCACATAGGATAGGTTAAACATCAAACAATATATTGTATCTCTAGATTGCAAAGCAGGGCATACAGGCAGACTGATAATTCAATTGGCTGGGATAACCGATAGATATGATAACCTGTGAGCATTTCTCGGTCCAACGCGCATAATGTTTACATAATGATTCAACATTCATAATGCTGAAGAACGACTTCATTGTCTATTGCAAGTAGAGGTGTGTGCAGGCTTACAGTCAATTTTGATCGGCAGAAAATTCAAGATAGTTTGAATATCACCGTCTTTCAACAATTGTGATTAAACATATATGTGTGAAACAGAGTTAATGAAATACGCTTGCACTTATAATTTCAGAAATGCATACTCTGAAAAGGAAATTGAGCATAACCGGTAAATATATACTATTCAATTGCATAATTGAAATGATTAGAAAGTAGCTTATAATTTGTGGCACGATTTATGTTATTTTTGAAACACAATTTTCGATGTTCTACCCGTATATCTAAAACTTAGCTTTCATTAATCTGAAAAACAGTTAAACGTTGATACTTGTCAAGTCAAATCAAGTCACTGTATTTCTATAGCGCAGTTAAAAAAACAACTCTCGTTGGACAACGTGCTTTACATAGGTGGAGGTACTAACGTTATACAACATTGGTTCATAGATTACGTACATACATTAATACATACATATAGCCCTCCCTCAGAGGACCTCAAGAAAGCCCTGAGAGTAAAGATGAGTTTTAAGTCTCGATTTAAAGTAGTCGATGGAGGGGGCAGTTCTGATGGGAAGGGGGATGCTGTCCCACAGTCTAGGAGCTGCAACCGCAAATACGCGGTTGCCTAGACCGCGGGATGTTCAGTAACTCCAAGTCGGCCGATCTGACGGACCTGGAGGTGGTGTGGTGGGTAAGCAGACTTTTGATGTAGGTGGGGGAAAGCCCGTTAAGGGCTTTGTAGACATAAAAGAGGATCTTGAAATGTATACGGAACAGCACAGGCATTGACTTGTTTGTCAAATTTCAATGCTGAGTCAAATATCACGCCAAGGTTTTTGACATGAGGTTTGAGTAATGGGGTAAGACTTCCAAAGATGCCTGATATTATTTTGATTAAGTACGAGGGGCCGAGAAGGATGACCTCAGACTTACTCTCGTTCAGTTGGAGGAAGTTCTGGGCTATCCAACACTTAATATCCTCGAGGCAGCGAATAAGGTTAAGCAGATTTGATCGGTTTTTGGGCTTGATGGGGAGATAGAGTTGTGTATCGGCTGCGTAACAATGGAAGGAAAGGCCGTGCGTTTGAATGACTTGGCCTAAGGGGAGCATATACAGGGAGAAGAGAATGGGGCCAAGTATGGAACCTTGTGGAACCCCACAGTAGGGGCTAGCTGGGGAGGAGAAAGAGTACAGAGAGAGTACAGAGGAGATTTACTAGAATGATGCCTGGGTTTCAACAACTAAGTTACAGAGATAGGTTGAATAAGTTAGGTCTTTATTCTCTGGAGCACAGAAGGTTAAGGGGGGACTTGATAGAGGTCTTTAAAATGATGAGAGGGATAGACAGAGTTCATGTGATCAAGCTTTTCCCTTTGAGAATAGGGAAGATTCAAACAAGAGGACATGACTTCAGAATTAAGGGACAGAAGTTTAGGGGTAACATGAGGGGGAACTTCTTTACTCAGAGAGTGATAGCGGTGTGGAATGAGCTTCCAGTGGAAGTGGTGGCGGCAGGTTCGTTGGTATCATTTAAAAATAAATTGGATAGGCATATGGATGAGAAGGGAATGGAAGGTTATGGTATGAGTGCAGGCAGGTGGGACTAAGGGAAAACAGTTGTTCGGCACGGACTTGTAGGGCCGAGATGGCCTGTTTCCGTGCTGTAATTGTTATATGGTTATATGGTTATAGTTGCCTATGTTAGTATAGAAACTCCTACATTTGAGGTAGGAGATGAACCAGATCAGGTCCGTGCCATCAACACCAACCCCGTACTGGAGACGGTCAATTAGGATGGTGTGGTCCACTGTATCAAATGCTGCGCTGAGGTCGAGAAGGAGCAGGATTGCACAGTCGCGTGTGTCAACGGTGAGCATTGGGTCATTATGTACCTCCAACAAGGCAGAATTTGTGCTGTGGTCGGCCCTAAAACCTGATTGAAAAGTGTCCAAGATAGTATTTTGGTGAAGGTAAGGCAGAAGTTGACAAAATTATCTTTTCAAGGGATTTAGAAAGGAATGGCAGTTTTGAAATGGGTCTGTAGTTGCTTGGCAAAGTGGAGTAGAGGTTAGGTTTTTTTCTGGATTGGCTGGACCACCGCATGCTTGAAACAGGTAGGAACAGTGCCAGTGGCCAGAGCACTGTTGAAGATAGCGAGGATGCTGGGACCAGCTATTGTAATGACATCCTTTATAAGGGCAAAGGTACGTTTTTGTTGGTACTTAGACCAACAAAACTTATATCGTCCAATCAGATATATCTGCACATGCACTATAATAGGATGATGTGACCTTCCTACCTCCGGAATCATTACCATTTATAAATCACTCCTTCATTTTATTTGTTATATTTTTTAAGTCTCTCTTTATCAGTCGTCTAAATCTATCAGAAAACGTTATTATTTTAAACAAAACCCGAATCTAAAATTGACAGAATATTCTGGATTAACTAAGCGGGTCGGGCTTCATCTCTAGAGAAAAGGCGTAGGTGACGTTTCGGATGGAATCTCTTCTTCAGATTTAAACCTGAAATGCTTGCTTTCCGACCCTAAACTTTCTATTTTCTCTCGAGATGCTGCCTGACACACTGAGTTACTTTAGAGATGCTACATGTCATGCTGAGGTATTCCAGCATGTTGTGTCTATCTTCTGTATGAACCAGCATCTGGAGATCCGTTCATCCCAGAGTGTAAGCAGTATTCATTTTAGTTATTTATCCTGGACTTCAGTATACAATGGCACGAAAGCGCCCTAACTTATGCTTTATTTATTATATACATTCTACAACAGAGGAGGAGCTGAAAACAAAAGAATGTGAGTTTATTTGGAGTGCAAGAATGATTGGCAATCTGATTTTCTTATCACTTGAGGATACTTGTTAAATATTTAAGTGCTATAAACCGTCGACTGTATATTTCAGCTATCATTTGGGAGCTTCAGAATAAACTAAAGACCACCGGTAAGTGAAATAAATAATAAAGTCCTTTGTTATTACTGACAACAACAAAACCTTGGTCCAAATAACCTAGGTGATTGAAAAATCTATCTCCGTTCGCACGGTGGACAACGTCAGATCTATAAATCAATACAAAATTGCAAATTGGTTACTTTTTGTCAAATGATTACGAATGTGCGTGCAACGTCAGGGAATCGCACCTTTTTTCTTACCTCCGCAAGTCAACGACTCTACACACTTGCGAGCGCACGCTGGTTTTGGTAAGCCCTTTTAACGCCTTCTCCCAAACACTTTCCCGCAACGCAAATTTATCATTCTGTCATTTGTCACCAACACTATCGCCAGCCATCACACTTCCTTGACCCACCAACCACTTCGCACAGGAGCGTCGTTATTGAATTCCAATTATTTAATTTACCAAAAAATTATCTCTGAATGTCATAGGATTTTCCTTCTTATAAACAATAGACAATAGACAATAGGTGCAGAATTACGCCAATCGGCCCTTCGAGCCAGCACCGCCATTCAATGTGATCATGGTTGATCATCCCCCATCAGTACCCCGTTCCTGCCTTCTCCCCATAACCCCTGACTCCGCTATCTTTATGAGCCCTATATAGCTCTCTCTTGAAAGTATCCAGGCAACCGACCTCCACCGCACTCTGAGGCAGAGAATTCCACATACACCCAATTCTCTGTGTTGAAAAGTGTTTCCTCACCTCCGTTCTAAATGGCTTACCCCTTATATTAAACAGTGACCCCTGGTTCTGGACTCCACCCAACAATTCTTCTCATTTACTGACTTTATATTCATGTTAAATCTGCAACAAAATGCCCGGGTAACGTATCTAGATGGGAAATGTTTGTTGGGGAACTGTAAGGAAATAATTCGCACACAAGTGAAATTTATTTGCGCTTCACAAACAGATCTGCTAACACCGACGTTTCAGCTCATTGCATTTCATGTTTGAATCGTGCAAATTAAAGAATGGACAGAGTGAACTAACCACAAGCTGTTCATATCATTCACTTCAATTTAATTTCAACAGAAGATAACTTGGCAAGCAAAGAAGGTGAGTTTATGGACATTAATGTGAAGTGGGAAATATGATTTACAGTATTCTTGATCAACTGCATAGGATAATCGGTGACCTTGCTTCAGCACGGATGTTGTCCACTTTAACCTGATTTCCCAAATGAGGCCGCAAATTAGACTATTTTTAATTCTTGTTGTCAATTGCTTCGATCCATCTAAAGAAAATGAATTTTATTTCAGGCATGTGGCAAATATGCTATCCCTTTTACACTTTTAAATATACCTCTGCAAAAATGTTAAAATGACTAGGTGTCGTGGTGGAAATGCTTATCCAGAACGAACGAGTAACGTCAAAATAAACAGGTGAAACCTATAATCTATAACGGCCAGAAACTATTTACCGCCAGGCGAGTAAAAACAACGCAAATAAATTGCAATTCATACCATTACAAGAAGATGGATCTGCATGTTTTAATTTTTTTTTATAAATCAGATATTCAGGGATTTTTCAAGATTAATGTATTTATTAATAACAATAAAATATGGTGATTGTAAAACAATTGCGAACTGATTAATTACACATTGAAGAATAATTTACTCTTTGGAGTAACATAAGATTAAACGCATAATTTACTGATATATACCTTTTTGAAGCAAAGGCCTAGAAGCGCTTCAAATTAGTCCAACAGAATCAATATCATCTGTTTGTTTGAATAAAAATGCTGGAGTAACTCCGTGGGTCAGGGAATAACTATGAAGAAAAGGAACATGTTAATTTTCAAGTCGGACCCCGTTTTAAGATTATCCAGATTGATCAGACCAAATACAATCGTCGACTCACCTTTCATGGACTCAGAAAACATTTGCAATCGTGTGCAAGATCGATTTCGGAACACGCCATCATTTGTTTCAGACAGTCCCTTACTATGGCTAATTAAAACTATACACACTACACACTATTTTACTTATTTGTAATGGCAATTTAATTTTATTGTGTACTGCAGGAGACCCCAGGCCATTAATATCCATTTTCTACTTGGATATCTGTGTTATCTTTTAATGCGTAATCATTGACCATCCAATTCACATTGCATTTATTTTCACCGTTGTAGATATAGATATAGATATGCCATTTATTGTCACTATACATGTACAATGAGATTAAAAGCATCTCGTACTCAGTGCATACATATAATTTAGTACAAAAAACAAGAAACAGAAAACAAAACAAGGGGGGGGGGGATAGGTGCACAATTCTGCGGCGCTATATACATATCTATAAAGGCAAAATGGTGAAGGATGAATAGGTAGTATTCTTAGGCAGATTTTAAAAGTTATATTAAAATATTAAAAATTATTTTAAAAATATTTAAAAATTACAATTACAATACACATTACAGTTCCAAATTTCAGTACGTGGATGGAGTAGATGGAAGTCCGGGTCTTGGGCTGTGAAGTCAGTGCATGTGTGAGTTAAGAGTATTTATGACTTTCGGAAAACAACTGGTCCTGAGTCTATTTGTCCTAGTTTTGATGCACCTATAGCGCCTTCCAGAGGGCAGCAGGTCGAACAGTCCAAACGCAGGATGGGAGCTGCCCTTGATGATATTCTTTGCCCTGCTAAGGCAGCGGGAGGTGTAAATATCCATCAGGGAGGGGAGAGGGCAACAAATGATCTTTTGTGCTGTCCTAGTTACCCTCTGAAGCCTCTCCCTGTCTGCCATGGTGCAACTGCCGTACCATGCTGTAATGCAATATGTCAGCAGGCTCTCGATGGACGAGCGGTAGAAGGTCAGCAGCAGGTTAGAGTCCAGGTTGTGCTTCCTGAGAACCCTCAGGAAGTGCAGCCGCTGCTGAGCCTTCTTGATGACCGCTGTCGTGTTGTCTGTACAGGAGATGTCAGCAGAGATAAGGACGCCGAGAAACCGGAAGGTGTAGACCCTCTCCACAGACTCGCCGTTGATATGTAGGGGGACTAAGTCGGTGCTGTGCCCCCTGAAGTCGACAATGAGCTATTTTATTTTCCTGGTGTTCAGAGCCAGATTGTTTTCTGAGCACCAGATTGTCAACTTCAGGACTTCCTCTCTGTAGGCTGCCAGAGAGGAAGACCTCGTCTCCCTTTGAAATAAGTCCGACTACAGTAGTGCCGTCAGCAAATTTGACGATGCGGTTGTTGTTGTGGGCCGGACTACAGTCGTAGGTGTAGAGACAGTATAGGAGGGGGCTTAGCACACAGCCCTGTGGGGAGCCGGTACTCAACCTGCGAGTGGAGGAGAGGTGGGGGCCGAGTCTCACAGTCTGGGGCCGGTTGGTGAGGAAACCTTTTATCCAGGCACATGTGAGAGTGGGGAGGCCGAGAGTGACCAATTTATCAATGAGAATGTCCGGAATGATTGTGTTGAAAGCTGAGCTATAATCCACAAAGAGCATCCGGACGTAGCTCTGCCCCTGCTCCAGATGGCTCAGCACAGAGTGGAGAGCTACGGTGATGGCGTCTTCCGTGGATCTATTTTGGCGATAAGCGAATTGGTGGGGGTCGAAGTCTGGTGGTAGATAGTCCTTGATGTGCTGGAGGACCAATCTCTCGAAGCACTTTGTGATTACCGGAGTGAGGGCCACGGGACGGTAATCATTTAGGCTAGTGATGGGAGACTTCTTCGGCACTGGGACGATTGTGGCTGATTTTAGGCAGGACGGGATAACTGCCTGGTCCAGGGAGAGGTTGAAAATTCTGGTGAAGATGACAGTGAGCTGGTGGGCACACGCTTTGAGCACCTTACCAGGTACTCCATCTGGGCCGGTAGCCTTCTTGGGGTTCACTGCCAGGAGCACCCGTCTGACATCGTGCTCCCTGACAGTGAGTGGAGTAGTACAGGAGCCAGGTGAGGGTGGGAGCAGGGCTATAGCAGGTGAGTGTTGCTGTTGTGATCTTTCAAAGCGTGAGAAGAAGCAATTTAACGTTTCTGCCAGCGGCACACTCTGGTCTTCTGACTTTGTGGCATAGCCTCTGTAGTTTGTAATGTCTTGTATGCCCCGCCATACCTCCCGTGTATTATTGCTGGCAAGTGGGACTCTATGCTCCTCTTATGGTCCGCCTTGGCTTTTTTAATTCCACTTTTAAGATCGGCTCGAGCAGCCCTGTACAGAGCTCTGTCACCTGACCTGAAGGCAGCATCGCGGGCTCTGAGGAGTGTGCGGACCTGGCTGGACATCCAGGGTTTCTGGTTTGGGAAAACCCGAAAGTTTTTGTCCACAGTCACGTTTCCAATGCAGAACTTGATATAGTCCAGCACCGTTTCTGTGAGAGTTTCCAGATCCTGGTGTTCGAATAAGTCCCAGTTTGTCTGTGTAAAGCAGTCCTGTAGTTTGGAGAGTGCATTTTCAGGCCAGGATGTAACAGACTTTATGGTGGGCCTGGCACTGCGTCTGAGGGGGGTGTAGGCTGGGGAGAGCAGGAGGGAGAGATGATCTGACTGGCCGAGTTGGGGGAGGGGGATGGCTCTATACGCGTGCTTAATATTGGTGTAGGCATGATCCAGCGTGTTCACCCCTCTAGTAGAACACGTGACATGTTGATAAAATTTCGGCAGTACAGTCTTCAAGTTGGCCTTATTAAAGTCCCCTGCAATTATGTGAACACCTTCGGGGTGGGCCCGCTGCTGTTCATTAATGGTGTTCAGCAGGAGAGAGATGCCGTGTTTACATTGGCGTCAGATGGAATATACACAGCCGTGACAATCACTACTGTTAGTTCTCTCGGTAGAAAAAAAGGCCGGCATCTTACAGTCATGTACTCGAGGGCAGGGGAACAATGATTGTCTATGATTATCCCGTTGTTGCACCAGTTCTCATGCACGTATATACAGAGTTGTCAACAAACTTTTGAAAGCTCATGAATTATTATTCAACTTTTCCAGGGAAATTATTGAAAACATTATTCTGTACTACTACATACACCACACGGTGCAGGTCCGCGTCAATTATTTAGTTCCAGTCGTTCAGCATTTCCGAGAAGTGTTCCTTACACCGTTAGTCTGCACCCAAGAAAGAATTTCGGAAATAAATCTGCAAGCAATGTTATGACTTCCTGCGGGATGTTAACAGGCTCAATGGACCAAATTACATTCTTCCCTATATTTTTTTAATTTATTTGTTTTAATCAAAATTATTTATTCAAATATTAAAATAGTATTTACAATACAATAAAACAAAACACCACCATAATACAAGACGACACAAATATGCTAAGCAACTGCTAAACAACTATATTACAATCATTGTCCAGGATACATTCAACCCCCCTCGGTGCCCAGCGGTTGCGGAACTCTCTCAGAGTGCCCGTAGACAGGACGTATTCCCTTGCCATCCGCACCCGGGCACGGACGTATCCCCGGAAAAGGGGCAGGCAGCCGGCTCGGGTAGAGCCCTCCACCGTCTGCCGCCTTGACTCGCGGATGGCCAGCTTAGCCAGGCCCAGGAGCAACCCAACCAGGACATCTTCAGCCCTACCCTCTCCCCGACGCACGGGGTGTCCAAAGATGAGGATGGTGGGTGAAAAATGCAGCCAGAAGGCAAGGAGCATAGAAACATAGACATATAAATTAGGTGCAGGAGTAGGCCATTCGGCCCTTCGAGCCTGCACCGCCATTCAATATGATCATGGCTGATCATCCAACTCGGTATCCCGTACCTGCCTTCTCTCCATACCCTCTGATCCCCTTAGCCACAAGGGCCACATCTAACTCCCTCTTAAATATAGCCAATGAACTGGCCTCAACTACCCTCTGTGGCAGAGAGTTCCAGAGATTTACCACTCTCTGTGTGAAAAAAGTTTTTCTCATCTCGGTTTTAAAGGATTTCCCCTTATCCTTAAGCTGTGAACCCTTGTCCTGGACTTCCCCAACATCGGGAACAATCTTCCTGCATCTAGCCTGTCTAACCCCTTAAGAATTTTGTAAGTTTCTATAAGATCCCCTCTCAAACTCCTAAATTCTAGAGAGTATAAACCAAGTCTATCCAATCTTTCTTCATAAGACAGTCCTGACATCCCAGGAATGAGTCTGGTGAACCTTCTCTGCACTCCCTCTATGGCAATAATGTCCTTCCTCAGATTTGGAGACCAAAACTGTACGCCCCTTTAGGTATTGAAACAGTGGCTGCAGCCTCACACACTCCATGTACACGTGGTAACATTCTTCCCTGTTAGACAGTGTTTCCATGACACTTAGAAGAACGAGTGAAAGTGACCACATTAATTTCCTGGAACTGACATTATTTTGACCATGCACAACGATTAAGTATTCCCTTGCAATAAAGTGAACTGCTCGCCCTGACCTCCATCAACGTAAGGGAAGATGACCTGTCACTATAACATGTAATTACAATCAAAATCACGTTATCTTCTTTACAGTATAAATTAATCCGGTCGCGAGATCATGCATATGTCAATAAAACCTTGTTTTTTTCCTAACGTTGGACGTTCTTCACCGCAAATGCGTACAGTAATTATAATGCGATAGCTAATGGGCACATATGCATCGCTATTATTATTCTAGGGCTTAAAAGAGACCTCGCAGGCATCGGTAAGTAATATAAGTTGTACAGGCACCCGTTAACATGTATTTTATACTTATGCACAGTTCTTATTCAACTTAATGTCAATCGTTTGGCAGCATAATCGCATAATAGTAATCGAGAAACGCTAGTTCTTTGTCCACCCGCATTGTGTAGTGATTTATTTCAAATCGTCCTTAAAAAGCTATGTAAACTTCACCCATGGTTTCTCGTAGCAGAGTTCGCGCGCGCATGCACACGCACACACATATATACAAACATCCATGGCCAGCACAAATCAGAGCAGGTTGAAATATGCTGTTAGGAGAGTGATTAACTGACAATCACGTTCGTGAAGATTGTTTTAAGACATGGCGAAAGAATGAGCAGGAAGTCGGAATGAACCATCCATCTGAACCTCAGTTTGCCCAGTGCAGGGGGCATCGAGATTCAGATGAGATAGGTTTAAGGAGGGGAGGGGATGTTTAAAAGGAACCTGAGTGGTAACTTTTTCAACCAAAAATGTGGTGGGTGTATGAAACGAGCTGCCAGAGGAGGTAGATGTTACATGTATTATCGCAACTTTAGACAGGTGCATAGGTAGGACAGGTTTAGAGGGATATGGGCCAAACGCAGGAAGGTGGGACTAGTGTAGGTTAGACATGTTGGTCCGTGTGGGCTTGTTGGGCCGAAGGATCCGTTTCCACATTGCTTGACTTTATGATTATAATTCACCGATATATACCAACTTATTCCCTTTATATGTTTAAAAGTGCGACACCGGGAACATGGAACTCTGAACAAATGTTTATTGATTAAATTGTATTGAATAAAGAATAATCGGTTTTATGATTTCAGAAACGGACGGCCTGGAAAGTCCTCGCAGAAGAGGTAACAGAAAGAACCATTGTATATGTTATGTCGTCTGAAAATGCTGGAGTACTCAGCAGGCCAGGCAGCATCTCTGTAGAGAAGGGATGGTTGACCTTTTGGGACGAGACCCTACTTCGGACTGAATGCATACAGTGCATTATAATTTATTTTGAATGCAGAAGCTGAAAGATCTTCAGAATGTTGTGCATGTGGAAACATGTGTTATATTGTAGAAAAACGTTCCAGATGGAGAGATTATATTTGTACTCACGAAACATATTGTGTGGATTTATGCGATCCTTCTGTTTCCTTTAGAACACCTACTATTGCCACCTTTGTTTGTTCTCGAACCTTAACATATAGCAGTTAATTAACTCGAAACGTTTGCCTTTAAGATCTCGAAACATTGCAAAGGCTGCTTAGAAAAGCTGGTGAGAAAAATATTGCCCTCACCTCCAATGAGCGAACAGGGGTCAACTTTGGAGTCCAGTAAATCTCGCGGCGGGAGGGGGGGGGGGGGGGGGGGGGTCATTCTCTTTATAACGCGGGAAAGGCAAATTTATGTTGTGAACTAATGTGGGATATGATGACACTTGTTGACTGCAAACTTTCGTAACCTTATTGAGTCGTGGTATAATATCAATGCTTGGAAAAGCCATATGTTTACGAATAAATAAGTGCAGAGAAATCTGAAAACAAATGATGCAGTTGACCCGGGAGACACCTTTACAGTTGGTAAGTTGAGGGTTTGATTTTATTTGCGAAAAAAGCCAGATAGCACGACCAATACGACAAAGGAAAATCGACAGGACAGGTCTGGTAAATATATGTTTGAGATGATTCCTCTACTTTTTCTAATTGTACTGCATCAGTCTGGGTGAAATTTCCATCTACTAAGCGGCTTTGATTTATTTTAAGTGATCAATGAATCAGCGGAGGTAGACAACAATGCTGGAGAAACTCAGCGGGTCGAGACCCGAAACGTCACCTATTCCTTCGCTCCATAGATGCTGCCTCACCCGCTGACTTTCTCCAGCATTTTTGTCGACCTTCGATTTTTTGCAGCATCTGCAGTTCTTTCTTAAACAACGAATCAGCAGTATTCCTTGGCACACCAGCTTTATTTACATTTGATGGAGGAGAGTTTGTTTTGCTGAAACGATTAAAAAAAAACCGAGATGACTGATACGAAATGTGAAGGCAAAAGGTTGATCATGGTTTTGTCCGAATCAAGAAAGAGGTTTGGTGCTTTCCTTTGTGCAATCTAGTTGTGCGGCACGATGGTACTGAGATAGTCATGTTTCCTTTTGGTTGTCCATTCGTAAACTCATATCATGATTGGTCGCGGCAAGCTTTCAGCTCTTTGAGTTTCGCAAGTTCCATTCTGGTGTGATTGTGCATATTACAGTGGGTGTTGACTTCCCTGTATCTCCGCTCACAAATTGCCTGTATCGTACAAAATACTGGCCATGCCTATTGGATGGTTTGGCTGGATGATTTATTGATTTTTAATTGATGATAGAATTATTCTAAGCATGGCTGTCTGGTCACGTGTTAGGCTGAAACAAATGATCATAATGTCGGTACGTCATGAATGCCATATGACAAAATTGGGGACATTTGTCAGATCTATTTTGAACATATCTCATTTATAGGGGTAACGGTGTCACCAGAAAGCAAACCATTCTGAGGCAGTGCCAATATCATGATGGGTAATGCCCCCGTCCCTCTTAGGATACCTGAACGGAAACCTCTGGAGGTTTTTGTCAGTCTCCCTAATGGTCGAAAGTGGTTTCCGCTTCTTCTATGCTCCGGCGATTATTTCAAAAAATTCAAAACCGGCCGTGGAAGGTAAGACCTTCCACTACCTGCAACCTCCGGTAACCGCCTTCAACTAGCATCGCAACCGGCTTCGACTAAAAAATTACCGATTTTTAAAACGGCAACCTATTTTTAGTCGCGGCCGGTTTTGAATGTTTTGACAAAAAATTCTGGGAACCTCCCGGAACCTCCGGGAACCGCACGGATACCTTGGGCGGGGCGCAAAGTCTCCAGATGTATCCGTTCAGGTTTCCTAAGTGGGACAGGGGCATAAGCGCAAGATCCATTCAACGTGAAAAGCCATCGTTTTACGCCCAGAAATTGTTCACAATGTTGTTCCTATGGTTGTTGACTCAAATAGCGGCATGACATTCCACGATGGGAATCAGATGCCATAACAGGTCTTTGGCGACAATGTCAGTAGATAGCTAGGCAGAAGCATATCCCTTAATAATTATATCTTTACCATTGTATGCGGTCCAACATCCCAACATGATCTCAATAAATACGGCGTTACATAGATGAGTGACGTAGATTGTTACCTCATACTAACTATTGACAGACTTGTGCACCAACTCTTCTGCATATGTACAACATCAAATGACAATAGAAGAGATCGATTAATTGTGCCGGCTATATATATTGTTGCCGTATTCAAGGCATTACTCGATCCATCATCAGTAAGCCGTTGCCAAAACAGAGTGGCATTTTTCAGATTTTAAAAAGTGTTGTTAAGTTTGAAATATATGTTCATAATATGATGTCTCAAATTAGAATTATGTGAAACAGTATTATATGCTTTAATAAAACACCAAGCCGATAACTCCGTGGCCATAATTTATGTGTGGGTAGAAGTTTTCATAACCGATGAAACGATTAACTCATATCACGATCTGAACTCAATGTGCCTGAAATCATGTAGATATGCTTTATTCCCGTAACCGAAGTAGTCCTATCTTGGCAAAATGAGTACAGCAATGCCTAGAAGTCATTCTCACATCACACAATCATATTGATTCTATAGAAGAAAAGTCGGCCAAATTGGATGCAGGTAAGACCATAATATCATTCTTGATTGGAAATAAATTTCGATGACTGTAGCAGGGCCTCCATCATATGCAAAATGTGTTTTGTGGGAGAGGAAGACAGTGTCAATATAGTTTTGTATAATTTTGATCAGCCATGGCATGGTTGAATATGAAGATATTGTGTCTCCACCCTTCTGTTTGATCCCCGAATAAGAGGTTGCGAAAGATAGAAAATGCTGGCTTAAGTCAGCGTGTCTGTCAGCATCTCCGGAGAAAAGGTGTCGGTGACATTTCGGGTCGAAAGTCTTTTTCAGACTGAAAGATAGACATGCGTGTGTGTTTGTGTGTGTTTATGTGTGTGTGTGTGTGTGTGTGTGTGTGTGTGTGTGTGTGTGTGTGTGTGTGTGTGTGTGTGTGTGTGTGTGTGTGTGTGTGTGGGGGGGGGGGGGGGGGGGGGGGTGACGATGTCTAGTGATGAAATAAGGCCAGAAAAAAATAGGTAATTTCAGTTGTCTTGTTTGAATTTCAATTAAAATATCCACTGGGGAAACACGCCTTCTACCGAATATCTACTTAATGAATAAATAAATGCCTTTCGAATTTGATTGAAACTGTATCGTTTTATTTCACAATTCTGAGTGAGTTGGTTGATTGCGAGCATAACAATGTGAAACCATATGTTACTTCGTCGAGTATCACTTAACCAAGCTTACTGATTTCCCTTCTCCCACATGAAATTATGCTCACTCAAAAGAGGAAATATTGCGATTAGATCGCAACTGGACTGTCAGTGATCTGTATCACCAAAATTATACAATGACAGTAATTATGGCTGTATTTTTCCACAGTCCTTCAGAGACTTAAACATACTTTGCAAGAAAAAGGTTAGTTTAATTAATCAAATTATTTTTCTGAGGACTAGCCTTATTCTCCTCCCCCCCCCTCCCCCCACCCCCCCCCCCCTTCACACTCCAAACTACCGATCCCACAACCAATGCAACATATAGAACTTAAGGATATATAAACATAACTTTGTTTGCGCTCAGAAAAAACACGCTCGTAATATTATTTCACGCTGTCAATATGCTTTATAAATCTATATCGACGTAAATGTAATTATATTTCAGACACCGCTCTTGAGAAACAGGCCGACGGTACAGTATGGCATAATAATTATCTTGCATATTTTGCTGCTTATCATCTGTAAGCAAACATATATTGATTAAGAGGACATCAGGAACTGTGGGTATGGGAATCTTGAATACTGCACAAATTGAAGGAGTGACAGGCACGTCCAGTCGCATCTGTGCAGGGAATGGATAGGGTGACGTTTCAGATCAGGAGCCTCCTGCTGGACCGCTCAGTTCCTCCAGCAGACTGATTGGTGTTTCAGATTCCCATATAAACTGTCCCACTGAGAATCTTATCATTCTCAATGTCCGCTGGTTCGTAGGCATATATATCTTTCATCACTGTGAAAAGTGACGAAAATATTAATTTAACACTTCAGCCATCTGTTGTACCTCCAAACGTAAACAATTTGGTGCCAATACATTGTCGATATTCTGTCCATAGGTATACATTTGCCCTGAATATATCTGTGTGATCTCGTTTAATTCTCGTTTACTTCACTTGGCATCGACGGTTCCCTATTCCTGCCAATCATGCCCTTCACTTTAGCAGCAATGTTCTGGCCCTAACCAATTGCTACTTTACGGCTGCAAAGCTTCCAATTACCGGCTCTGGACACAACCATGTCCAGTATACCTTTATAAATACCCGTCCAATAAGAAATATTGCCCAGTTTATTATTACAGCTTCTTCATTATTGTTTTTAAACTAATATAATTGTAGTGGGTATTTCGAACGAACATCCATTAACGCATATATCTACATCGGTGAGACCAAGCGGAGGCTAGGCGATCGTTTCGCCGAACACCTGTGCTCGGTCCGCAATAACCAAACTGACCTCCCGGTGGCTCAGCACTTCAACTCCCCCTCCCACTCCGTATCCGACCTCTCTGTCCTGGGACTCCTCCATGGCCAGAGCGAGCAACACGGGAAATTGGAGGAACAGCATCTCATATTCCGCTCGGGGAGTCTGCATCCTGAAGGCATGAACATTAAAATCTCCCAATTATGTTAACCCTTACTGTCTCCTCCCCTTCCCCAGCCCTCGGGCTGTCTCCTCGCATCCCTCAGCCTTCGGGCCCCTCCTCCTCCTTTTTCTTACTTCTCCCCCCCCCCCCCCCTCACCCCCCCCCCCCCCCCCCCCCTCACCCCCCCCCCCCCCCCCCCCCCTCACCCCCCGTAAGTCTGAAGAAGGATTTCGGGCCGAAGCGTTGCCTATTTCCTTCGCTCCAGTTTTGTGTACCAACGCATATATCACATACCTTTCTGAATTTCCCAAAAGAACAACGAATTATATATTTATATAGTACGGCAATCTTGGTGCTGAAAATAATATAAGGAAACAACTAAAAATATAGATCGTTCCAGGCCCTTGACACTGCATGTATTCGCGTCAAAATAAAAAGTATTGAACCATTGATAAAGTTTGCGATGAACTGCCGCAAGATTATTGAAATAACATCTGTTATCCCCAGCGTATATCTGCGGACGAAGTTTTCATGACGTTTTAAGATCGTTTTGCTGCTATTCGTGGCATACTTTCATGGAAAACATGAAGGTATTGATACAAGTTACACTGCCAAAATAAATATATTGAGATAGGGTTGACTTCAATTTTTCAGAAGCTGCAAATCTAAAGAAAGCACTGCAGGTGGTAGGTAAGTGGCACACAAGAAAATATTGATATATATCTCTGTCTGTTTTTCCGGGATAACTGTCGGCGGCGGGTGCGGCGCGGCGATCGGGCCTACCCATAGTCTTTGAAATCGAATAATTGTATTGTATTGTATTGTATTCAAATTTATTGTCATTGTCTCAATTAGCGACAACGAAATTAATTGTCCTTACAGGCAGTATCATAAAAATAAATAAATAATAAATAATAAAACATATTAAAAATAAAATTGAATTAAAAAAATTGAATTAAAAAAAGAAAAGCACAAACACAGAAAGTCCACGACACAATATAACACAGTGGCCCCAAGGTGAGGAAGGCACCATAGTCCAGCCAGCCCCCCCTCCGATCTTCCCAGGTGTTCATCCGTGGTCTGGGCCTTCCGAGCACCCGCAGTCGCCGCTCCGGATGTAATCAATAATCCACATATCCCTATCATGTAAGTGGGGAGTTGGATTTAGAAATCCATACAATATTACTATTGTAGAAGAACTGTGCATGAGAGACCGCTTGAGAATATGAGAGACTGAAAAATGAGTTCTTAAAAATGGGAAAATAACGATAGATTTGCACATGTTGCAATTTCGCACATAAAATACACCAACCCATTATTTTTAAGTGACAAGATGCACGGATTTCGACATACTCAATTTACCAAATTAACAAACAGTTCCTCGTGTACACCAGGGCTACCAGCAATGACAAATCATATGCCGTTAAATAATTCGTATATAATTCGGATGCACCACCAGCAAACGAATAACTGAATACTTAACGGTTATTGGAACTCCCGCCAATGGTCTACCGTTACATCATATATACCCCCGGAGGTATGAATAACATATTCCGACGCTCTAACGCACGCCCGACACAGCCTCCAGAAGGTTTGTGAGCACTGATATATACTTATTCTCATAAAGCAATCAGAAAAATATGTTTATATTCATACAAAACACATTTTACCTCCTGGGTTGCCTAAAACCAGTCCACAATGAGCAAATAAATGTATAGAACAGGATGGAAATAAAATCCACTTCCATAACATATTTCTGACCGCCACTTTGAAAGTAATTGCAAACAATTAAACATAAAGTCATATAATGATTCTTATCTCACAAATAATTCATTCTTGTTAATTGTGCTTGTTGTACAGAAGATAGTCTACGCGAAAATATATCAGGTAGATATTAATGTTTTCAAGGTATTTGTCAGCACCAAATGTTGTAAAGTGTTTAAGTTAATGTTATGTTTTCCCTTGTTGCGTGTGCGCTTCCATTTCTAAAATGTAATTTGTTAACATTCTGTTGGTATTGACGTTGTAGATTTTCCAGAACGACCCTGTGGTGAGTTGAAATCAATTAAGACATAAATTATCCGTTTATTACCTTTTGAATTAGTTGCACTTCCTTCAGTGAACATAATACAACAAATAAATATTGGCGCGAATTAGTGTTGACAAGAATAGCTCGGGAAAGAATGCGGCAGGGGAGGATTTAAAAGTATAATCGATGTGTGGCAGTCAAGGGGGAGGAATTCAGCTCCGTACACGGTATCCTTGCTTATGATCGCAGTGAACATGGTTCAGATTACATTTAAGACTGTGTTCCTACGACTGGACATGTCATCCTTAAGGAACGATTGGATAAATTAATTATTTTCTTTGGGATTAAAAACGATGAACTGATATCAGATATGTCACAAGTTATCTGCTGAGATTGGTTGAGAAACACGATGCATGATTAAGGATTTGGAAGAAGGATTTGATAGGCAGTGAAGAAAGCGAATGGTATGTTACCATTCATAGCAAAATAATTTGAGCATTTGAGCATGGAGGTTCTACTGCAGTTGAACGGGGTCTTGGTGAGACCACACCTGGAGTATTGCGTACAGTTTTGGTCTCCTAATCTGAGGAAAGATATTCTTGCCATAGAGGGAGTACAGAGAAGGTTCACCAGACTGATATCTGGGATGTCAGGGCTTTCATATGGAGAAAGACTGGATAGACTCGGCTTGTACTCGCTAGAATTTAGAAGATTGAGGGGGGTCTTATAGAAACTTACAAAATTCTTAAGGGGCAGGACAGGCTAGATGCAGGAAGATTGTTCCCGATGTTTGGGAAGTCCAGAACAAGCAGTCATAGTTTAAGGATAAGGGGGAAGTATTTTAGGACCGAGATAAGAATTTTTTTTTCACACAGAGAGTGATGAATCAGTGGATTTATCTGCCACAGAAAGTAGTTCATTTTAACTGTGCCCAGGATACTGATGCGGCCTTTATCGCGCCCTCTCCATGTCATGTGGGATAACCTATACTTATTTACATACATTTGATGTTAACATATAATGAGCGTTTGAGGGCACTGGGTCTGTTTCGGTGGAGTTCAGAACAAAGCGGGAATGGTCACATTGAAGCGTACAGCATAATCAAAGGCTTGGATGAAGTGGATGAGTAAGGGATGTTTCCATCAGTGATAGAATCTAGGACTCGCGGTCATAGACTCAGAAATAAAGGACATTATTTTAGGAAGGAGATGAGAATTAATGTAGTCAGTCAGATCATGGTGAATCTGTGGAGTTATTTGTAGGGATAATTTGTAGGGGGCGCTGCTCTGGCAGCAGCCATGTCATGCAGCTCGTCAGTTTTTCAATTTTTTTTATTTTTTTAGTATGTTTTAAAGTCTGTATTTAATGTTTCTTTGTGTGTTTTATGTGGGGGGTGGTGTGGGGGGGGTGAGGGGGAAATCGCTTCGGTCGTCTCCTCCACAGAGAGGCGAGTTTTTCCAGGTCGCCTCCCCCGTGGCCTAACATCAAGGATCGACGCGGCCTTTCCCGGAGACGCGCCCGGGGCTTCAGCGGCGGGCGCAGCGTGGACTCTCGGCGTGGAGCGGGTGAGCCCTCGCTGGGGCTCGCTGGAGGGGAGCGCTCCGTTTCGCTGACCCGGGGCAGCCGGCAGCCTGAAGTCGCAGCCTGAAGCCGCGGTCTGCAGAGCTCCAGCTGGTGCGGCGTCTACAGCCCGGGATCTCACGTTGGGGACCCGGGGGAAGAAGTAGCCATCACTGCCGGCCCGCGGCCGACTTCTACCGCGGGCCCGTCATGGACTTACCATCACCCCTGGTGGGGAGCTTCGACCACCGGCCCTGCAGTCTACGGTGCTTCTGGCTGCGGCGGGGACTTTAAATCTTGACCGCCGGCCTGCGGCCTACAACAACTTAAAGCCGCGGTCTCCGGTGAGGAAGAGCCGATCCTGGACTGACTCTGGACTCTGGTCCTGACCACGGGGGGGAAATGGAGGAGGACTGGCCAAATGTTGTGCCTTCCACCACAGTGATGAATGCTGTGGTGGATGTTTGTGTTACAGTTTTATTGTGGTTGTGTGTTCTTTATTATTGTATCGCTGCAGACAACCCACATTTCCACCAGCGTGGCTGTGTGGCAATAAATTATATCTAAATCATCTAAATCTAAATTTGCTTCAGAAGGCTGTGGAGCCTAACTCAGTGGATGTTTTTAAGACAAAGATTGATAGATTCTTGATTAGTACAGGTGTCAGGGGTTATGGGGAGAGTTCAGAAGAATGGGGTTAGCAGGGAGAGATAGATCAGCCATGATTGAATGGTGATTAAGACTTTACGGGCCGAAATGCCTTATTCTGCTCCTATTACATATGATCTTATGATTTCTGCCGCCTCATTGGTCAATAAATTTAGTCATCGTGTGCAATATTAATACACATCAGATTATTACTTATGAGGCATTATCCGCGCTCTTTCAGGTTTGGTTTTATTCATTTTAACTGCACAGACAGTATCTGGTTGATTTTCATAAACGTTCGAAGCTCACGAACATGCAGAGAACCATGCCATAACTGGCTAAAATAAAATGATTCATTTTCGAGACCAAATATTGCTTCCAAATAGATTGGCCATTGGTCTATATTAGTGCGTAAATTATTGTATTGCCGTGTTTGGGCTCCCGTTCCAAATAAGGCAATCATTATGTATAGTTTATATAACATTTAATAAAACTATAATAACAAAACATAATTTAGTGGGTGCAATCAATTGGTACATGATTTGTGTTCGTTTTCAGACGTGGCGGCGGTAACTGCACAGCTGCAAGATTGTGGTACGTTTGCCTGTCCATATGTTTCCCATGTGGATATCAGCAACCCAACATAATATATGGCATACCTGTTTTGCTCATCCGTGGACTGCGTCCTGCAGAACGTATCTTCCTGCCTGAACCTTTTCTGTATGTAAAATGCGACATTGTTTACATTTTGCAAACGATGTCACGTATACTCAATATATTGACGTATTTAATAAAAAAATACAATCAGCATGAAAAACTACAACTCCAGGACTGCTTTGATCGCACCGACTGGGACCTGTTTGCACAACAGGCTACCAGTGGTAGAGAGGTAGACTTGGAGGAGTACACATCCACTGTGCTCTCCTACATCAACTGCTGTGTGGAGACTGTCACAGTGGACAAGCAAATAAAGATGTTCCCAAACCGGAAACCCTGGATGAACAAGGAGGTTCAGGATCTACTAAGGGCATGCAACAACGCCTTTAAAACCAGGGACACTTCTGCTTACAGTGCGGCCAGGTCGAACCTGAACAGAGGCATAGAAAAGGCCAAAGTCATCCACATGCAAAGGGTAGAAGACCACTTCAATACCGCGGACACCAGAAGCATGTGGCAGGGTGTCAGGGACATCACTGACTACAAGAGCAGACCCGCCTGCCCCCCACGGCGATATCACACTGGCCAACGAACTAAACACCTTCTTTGCCCGGTTCGATACTGGCAACACCACCAGGTGTGGAATAACCCCGGCCATTGCGGAGGGACAGGCCTTAACACTGAGCACTCAGGAGGTACAGTGCGCTCTGCGTAGGATCAATCCACGCAAGGCTGCAGGCCCGGATGGTGTACAGGGAAGAGTATTAAAGGACTGTGCTGGACAGCTGGTGGAGGTATTCACGAGAATCTTCAATGTATCTCTATCTCTGGCAACGGTCCCCAAGTGCCTGAAAACAGCCACCATAGTGCCGGTGCCGAAAAAGTCCAAAATCACCAACCTCAACGACTACCGGCCGGTTGCCCTGACTCCAATCCCCATGAAGTGCTTCGAAAGGCTGGTCCTCTCTCATATTAAATCCAGCATCCCTGCCTCACTGGACTCCCATCAATTTGAATACAGGGCAAATAGATCGACAGAGGATGCCATCTCTCTGGCCCTTCACACTGTCCTGACTCACCTGGACAGACAGGGCACGTATGTGAGGATGATCTTCATTGACTATAGCTCTGCATTCAATACGGTCATCCCCACCAAGCTCACCACCAAACTCCACCAGCTAGGCCTCAGCTCACCGATATGCGCTTGGATCCTGAACTTTCTCACGGAGCGACCGCAGGCAGTGAGACTGGGCCCGCACCTGTCCTCCACCATCACCCTGAGCACCGGCACACCACAGGGTTGTGTACTAAGCCCCATGCTCTACTCCCTCTTCACTCACGACTGTGTCCCTGCATTCGACACCAACACCATCGTGAAGTTTGCAGACGACACAACAGTGATTGGGCTGATCACCAACGGTGATGAAACAAACTACAGAGCGGAGGTGCAGAACCTGGCGGACTGGTGCGCCAATAACAACTTGGCACTAAACACCTCCAAGACCAAGGAGCTGATTATTGACTTCAGGAGGTCCCATTCTGGAGAATACGCCCCAATCTCCATTTACGGGGAAAGTGTGGAGAGAGTGTCCAGTTTTAAGTTTCTGGGCACTCACATTTCAGAAGACCTCACATGGTCCACAAACACCGCCGCGCTGGTCAAGAAGGCACAGCAACGACTGTTCTTCCTGAGGACATTAAAAAAGACTGGTCTGCCCCAACAGCTGCTGACAACGTTCTACCGCTGCACCACAGAGAGCATACTAACGTATGGCATCTCTGTGTGGTATCTCAGCTGCACGGAGGCGGAGAGGAGAGCTCTTCAGCGCGTCGTCAACAGAGCGCAGCGGATCATCGGGACAGAGCTACCAGCCTTGGAGGGCATCTACCACACGCGGTGCCTCAGAAAGGCCCTCAGCATCCATAAGGACTCATCACACCCCTGCCACGGTCTGTTTCAACTACTTCCCTCCGGCAGACGTTACAAGGCCTTCTACGCCCGAACCACTAGACTCAGGAACAGTTTTATCCCAAGAGCTATAGCGGCTCTGAGCCGGCCCCAATGAGTGCCCCCCACCCACCCCCTTTGGACAGTCTCCCTCAGATGGTCACGTCAATCAATTCAGCTTGTTTATTTATGTATTGTATTTATTTACCTTTCTTGTACATCAGTGGAGCTGCATACTAAATCTCGTTGCACTGACGTGCAATGACAATAAAAGATATATTATATTATAATTATTATTATTATATTATGCTATAAAAATTGGGTGGTAACAATTCCAGTTTTCCCATGTCAAAAATGTTTGAATTAACTTAAAAGTAAAGTATTCACATACTGTTATTCTACAATGTAATGATTTTTCATTTGTTCCCTGATACTCTGATGGTTATTAACGCTACTATAATTATTTTAGGGAAACGTCTACTCGAGAAGAAATCTGGTGAGCAAATGCGTAATCATTGCTCGGTTGAAATTTGTATATTTATATATTTATGTTTTTATTTATTTATTTATTAGTTATTTATATTTTCAATATAATCTTATCGTTGCCAAGCAAATTCTTTGAGCTGTGGCACACTGTGCATCTTAGAGATATTACACATGGATTATTTCCATCTAGAGGTGCACTCATGGTGTTTAAGGTGCATGGCTCTCATCCTTCAGGGCCTTTCCTTTTATTGCTTCTCAATTGCTCCATGAATTTGGCTTCTGCATGTTGGAACATGAAAGCTGAAGAAGAACGGGTAGTTAGGCCGGCAACACTGATCTTCCGGGAGCAGTAGCATTCAGCAAAGTATCCGACAATGAGTTATGTCATTGGTAGCTCGAGTATTGCTTGCGTCACTTTATTTGCGTCAAATCTAGCAGTCATAAGGAACGACACACATAAATATTGGATTGGAATAATGCGCTCGCGGACATGGTCCACTTAAAATCTTTATTTATCTTTGCACTATGTTCATTAAATTTTGGACGTCTGTGACATTTCCAATTCAATGTTTGATTAAATATTAATATTAATGTGCTTAATTTTTAGTTGCTGACTTTAATATCGTTTCTTTCTGTTATATACGTTAGTGATACAACGTATGACGTAGTAACTAGACAGATGCTCTTTCATGTCAATTATCTAGCTTCGTCAAGAAGACGTGCTACTTTGATTCGACTGTAGTCACATTTCGTTCACATCTGTAATGTGCATCGTTGATTCCAGTTGAGACGAAAACTGGTATAAGTTCCGGAGAGGAAACGTTCAGACGAAACATAAATTAGGTTTTGAGGTATATGCTATTTCTGAGTAAGTTCCAACACGTTATGAATGTCTTAGAGCTATCGAAATGATGGTTTCCCAATACACATGCAACAGCACTTCATTGACATTGGCAACGAACATCACTTTTCGGAGTTATGTTAGATATACATCAATTGTATTGTTGTACAGCACTTCATGACTTAAAATATCACAATGTAATTCCACTAAAATTGAAAGGCTTCCATACATGTTTTATGTTTCTGATTTACCCACAGAACTAGATGATGTGACTAACGCTGTGCTCGATGCTGGTACGTGGGGAAGTATCATTCAAATTGTTCTGTTATATCCTGCAAGTCGGAATAGAAGATCAATGTTCAGCTTCTTACAAAGATGTTGTTTGAAGAACAAGCAGTATAATTGTTTTATATTTTAATACTTGGCAAACATAGTGATTATAAAATAAACAGCACCATGTCACCGTGAAATCTATGCATTTCGAAGTGCAAAGACAGTAAGACTTTAAAAACGAACGATTTCCTAATCTGCCAGAAATCTTAGGGTATGTTGTTATGGAATGCACAATGTCAGGGGATTTTAGGGGAATAAAACCATCAATTCAAAAATAGTAACGTTTGTTTTAGAGCAACAATTGTATGAAACAACAGTACATCAAAGCAGTGGCTCTTTCGATAGAAACAAAAAAAATGGCTTTCGCACAACGCAAATGATTTGGACCGAAATTCGATTTAACTGCTTATAAAACACATTCATTATTCAAACGCCTAAATATATAGTAAAATATCTTCATATAATACGGAAAATAAACTTGTAGAAATGGTGGAGTGGCGTTTATCAAATGATGTATACACTGCACCTCAATTCTTGGGGTTATGATTTTTTTGGAACAAGAATGGAAGAAATGACAGACGCACACTTTAGCGTCATATGTTGGTATCTTCCATAACGCCTTGCAAATTATCAATGTTAGAGCCCATGTTGCTAGTCATCCCTTTGTTTCACAAGCAAATATATTCGTTGTATTAAGGACAGTGGAAATAAGTATTAACATTTCCGTTGGTGAATGTGGGGTTCCTGGCATTAGTTAGATGCTTTTTGCTGCGAAAATATTCATGAATCAATAACTATTTCTGTTTAATAGAACGTACTTTAAGCCAGAAGAAAAAAGGTAATGTCAGGCACGAGCGGCTGCTTTTTCTACGGCTGAATATTACTAAATTGTACAGAAATTTTTTCAAGTAAAAATTTGCAACTGATATTGCACTGTTAGTAATTTTATTCATGTTTTTTTTCTCAAATTTAGAAATAATTGAACACGTGGAAGAGGACGGTGAGCAACTTTGCTTTCAAGCGCTAATAAGTATGCTAATATATACATGATAGGGTGGGTCATCCTCACTGGAAATCAGATAATGCTGTGACTACGTTATTTATTAACGTAAGAGAGCCACAGTTACAATGTATATTGAGAATCGTTTTTTTTCTTCTGGGAAAGGACTTTAAATACCAAATGTTTAGTGTGCTGCGTACTAAATCTAAAGGAGTTCTGAAGAGTTGGGTTTTTTTCACACTAGATAGAAACATAGAAACATAGAAAGTAGGTGCGAGAGTAGACCACCAGGTCCGTCGAGCCCGCACCGCCACTCGCTCATGGCTGAACACTAAACAGACACACTTACCCACAAACAGTAGACACAAGACACAGAACACAAGACACTACCCTCCCCTTTATACCGCTATCACCCCTCTCCACCCCAAAAACCTCGTGATCTCCTGGGGGAGGCAAAAAACCGGATAAAAACCCAGGTCCAATTCGGGAAAAAAATCCGGGAAATTCCTCTCCGACCCCAATCTAGGCGATCGACACTTGTCCAGGAGATCACTCAGGTCTTACTATACTAACCATACCTAGGTCCATATCCCTGCCCTCTCCTCGTAGCCCCTTATCCCCTTGGCAGCTAAAAAACCATCTATTTTAGTCTTAAATATATTTAAAGTTTCTGCTTCCACTGCTCCCTGGGGCAGTGAATTCCATAAATTAACCACCCTCTGGGTGAAGAAGTTCTTCCTCATCTCAGTTTTAAAAGAGCCCCCCCTTATTCTGCAACTATGTCCCCTAGTTCTAGTTTCCCCGATCATTGGGAACATCCTCGGTGCATCCACCCGATCAAGGCCCCTCACGATCTTATATGTTTCAATGAGATCGCCTCTCATTCTTCTAAACTCCAAAGAGTAGAGTTCCAGCCTACTTAACCTTTCCTCATATGTCAATCCCCTCATTGCAGGAATTAATCTTGTAAACCTTCGCTGCACTGCCTCCAGGGCTAGTACATCCTTTCTTAAGTATGGACCCCATAACTGTACACAGTATTCCAAATGTGGTCTCACTAATACTGTGTACAGCTGCAGCAAGACCTCCGTGTTTTTATACTCAATCCCCCTAGCAATAAAGGCCAAAACTCCATTGGCCTTCCTGATTGCTTGCTGCACCTGCATACTAACTTTTAGTGATTCATGTACTAATACCCCTAGATCCCTTTGCGTTGCATTACAACGCAGCTCCTCCTCATATAGAAAATAACTTGCCCTATCATTTTTTTTCCCAAAGTGAATGACTTCACATTTATTAGTATTAAACTTCATCTGCCAAGTTGTTGCCCACTCACCTAGCTTATCTATATCCTTTTGCAGACTCTTCCTATCCTCCTCATCCCCTACTTTTCCTCCCATTTTTGTATCGTCCGCAAATTTTGATATATTACACTTGGTTCCCTCCTCCAAATCATTTATATAAATTGTGAACAACTGGGGTCCCAGCACCGACCCTTGCGGAACCCCGCTAGTTACCGGTTGCCATCCCGAGTATGAACCATTTATCCCCACTCTCTGCTTCCTATTTGTTAGCCAATCCTCTACCCATGCTAATATATTACCCCCAATTCCATAATTTTTTATTTTTAGCAATAGTCTCTTATGTGGCACCTTGTCAAAAGCCTTTTGGAAGTCCAAGTATACCACATCCACCGGTTCCCCTTTATCCACCCGGGTTGTTACTTCCTCAAAGAATTCGAGCAAATTCGTTAAACAGGACTTCCCCTTCACAAAACCATGCTGGTTCTGTCCGATGAAGTCATGTTTATCCAAGTGCCCCGTTAGTGTTTCTTTAATAATTGTCTCTAACATTTTACCCACCACCGATGTTAGACTAACCGGTCTATAGTTACCCGCTTTCTGTTTACTTCCTTTTTTAAATATAGGTGTTACATTGGCCATTTTCCAATCCACTGGGACCGTTCCTGCCTCCAGGGAGTTTTGGAAAATTATCACCAATGCATCCACAATCCCCACCGCTATCTCCCTCAAGACCCTTGGATGTAATCCATCAGGCCCAGGGGATTTATCCTCCTTCAGTCTCATTAATTTCCCTAATACCACCTCCTTGGTGATCTTAATAGTATTTAGCTCCTCCATTCCTACCGCCCCCTGTTTATCCAACGTTGGAATATTTTTTGTGTCTTCTATGGTGAAGACTGATACAAAATACTCGTTTAATGCCTTTGCCATTTCCATGTTCCCCACCAACAACTCTCCAGTCTCACCCTCCAATGGACCAACGTTCACCTTAGCCACCCTTTTTCTTTTTATATAGCTATAAAAACTCTTACTATTAGTTTTTATGTTGTTTGCTAAATTCCTTTCATAGTCTATTTTCCCCGTCTTAATTAATCTCTTAGTTATTTTTTGCTGACCTTTAAATGCTTCCCAATCCTCTACCCTCCCACTATCTCTGGCTACCTTATATGCCCTTGCCTTCAGCCGAATACTATCCTTTATAGTTTTACTGAGCCATGGCTGACTGTTCTTACCCTTACCCCTTTTTTTCTTCATAGGAATAAATTTTTCTTGAAGGTTATACAGTAGACCCTTAAACGTACACCACTGCTCATGTACCGTCTTATTCTTGAGTCTGCTATCCCAGTCAACTTTGATCAGCTCAGTCCTCATACCTTCATAATCCCCCTTATTTAGACTAAGCACCCTAGCCTGAGTTTCAACCTGCTCCCCTTCTATTTGAATATGGAATTCGACCATATTGTGGTCACTTGTTCCCAACGAGTCCCTAACTATGACATTTTTAATTAATCCTGCTTCATTACACAGGACCAGATCCAAGATTGCCTCCCCCCTTGTCGGTTCTGTGACATACTGTTCTAGGAACCCGTCTCTAATACATTCTATAAATTCTTCCTCTAGTCTACCCTGCCCAGTTTGGTTTGCCCAATTAATATGAAAATTGAAGTCCCCCATGATTACAGCAGTTCCCTTTTTTCATGCGTCAACTATTTGCAGATTTATGTTCTGACTAACAGCGTCACAGCTATTTGGAGGTCTATAAATTACACCCACTAGTGTTTTTTTCCCCTTGTTATTCTCTATCTGTACCCAAGCTGTTTCACTATCCTGATCCTTCAACGCAATATCCTTCCTCTCTATTGCCGTTATTCCCTCCCTTATTAAAAGGGCCACCCCTCCTCCCTTTCTTTCCTGTCTATCTTTCCTAATTGTCGAGTACCCCTCTATATTTAACTCCCAGTCCTGATCCCCTTGCAGCCATGTCTCCGTAATGGCCACGATATCATAACTATATATACTTAATTGCACCGTTAATTCATTTATCTTATTACGAATACTCCGTGCATTTAGATAAAGCACTTTCAGATGATTTTTACTACCCTTCCTTTCCGTTTTTGCCCCTTTTACATGGTTGTGAATATCTGGACTAAGCTGCCAAAAGGCCGATACAAAAATAACGATTGAAAGACGTTTCCACAAGCACTTGGATATGGAAGGAGTGGAGGAAACGGGCGTAATTCCATTTAGTGGGATTAGAAAAGTCGTGCACCGCATTTGGCATGGATAAAGTTACGATTTTATTATTCTAATTTCTTAAAGGGGAATTGTTCAATGTGAAGAAAGTAATCTGAGAAAGTCAATTGTTAATTAGTAGCAGACCACAATTTGAGAAAGTGACATGTTTTTAATACCTAGGTCATTCAATCGATATTATGCATGGAAATAAGGCTGCTACCGTATTGGGTAGCATCAAGGTTTAGCTCGGTAATGTTTCAGCGATCACTCCATGCGAATTTCATCAGGGCGTTAAGACACGTGTTTCTTTATGTGTATAACAGCGATAGTGATAGCATTTAGAACTGCGCCAGACATGACCATCTTATTACTTGGATATTTGCTTCCTTTCAATGCATGAAACCGGACGAAAGCAAAGTGTTATGTAACCACAATACAATCATTATACCTAACGCTCAGAAACTATTTGTTTAAGATATCGCATGTTCGCCGTTGTTTGGAATAATGAGTTGATGTCTACGTCCATAAAACAGCAATCACGCCGAGCATCGTATCATCAGACAGGGAAATATAGTACCAACAATTTTGACTCTCCTTTTACATATTTATTGTTTTCTTGATCACACAGAGAGAGTGGCGCTTGAGACACAGAGAGGTGAATACTTTCGCCTTGATATAAAACGGGTCTTGACTGTCGGACCAGTTTCACACAGTAACTGGGAAAACGTGAAATATTGCATGTTCACAGATGCCACTGTAAATGTAACATTCGTGGCAATTGGTACGTGTGGTTTTGAAACAATAATGAATATTTCAAATTTACTTACTGGGCCAATATTCCGCACAATAATCGGCCTATTTTATTTTGCACAAATAACTTTCCCTCAAATTAAATCGGCAACATTTCTTTACCTCACCTTTGCGATACGAGCTATGAGCAGACATTGCTATGTGCGTGAGAAGACTATGCCAAAACGATGTTAATCTCGATCCTGATTGCAATGTGAATTGCAAATCGAATTTCACTATACCTTAATTGAATTATATATGATGGAAGCGTATTATAGCGTAGGCATTTAATTGATTATGCAACTTTGGGACGTGCTTTTGACTCTCTCTTCTTGCGAATGGATGCTTCTTGTTTATGTTGCATTCATGCTGTACTTTACTTGCAGTTCCATGATTTAGATTGAGGGTTGCCGCTATCATAACTCTAAGCGCGGAGGGCATATGATGTTTGCAGAAATCCCAGTATCATTTTTACCATAACTTGGACCTCGATTATTTGGAATTTTAACTCGAATTAACCAATAGAATAAAACACAATTATACAAGGACGCCCTTATTTTTTTTTTAAATATATTAATATATACATGGCAGGCTTTATTTTGGTCGTCTTTATTTCATGTGTAAGGCAATACTACAAAATGACGATTTGAAATCAGGAGACTTTTCGCTTGGAAAGAAAGTCAGAATGAATCACTACTCGTCTTTATTGGTGGATTTTCTCTTTGCTTCCTTCTGAAGTACTAAAGTGAAGCGTGGCTATTGAGTTGTCTGAACCGTTGAAAATTGCAGTGAATGCTTCACGCTAAAATTAAATCAACTAATGTTAGCATTCTTTTTTCGCAATTCCTGTGGAGATATTCTTCCATGAAATTATGTGGAGAGTGCAATGACGAAATCACGATTTGAATAACTTTGTTGCATACTAACTGGGAATGTGCAAAACATTGATTACTGTTTGTCCGCATTTAATTCACAATATTTGCATTTTATTTTAGAGAAAGAGAGATTGGCTAGAGTTCAAGAGGATATTGGTAAAGATGACATTTAATTATGTATTTTCTTTATTAAACTTATTTAAATGTGTTAAGAAAAAATACAAAAAAGGATGGCATACTTGTATGTTCAGACAAAATCTATAGAGAAAACATGGTGTTAGCCGATAAGGCAACAAAAATCATTTAAAATCTTAGGAATGCATATCGCCTTCTACTGATTTCATGATTGTTCGTAACAATTCCCGTCCACCAATTTGTGCTCTTCCACTTACGCTATGTTGTGATATCACATGTATTGTTAACGGTTTACGTTTTTCAACAGAGGAACTGCTGGCTTTAGAATTTCTAGGTAGTGTATCATCGTGAATATACTAATCTCTAAAAATCTGTAGAAAACTGCCACACCAGCATTTTCAAAATCTCCTTCTCTATTGTCCTTCGCGGAGGAAATATGTCATATTTTATAAGTGTGTGTTACCTGACACCTACAAACGGCCATTGTATACGTAAGTCTTACTTTGGTTTCGCAATGTTTATTAGTATAACATTAGTTTTTCATCACTTAATATCTGACTGACAGGAATTTATTAGCATTTGTATCAGTTAATGTCTCATATTTCCGCCCATTGTAACTCCTCTGCCATTTGAAGATTCTTATTAAATGTAGCTGAATCTTTAATTAACATCATTCATTCGCATAAAACCTGTCTCGTCGTTAAAATAAAGTTATGCACATATACGAATGAAATGTTTTCACTGCATTCGTCGAAGTTGTTAATGTGACTCTCAAAACGAATATCAGATGTGAGACGTCCTGCACAAACTGATCATTTCAATCCCTGTATACGACAAGAGTCCTGTTTTTGTTCATTTTTGGTTTATTGTGTGTGTGTGTGGGTGGGCGGGGGAGAAAACATGTTTTTGGTCTCTTATTTCGGGGGGATGCGACTTCTCTTGTCGTATCCCCCGTCTCCGTCTCCGCCTGCGCCGAGGCCTAATAGCGGAGCTGGCGGCCTCGGAGCTGGGGCAGCGGCTGCGGCGACCCGAACTCGGAGCAGGCAGCGGCAGTGGCGACCCGACCTCGGAGCAGGCAGCAGCTGCGGCAGTGGCGACCCGAACTCGGAGCGGGCAGCGGCAGCAGCCACCAGACCTCGGAGCGGGCAGAGGCTGCGGCAGCAGCGATCCGACCTCGGAGGATCGGCCGCGGGCCCGGTGGACGACATCGTCGGGAGCTCGCAGGTTGGTGACCTGTTCTCTGGAGCTCCCGCGACAACAGCTGTGTCCTCTGGACTGGAGGGCCGCAGCTTCGGCGGCTTCGACCACCCCGGGCCGCGAGGTTGAACCGGCCCGTTCGCGGAGCTTGGATTCAGCCGCGGGACTGACATTACTCACCATCACCCGGCGGGGTCACAACATCCGAAGCCTGGATCGCCTCGGCGCAGAGGGAGAATAAGAAGGGAAGAGACAAAGACTTAAGACTTTTGCCTTCCATCACAGTGAGGAGTATTCAACTCACTGTGGTGGATGTTAATTTGTGTTTTTTGTGTGTTTTTGCCATTTTTTACTATATGTAGGACTGCAAGGCAACGAAATTTCGTTCAGACCGCAAGGTCTGAATGACAATAAAGGCTACTTTGACTTTGACTTTGACTTTGTATGGCCATCTTAATGGAATCACGTCATGGGACGAAAGATGGCGCAATGGGATAAGTGTTCGGCTGGCAACCGGAAGGTAGCCGGTTCGAATCCCGTTTGGAGTGCATACTGTCGTTGTGTCCTTGGGCAAGACACTTCACCCACCTTTGCCTGTGTGTGAATGTGTGTGAGTGATTGGTGGTGGTCGGAGGGGCCGTAGGCGCAGATTGGCAGCCACGCTTCCGTCAGTCTGCCCCAGGGCAGCGGAGGCTACATAAGTAGCTTACCACCACCGAGTGTGACTGAGGAATGAATGAATAATGCGATGTAAAGCGCCTTGAGTATTAGAAAGGCGCTATATAAATCCCATCCATTTTTATTATACAATACTTTTGTAATTCTTGTCGCTAGCCTTCAATAATTATTCTAAAGAGTACAAACAATTGAAGATCGACGATCAATTATTATGTGTCTTCATCAACAGATTCATAATAAGTAGATTCTGGTTAACATTGCGTTTGGAATAATCATGTCAACGTTGCCAGTCGTTTAAGGTGAACAACGCGAGGAGGGCGATCCGCTCTTCATTCCTTGTTGTTTGTACCTGTTTCAATTGAATTGAAAAGCCATGCAAGCTCCTATCATGATAGCATCACACCTGCAACGATTCATTATTACAGACGTTATTTACGCAATCACCTCCTTTTTAAAAAACATTTTAACACAATGTTCATCAACCCTTCCACAGAAATAAAAAGCCTCCGTGATAAGTGCGGTAAGTGCGACATTTAGCTGTATTTCACTAGCGTTCGCTTCCTTCATCTACTACAAAACCTTAACTCAAGAGTGAAACATGAATGCCACTATGCAAAATGGTAAATATAGCGTCTATCCAACCATCCGTCCGTTCATCCATCCAGCGGTCTCTCCGTCCATCCGTACATCCGTACACCGGTCCTTCCTGTATGGCCGTATGTCTTCTAAGCTTGCGATTGATCTCTAAACCGTTGCGACACTATCTCCAGAATTGTTGCACTATACTGCTGATAACTATATTATGCACATTGCCCGTTCTCCTTTGTCATACCTATTGTACACGTGCTTGTGTCGATTGTATTTATGTGTAGTATAATGTGATCGGACTGATTAGCATGCAAAAACACACTTTAATTGCATATCGGTAAAGGTAACAATAATAACCTTGGATATAAACGTAAAGGTCAAACTTATTGATCGATTCGATGCTATTGGTTCATGAATTACTTCAGCCATCACTGCTTCTATTAGCCAAGCAACACAATGGAAACGGCCACAACATTTCCACCGTTTTTATTGGTTTGTGCAATAACATATTGCATTGGCCTACCACCTTTCACGTTAACTGTTGATAATGGTCTTTGATTTCACAAGGATAATGTGTCTGATTATCGTGCTTCGATAACAATATTCAAACCTCTTTCAGTTCATACACCTTGCATAAATATTATGTAATCTAACATTTGACTATCCTATACAATTATGTTTACAACGGCAAAAGCAATGTATTACAAATTATTTGTTAATATACTTAGTTATGATTATGTATTATAAATATGATTCACGAAACACAGATGACGATAAATTACACGCTCACATTTGTTATCGTTATGTCAGCAGGTATTTGTTTTGATTCGTAGCAACATTTTATTGCGCAGGTCCACGTGCATATGCGTTTTTATGTTTATAGTCGACATTACGCTTGGAGCGCTGCAAGATACGGTCTTCACCTTTTCAGTCGATGTTAAGTTCGGAATGCTGCAAGACGCTGTTCGTTGTTCGTTTTCTGGACTTAACTATAACATAAGAACATGCATTTATACGAGAGTATGATAGTGATGTGGAGAATTAACATGGCAGTGTAATAGTAGGCGCTTCAAGCAAATATAGTGGAAAATGGGCACAACTGAATTTAGAAACGTCCCGAGTAACAGCCATAATAACTCTGGTTTATCAGCCAATAAATGAGTGATGTTATGGATTAACCAATGTTATTTAATGAAATACTTTATATTTAATAATCGATTCATTTAACTGTTCAGAGCAAAGAAAAACTGAAAAGAATACAAACAATGGAGGTCAGAAAAAAGAAAACATGTGGCACATATAAAATGCAGACTGCATGAAATAACGATATTATATGAATGTGCTTAAATCTAGTTTATTGACACGGTGAAATTAAGGTTTCAGCATATAGGCATATATTAATATCAAAACATATATATTCATTAAACTATATGCAACGAGTCGAATAAATCAATCCCATCCAATTGTATGATTAGACGTGTGTCAAGAACAAGATTCCAGCAATTCTGGTTAGCCGATTGCTTGCATTCTCCGTTGGTTAACTCCGTTGACAGCATAAGGGCATTTCAATTCTTCACAGGTAGGAATATTGTATGCTATAAACTATTTTAAATAGCTTCATTTGTCATCTCAGCAATAGAACTGACTGAAATATCCCAAGGGCCCAGATTTTTTTTGGAAATGGTTATTAAAACTATTGCCTGATAAACATCTAGTGATATTATTATGACATTTCGCAAGATGCTGATTTGTTTTGAAAATGTTGTCCTTTAATAAATTGAACTAACCTAAAGAGAGCAGCCGGGAACCTGCTACAGCTTCCTGCGTCATCTTACTCCGGAATATCAGTATCTACACAAACTTTCGTACCACAACTTTAAAAGTTAAAATCATTAAGACTAAATGGGCACAACTGAATTTAGAAACTTCGCGAGTAACAGCCAGAATAACATTAAGGACTGTAGTCAACTAAATCAAATCTAAAATGAACCAATTTAACTTATCACGGCATCCACGATGAGGGCGTGCCTAACAGAGCATAAAACAATACTGAACGACACTATTACTATCATATGACATGTTTCGCCACCAGACGGACACGGACGTCGTTCGCAAATGCTTGTCCCAGCCCCGAGCGTTTTCGCTTTTTCGCATTGTGAAACTACAGCACCCTTCAGCTGAACCAAACTAGCAAATTTAGCAAATCGGAACATCGAAAACTGGAACTAACCCAACCCAAAATATGTGCCATTTCCACAGTTCGCCAACAGTGTCAACATTCGAAAACTGTAAACACAAAAGTGCCATTGTTACAAACATTGGCAAATAATAACGTGCATTTATACAATGGTTGTTAAAACCCGTTTATGTAATAAAAAAATCGAAAGCATAACTCTTAATCCATGCAAAATCACACGCAAATACTGGGTTATCATAATAGTTCGCACATGTCCAATAGGAGAGAACATCGTTAGTCTCTCTTGCCTCTCTGTGTTTCATATACCGCTTACTTATGACACTAGACTCGACAAAGTAGTCAGCTGTTGTTCTGCTGTCTGTGCTGTGTCTGTTTGTCCTCCCCGTGACCGCGTAGTGTTTCTCCGAGATCTGCTTACGCTGTAATAAAGAGCAATAGAAGCTTAACTAAACCGATCAAATAGGAATAACACATTTCCAACTACAGCTCGTGATTTTCGTATTTGAATAAACTACCAGCAATTTCGACGCTTACAGAAAACGTCTGGTAATATCTCCGACGTTTGATTTAAGTCAAACACTTCTCTGGACACAATAACGACGAATCAATAACATCAGAACAATATTGGTTTATGTTTAGCTTTAAGTTCTATATCTCTGTCCTCTACCAATGCCTCGTCATTTTTCGTTATACGGCAAACGCAGTGGTGTAATCTGCAAACATGCACGGAGAATTGGATATGGTCGTATCGTCCTGATTGTACAAGAAGTCTAGTAGGGACCGAGAATGCATCCTTACGGGGCACCAATGTTGAGAATTATTATGGCCGGGTTGTGTTGTCACATATGCTCATTACTTGTAATCAATGGGCGAGAAAGTCGAGGATTCAATGTGTTATGACATTGGTCCATGTGTTTGCAGATGAGTTTGGATTATGATATGATGTTGAACGTGGAGCCTCAGTCGACAAATAGAACTCCAACCTTGTTGTCTAGGTATTCCATGGATGATGTTAAAACCAGGGAGATGGCATCGGCTGAGGAACTTCTGCAACGCTAAGCAAACTGCAGTTGATCAGTGCTGTCTGGCAGGCTGCATAAATGTGTGGCGTTGTTGAATAAGAAGGGCAGGCGATGTTTCTTCAGGATTCATGCTGAAGATCTGTCGATAGCATGAATTTGTTCATTACTTTAGCGCGGTTTTCATTTTCACTCTTTAGTCCATATTTTATGAATTAGATATATTTGATCCCTGGTACACTCCCGATATCAAAAACGCAGTGATACATTATTAATTGAAAATACGTTTAACTCCATTAGACAAGAGGACAGGTCGAGACAAGAAAAGTAAGAACAAACTAGCATTACATTCATCATCGATTTAACTCCCTATACGTGAACACACTTCAGATTTACCCATCAATAAACGCTTTGCTGCAATAGCACGGGAGAGTATGGGGTTGAAAAATCGGATCACCTCACATCCTTGCGGAATTCAAATTCTAGCACCTGGGTAGAACACACGGAAAATTCATCGTCTACTTCTCATATACATATTAAAACTGTGTGTGTGTGTGTGTGTGTGTGTGTGTGCGTGCGTGCGTGTGTGCGTGCGTGTGCGTGTGTGCGTGTGTGTGTGTGCGTGTGTGTGTGTGTGTGTGTGTGTGTGTGTGTGTGTGTGTGTGTGTGTGTGTGTGTGTGTGTGTGTGTGTGTGTGTGTGTGTGAGTGTGTGTGTGTGTGTGTGTGTGTGTGTGTGTGTGTGTGTGTGTGTGTTTGGAGTGTTTGGTGTGTTTGGTGTGTTTGGTGTGTTTGGTGTGTGTGTGTGTGTGTGAGATTTCGCCTTCGATTCACATCTCCCCGAAAACCCGACGTCGAAACGTTGACATTTCCGGTAGAGATTTAACTCATGATATCAAAATCCCATCATCTGTAAATTTGGTTCATTATTTCCCAAGTTTTAAACTAAAATTGCTCACAAATCTGCCTCCCCTCCCCTATTCCCCTCCCACTCCATCCCCTCCCCAACCCCCGTCTCCGCCTCCCCCTACCCCTCTCACCCGTCCTTTCCCCCCTCTCACCCTCCCCCCCCCCCTTCACCCTGCTCCCCCTACACCCCCCCCCCCCCTGTGATGAATGTGTGTGTGACGCCGCAGCCCCCCCCCCCCCCCCCCCCCGCAACCGCGCGTTGAGGGGACGGGACCCAACGGGCCCCCCTTGTCTTGTAAACTCTCATTTCACTGAACTATAATGTTTTATCGCGGGCATATGTTATAGTTAAAATTTTCAACTCAATCGTGATTTTGTATTATTTTCAAAACATTGTTTGGGAAAACGAAATTGATATTCACGGAGTAAGTCAGACCCCTGTTCATACATGTACTGAATTGCAACAATATGAATTTCCCTTTCTCTTCTGCCATGGTGTATTACAGTGGCATCAGAAGCAAAATATGACGGTAGGTCTCATACGACTGTTTCCATTACATTCACATTGTGAGCTACAGACAGAAAGCCATACCGTTCGGTTCCTCATACACGCAAATGAAATCTCAATATTTACGTTCGATTTACTATATGACACCCAGGAGATGGATCCTTCCCCCAAGTTCTATATAGGCAGAATTTGTTGCGGGCGTGGTGTTAATTCTCCAATGTTGAAATGTTTTATTCTCCGCAGGCCTGTAATAACCTGCCTCACGTTTAGTGTAATATTGGAACTGAGAAAGTCTGTGTTAATTTAAATCTGCCCCGCTTGACGGTCGCATCGTTTTAAGACGCAGTAACATAATTATGCACCTAAATTGCAAAGCCACAATCCGGAAGTTGTATATTCTATTTTCAACAGAGGGTAATGACTGGAATGATAACGGAAACAATAGCTCATTCGCATGTCCGTTATTATGTCCCACTTCCATATGTGGCCTAGCGTTTTCGGTATCCCGGCATAGCGGCGCACTGTCTGCGGTGCGTGTTCCGTTTCAAGGAAAAATATTTAGTTCAGCGTCCGGGACACCCCCGTTGCCTCATGACAGCGTCTTCTTCTTTAAAGCATAATCGCTTTGCTGTAAAGTTAAATGAAGACTACATCCCATTTGAAAAGTAATCAAGACATATGGAGAAATACAAAATTGTTCAAATATAATATTGGGCATGCTTCCTGAAAGCAACTGTTGATTCCATTCAGACATTGATCAATATAATCTTATCTCGCCATGGCTGGTGTAAAATTGAGGACGGAAGATAATACATTCATCCAACTCATGACGGACTAGAAATATGTCAGAAGTTACCCAAGGTTTGAGCTGTAAATGAGGAACAATATGTCGGCGCCAGCTCTCCACCCCTACCAATGTTTCTCCGGGCAAGATGTTAACGCGGACGTTTGATTGCCCACGAGGCACGTTGGAACACAACTCCGAGCAGAGTTTAAGAAGATATAACCGGATAGTTGCAGAGTTATATTGACACTTAAATCCGAAGTGTGGTGACGTCTTGAAGTAAAATCGATGATGAATGTAATGCTCCTCTGTACTTACTTGTCTTGTCACGCCCAATACTGTCGTCTAACTGTCGTCGAGTTAAACGTATTTCAATTTTGGATCGTCACCTATATCATGGCAGAACACCAATGGTTCCTTTGGAGTATACCTGACAGTCTTGTACTGCAAAACCCAGGCCCATTCGGATGATGTAATAAAATCCAAAATTAACCGTGCATTTTTCGGTTTGGTTGAAAATATATACCCTCTATAGTGAGTATAGTTGGGGACCGATAATGCATCCTTGTGGCGCACCACTGTTGAGAATTGTTATGGGAGATATAGTGTCACCTAGCTTCACTGCTAGTTGTCTGTGGATCAGAACGTCGAGGATCCAGTCCTGGAGGGTGGGGGGATGGGGGGGGGGGGATGATACGTACCTCTTAGGTCCAGGTGTTTAGAGATGAGTTTGGATTTGAATATTGTGTTGAAGACGGAGGTGCAATCGATCCACAGAAGTCCAACGTAAATGTTGTTGTTTTCGAGGTGATCCAGAGATTAGGTTAAAATCAAGGAACTGGAGTCTGCCCTGGACGATTTGCGACTAAGCAAACAGCAGTTGATCAAGGCTGTCCTGCAGGCTGCAGAAACTGCGGCATTATTGATAATGCACAGTCGGCTATCGGCGTTTCTTCAGGATTCGTGCGGAAGACCACGAGCATGAATTTGCTTATTATTTCAAGCGGTTTTCATGTTCACTATTTATTCCATGTTTTATGATTTAAATATGTTTGTTCCGTAATATTTAGGTCCCGGACGCGCACATGCGATATCAATAAAACGTCAGTGGAATATTGTTAATAGAAAATATGTTTAACTCCGTTAAACGACAGTGTTGGCCATGACAAGAAAAGCAAGTACAAAGGATCATTATATTCATCTTCGGTTTTACTTCATATACGCCACAACACTTCCGAATAATTTATCAACAAATGCCTTGCTGCAATATCACGGAACAGTAAGCAATAAATGCATCTTGTCCCGTCGCATCTTTACGGAATTTAAATTATAGCGCGTGGGTAGAAGCAGGCTGAACAGTCAGACAAAGTGTGATCTGTACCCATTCACCAAATTGCACCAATCGCAATGCAGTTGGGTCAATTGCGACTTAAATATTATTATACAAATCTGTAGCTGCGAATTATTTTCATTCATTTTCTAAATATAGACTGAACCATAACGTTTACTGGCGGACGCATGTCATAATTACCATTTCCGAAAATGCAGTGCTAAAATCTGTGCTGCCAGAGAATGTAAGACCCCTGTTCATACCAGTAGTGATATGTAGCAATGCTGATTTCCCTTTCTCTTGTGCAATGGATTTTTTACAGAGGAAACAGAACCAATAGTTGATGGTAAGTCTCATACGAGTGTTTCTATTGCTTTCACTTTGCTCGCAACAAGCATAATTTCATACACTCTAACCTGCAGCTGAAATCACAATATGTGCATTCGAATTAATATATGGAAAGTAATTGTTTTAGAACTAGGTGTGAATCGTTATGAATTAGGCACATACCCTTTGTTTTTTGTTTAGCCCTACCTTCTTTGTATTCTTACATATGTCCTTTCTTTTCTTAAGGCCCTCTTCCCTTTGGGGCCTTTGTTTTTTTTTTGCTTTTTTTTAATTTAATTTAATTTTTTTATATATTTTTTTGTTTCTTTTTTTTTCACACTTTCAAGCACGCAGTTTACTTAACTATCATAATTAATTTACCGCCAACTGCTGCGGACTACACTCCACTACTATCCTCGTTCTTCTCTTCTTTCTATTTTCTCTTTTTCTATTACTGGTTAAAGTTTAAAAAATAGAAAAAGAAAAAAAACGAAACGTATTATGTTGCATATCATGATTAAAATGTATGTACATTGCTTCTAATTTAAAAAAAAGAATAAACAGAATTAATATATGACGCCCAACAAATGGACGTTTCCCCCAAGATGTAAATATGCAGAATTCACTTCCTGACATGGTGTGAAATATTGAATTGATAATTTTGAAATGTTGCATTCGCCTCGGCTTCGGGCTTGCAATAATATGTTTTTGCGCTTCTAAGCAAACTTTCGTTTATCCAGGCTGTCTGGAGAGCTGCAAAAATGTGCGACATTCTTGATTATGTCGTTTAGGCTGTCGATGTTTCTTCAGGAATCGTACGGTAGCATTACTTCATCACTTCAGGGCGGTTTTCATAATTACCGATATTTCGATATCTTGATTGCGCGACACATATGTTCAACGTACCTCCGCCGCTTACGCACATTCAGGATCTCAAGAAACGTCAGTGGCAGATTGTTAATGGGAAATACTTTTAAATCCGTTAGTGGACAGTTTTGGTCATGACAAGAAAAGTACAAAGCAGCATTCATTTCATCGTCGATATTACTTCATTTATATCATCACACCTCGGATTTATCAATTCACTAGTCTATGTGGGACCACTCACCCGATGCAACTTCCATTTCAAGAAACAATATTTAGGTATGCGGCGAGAGCACGGCCGTGGGCTTGAGTCAATTTGTTCTTCTTTAAAGCATAGTCGATTGTCTGTATCATAAAATGAAGATTACATTCCATTTCAAATGTAATTACACATAAGTTGAAATGAAAGAGATTGTATATACGTCATTTTTTCTGAAAAAGGCCGTTGATTCATTTCAAACAAAGTGATCAATAATGTCTTCTCAAGCCACGGCCTGCGTAAAACAGACGTCTGAAGATAACACGCCCATCCAGCACATGACGATCTGGCAATACGTCAATCGTTAAGCAACGATAGAGCTCAAAAAGAGGTTTCTGCTCTCAGGTTCACCAATGCTTCCATGTGCAATATGTTATCGCGGGCGCTTTGATTACCCCCGAGGTTGGGACACAGCGACTAGTTCACTTGCCATCGGCCGAGCAGCGATAAAGTATATATCCGACTACGTTTCTGTGTCATATTGTACTTACTTATCGGATTCTCCATTTTGCATGAAAAACTATATAATGGCAAAATATTAATGGTTCCTTTGACATATACCTGACAGCCTTCTTCAACAATCCAGGCCCATTTGGATGGTGAATTAGGCAGGGTTCTGAGTGCGCAACATTACTATCTCTGCAATGATCGGTTAGTTGGTCTGAATGTGCAACTTTAATCCCGTACGTGCAATTTTGTAAATGTTTCGCAATTTTAGCGTTGAGGGGAATATCTCGATATTGTCGACTAGTCGGTCGTCACAAGGCATAAAAGTATCTGCTTTCATTTGTCACGGTTGCATGTTCTATTTCATCCCTGTATAAATGATTGTGCTTGTCAACACCACAGACCGCTTCCATTTCTCAAACAACGATCGTTGTCAATATCTTATTTTTTTTCTTTAGAAGTGGAAGCCGTTTTCGCGCAGCCTGGTAAGCAGTACTGCCATTAAACATTTACACTTATGACAGATAAACCGTGCATTTGAAAGAAAGTTCAAGTAACTTTGCATAATGGCCATTTGGGAGTCTGGGAAATGTCAAAGGCAGCAATATTACAATTGTTATAAACAAATAAAATAAAACTTTAAAAAGTCTCCAATGTAGTCATTAGAAAATTTGCAACCGTACTGTTTCTCAGCGCAAAGAATGACTCCATTGGACCCATCGAGTCTAATGCATCTGTCCCACTTAGGAAACCTGAACGGAAACCTCTGGAGATTTTGCGCCCCACCCAAGGTTTCCGTGCGGTTCCCGGAGGTTGCAGGTGGTTGCCGGAGTTTGCAGGTAGTGGAAGCAGGTAGGGAGACTGACAAAAACTTCCTGGAACCTCCTGGAACCGCACGGAAACCTTGGGTGGGGCGCAACGTCTCCAGAGGTTTCCTTTCAGGTTTCCTAAGTGGGACAGGGGCATAAGCAGTTGCCTGGAAAAATAATATAAATCACATTTCTCCACAACCTCCGCATATCAAGCATGTCAAGTCTGACGTGTTTCTCCTGTCACCAACCTACACCAGGATCTAATTTACAGCACCCAAATATCTTATAAATCGCCCATCTTTCCTATGAGGGAGAAAATAGGAGCACCCAAAGATACAGATACTACAACCGCAGCACGTTGAAGCAGTGAACGGTGGAATTGGCGATTAAACCCGATGTCGTGCTGCGGCAGTAGCGCAAACCGCAAGGGTTCGATATCATCAATTGTGTATATTTAGTTTGACGGAATGGATGAATTTCTTTCCGTCTGTTCATATCACAAATGAAAACATACATCTCCATCGATTGCTATATATTCAGGCATACGTGAGAGCAATTCCATGAACATTTCCCCCGTGACGTAAATTTTTGATGCAAAAATACATTCGACAATATTTGAATGAATTGGATGAGGCTTAAAGGTGATTGACGATTTCTATTCAGATGCAGTTTCAAACTATGAACAATGTAGTTAAATCACTGGCACTAAATATAAAATACATCGTACATAGCATATCTTCCCTTGCAGACACGGTTTAATATAAACGCTCATACTTAGATAATATATTGATAGATAAGAAATTGTTCGATTAAATGGGAATATTGAACTATTAGAAATAATATGACTGCCAATAGGCTATGGAAGAAACCTCAACTCCATTTCGACCAACTCTTAACATGGTGGAATCTATTTTTATCATTCATTTTTCAACTTAATGTATTTACCGTGACACGAAATGTGGACCACATGCAAATGAGGTAACATTAGTTTAGAACTGCATTTTGCAGAGAGAAAATATGAGGCTTAATGCTCATTTCGTAGAAAGTGCAGTAAATTATCCCGTTCACAACATGGCAAGTCTTCTGTACAGGGGATGGGGACAATATAAACCAATGCACATGCAAACCAATACAGGACCTGTATGAAAGAAAAACATACGAAATACCAGAGAAATTGAAAACGTGCATACAATATCATTATATTGAGTCATTTGGGGTATTTTTAATATTAGTCCATGTGTCATTACATTACAGATATTAAGCAATTGGAATCTCTTCAAGACGATGCAGGTCAGACTATGAATTGTTAATTTGCAGAAATAAAAGTGTATATAATTGGGCAGAAAATGCGTGCCATTGATGGCTAATAAGAAACTCCTCCTACGTTCATTTCTTGTGCACGATAATGTAAATCTCATATAAACTCAATTGTTGGTTGACTGTGCAAACAACGATTCCAAACATTGTTTGACCTTGCTACTGTGTGGTCTCCGTTTTGTGACGTTTGAGGATTGTGAGATATCGCATTGGATGAAGCGCGGTGCTTCCTTGATACCAATGCTGGTATCGTTCACTTGTATTCACTGGAAATTAGAAGGATGAGGGGGAGATCGTATAGAAACATATGCGATTATAAAAGGACTGAACTAGCTAATTCAGGATAAAATGGTCCCAATGTTGGGCTGGTCCAGAACCAGGGGTCAGGCTTTATTCTTAGATTAAAGGGGAAGCCATTTAAGACTGAGGTGAGAAAAAAACGTTTTCACCCAGAGAGTTGTGAATTTGTGGAATCCCCTGCCACAGACGGCAGTGGAGGCCATGTCACTGGATGATTTAAGAGAGGTAGATAGAGCTCTAGGGGCTAGTGGAATCAATGGGTATGGGGAGAAGGCAGGCAAGGGTTATTGATTGGGGTCAATCAGCCATGATCACAATGAATGGCGATGCTGGCTCGAAGGGCCGAATGACCTCCTCCTGCATCTATTTTCTATGTTTCTATGTTCGCCTTAAGTCGGGATTTAGGCTGTTTAGTCAAGCTTCAGCACGTCACATTGGCGATATTGTGATGCATCATAGCTTGGTAAAGTCACTCCTCTGATCAAGGCAAAACTGTTTTATTTGTATATGTTCCTGATGGGACAATGACATTCTTACTTGCTGTCGCACAACAGAATATGTGAATATGTCAACATAGTACATAACGGAGGAAGAGAAAAATACGAAACATTTCAATAAATAACAAAGATAGTGCTATAATAATATAGTATTTTGCAGTTGAGATATAACCATATAACCATATTACAATTACAGTACGGAAAACAGGCCATCTCGACCCTTCTAGTCCGTGCCGAACACGTATTCTCCCCTAGTCCCATTTACCTGCGCTCAGACCATAACCCCCCATTCCTTTCCCGTCCATATAACTATCCAATTTATTTTTAAATGATAAAAACGAACCTGCCTCCACCACCTTCACTGGAAGCTCATTCCCCACAGCCACCACTCTCTAAGTAAAGAAGTTCCCCCTCATGTTACCCCTAAACTTCTGTCCCTTAATTCTCAAGTCATGTCTTCTTGTTTGAATCTTCCCTACTCTCAGTGGGAAAAGCTTATCCACGTCAACTCTGTCTATCCCTCTCATCATTTTAAAGACCTCTATCACGTCGCCCCTTAACCTTCTGAGCTCCAAAGAATAAAGCCCTAACTTGTTCAACCTTTCTCTGTAACTTAGTTGCTGAAACCCAGGCAACTTTCTAGTAAATCACCTCTGTACTCTCTCTATTTTGTTGACATCCTTCCTATAATTAGGCGACCAAATTGGACACCATACTCCAGAATTGGCCTCACCAATGCCTTGTACAATTTTAACATTACATCCCAACTTCTATACTCAATGCTCTGATTTATAAAGGCCAGCACACCAACAGCTTTCTTTACCACCCTATCTACATGAGATTCCACTTTCAGGGAACTGTGCACAGTTATTCCCATATCCCTCTGTTCATCTGCATTCTTCAATTCCGTACCATTTACCATGTACGTCCTATTTTGATTTGTCCTGCCAATATGTAGCACCTCACACTTATCAGCATTAAACTACATTTGCCATCTTTCAGCCCACTCTTCCAACTGGCATACATCTCTCTGCAGCCTTTGAAAATCTACTTAATTATCCACAACCCCGCCTATCTTAGTATCATCTGCATACTTACTAATCCAATTTACCACACCATCATCCAGATCATTGATGTACATGACAAACAACAGTGGAACCAACACAGATAATAATAATAATAATGGATGGGATTTATATAGCGCCTTTCTAATACTCAAGGCGCTTTACATCGCATTATTCATTCACTCCTCAGTCACACTCGGTGGTGGTAAGCTACTTCTGTAGCCACAGCTGCCCTGGGGCAGACTGACGGAAGCGTGGCTGCCAATCTGCGCCTACGGCCTCTCCGACCACCACCAATCACTCACACACATTCACACACAGGCAAAGGTGGGTGAAGTGTCTTGCCCAAGGACACAACGACAGTATGCACTCCAAGCGGGATTCGAACCGGCTACCTTCCGGTTGCCAGCCGAACATTTAGCCCATTGCGACACTATATCTCAGAGCGTATTCGTCGTTGTGCTTAATAGCCTGGTGGCTGTAGGGAAGAAGCTGTTCCTGAACTTGGACGTTACAGTTTTCAGGCTTCTGTACCTTATTCCTGGTGGCAATGACGAAATGAGTGTGTGGCCAGGATGGTGTGGGTCTTTGATGATTTTAGCTGCCTTTTTGAGGCAGCGACTACGATAAATCCCTTCGACGGTGGGGAGGTCAAAGCGGATGTTGGACTGAACAGTGGTTTTGTAGTCTTTTTCGCTCAATGACGTTCAAGTTGCCGAACCAGGCCACGATGCAACCTTTCAGAATGCTCTCTACCGTGCACCTGTAGAAGTTTAGGGGAATGCTCTTCAACATGCCTAATCTCCGTAATCTTCTCAGGAAGTAGAGTCGCTGATGTGCCTTCATTATAATTGCATCGGTGTGGTGGGTCCAGGAAAGATCTTCGGAAATATGCAGGCCCAGGAATTTGAAGTAATTGACCCTCTCCACCATCGTCCCATTGATGTGAACAGGATTTTTGGTCCTCTACCTTTCCCTACCTAAGACCTCTGTCTTAATGATGTCAAGATCCAGGTGTGTGTGCTGGCACCAGCCTTCCTGGTGAGCTTGTTAATACTGTCGGTGCCCGTGGCCTTCGCCCTGCTGCCCCCGCACACAGCAGCGAAGACGATGGCACTGACTACCACCGACTGCTGGAAAATCTGCAGCATCTTACTGCATGCGTTGAAGAATCGGAGCCTTTTCAAAAGGTACAGCCTACTCGATCACTTCTTACTTACTTTACTTTTACTTTATTAATTTATTGAACATTTAAAAAAATACAAACACAAATAAACTTGTAAGCAATAAAAAAAGAAAATCAAACACAAAGGAAAACAAACAAATAAGTAACTCAAATAATACAAATAATATCGTTCATGTTCAAAAGGGGTAAGAAGAAGTTCGAAAACTTCTTGTACACGGCCGCGGCTTTCCTGGATCTGTCCAGTTTATTACACACACTTTCCACTGCACTTATCTGTAGTTTTAAGGCAATCTCCAACTTTCGATTTCCGTTTTCTGTTTGTACTACTTATTTTATAGCCATGACATGTATGAGTACACATGGGTGGTATGTTTTGTCTAGCAACGTTTTTCACTGCACATAATATACGTGAATATAAGATGATAAAACCAAAACCAATTTACATTAAGATAGAACGATCAACGTCTTATATAAGTTGAAGCACACAGTAGGTGTAACCGTGTCGACCAAAAAATGGCAGACGAATATACACAGAAATAATCTACTGTGCGCGATTAATTTGTGTCGAAATACATCAGTGTTATCATGGCATAATCTATGAATGATACCGTTTATATAATCACATGCAAATTGGACCACGCTTCAGCAACATTTTGATTATGCCAAATGTATCAACGAAGCTTTCCCAAAAATGTAAAGTGCATATGGAAACTCTATCTTATTTCTATATTTTCTCTTGCAGAAAAACAATTTAAACTCAAGAGCGAAGGTAACAATAACTTTAAAAAAACCCAGAGATAACATAACATAAACATTCCCGATGCAGTTCGGAGTATAGGAGGAAAGGGATATTATGCACATTTATAATAATAATAATAATAATAATAATAATAATAATAATAATAATAATAATAATAATAATAATAATAATAATAATAATATGTTATGAAACTTGATTATTATGCATAATACAGGCTTTTTGCGTATTCAGTTATAACACAAACCACAGAGAAATTGCATCTCGAAGCCAAGCTGCGAATGTTTTTCACGCAAAATAATACGGTTAACTACGCACACAAAACTTATGATTAAAGCACAATTAACACGGTAGATCCAGTTTAAAATAGAGCAACGGTAACATTAATACATTTTAAATGTTATTTTATTTTATTTATTTATTTATTTATTATTGGGCGCCTTTCACAAATCTCAAGGACACCTTACAGAGATTAACAAGAATAATAAAACATAAAATCGGACTAAAATAAATAATAAAGACATCACCAAAACACAGATTAAAAACAGAATTAAATCCAAATACAAAAATCAAAATCAAAAATACAATGTGAAGAGAGAGCAGCGGTAGCTAAAGCGCGCCAGCGTCCACTCTCCCTTCCGACAGCCATCTTGGACACAGACTAACATGTATTACTTACAGACAAAACAATCATCCCCCCACAATGGATACCACTGTGGGGGAAGGCACAATGTCCAGTCCCCATCCCCAGTTCACCCAAAGTCAGGCCTCTTCAGGCCTCCGCTATTGCCTCTACGGAGGCCCGATGTTCCTGGCCGTTCTCACCAAGTGCTGTTACCCCGGCGTCGGGAGAGTCCTCACCGCGGCTGGGCCACCTGGAACGGCCGCTTCCTGACTGGGGACCGCGGCTTCCGAAGCCGACAAGGCCGCGCCGGTTTGGAGCTCCCAGGCTCCCGATGTTGAAGTCGGCGCCGCCCGCTCCGCTCCGCCGACCCGCAGCCCGGAGATGTTGATCTCGGCGGTCACAGCTCACCGGAGCTCCAGCGCGTCTATCCAGCGCGGCGACCCAGGCAAGGCATCGCCCGCTCCGCTCCGCGATAGCGCTCCAGCGCTCCAGCGCTGTGCCGCCACCAAAGCCGAGGTGCTGGGCGGTCCCCGCCAGGAAACGGCGCTCCACGCCCGCTGGTAGGCCACGAGGACGGGTCGACGGGCAGCCCGGAGAAAAAGCTGCCTCACCGACCAGGTAGGAACCTAGAAGAATAGTTACCTCCTTCCCCCCACATTAAAAAGTCCATTCTCCAACAAACAAAGGACAGGACTTACTAAAAACTCTCCAAAAAGTGAGTTAAACGGGCGACTGCTGGTTAGCAGCCGTTCCCGAAGATGGCTCCTCCCATTCCTAACATTGCTTGATAGGGCTTTGTTCTTAATCTTCACAGTTAAGTAAAATGATTATTCACCGAAATATGTTCCGCAAGAACATGTGCCGACCTTTCGGTTAAACTATGAAATAGCTGTAAACCGTGGAACAAACACAAAACACGCATTTCAAAATCTCGCGCAAATTATTTCTTCGCGAACAGTATGTGATGTTTCCACAGACTTCGATAAATACACGGTGAACTAGAAATTGAATAATGAACTGCAAAGTTGCAAAGCTATTCCGAAGGAAAAACGAATTATTTTTTCACTCGAATGAACAGTCGCTACTCCATTTACGTTATTTGAATCAAGAGCGGGCGCCTCTCACTGAATCAAGAGCGGGCGCCTCTCCCTGTTAACGTAGACTATCATGTCAGTGCTAGTTGGTTGATATCTCCAGCATTGGGCCGACCATCTGGTTCACAGGCAATAAACAAAGGATCACATGACAGTATCACGTTCCAGATATTGCCGGTATGACTGCCAAAAGGACATCACAGGAGGTTTACCAAGATTAATTTTTCTCCACCCTAATAGAAATTAAAAGACTTCGTGACAGATTTAGTAAGTAAAATCACTTTTGACATGTCTGATCGGCAGGTATGTTTGAATAATTTACATTTGTAGTTATGTACAAACAAGAACAGATATTCTGGAAAATTTCCTGCAAAAAGATGGAATGTCTGGATTTTCATGTTCATTTAATTTCGATGAAACCAAATCCGTCCTGTGAGAAAATGATCGGCTAAACCTTGCATTAAATTTTCAAATCACGTTACATTAGCACTATATAACTAAAAGTCTTCGTCTTGTCTGTGCCCACAACGTGTCTCTATGTCAATCTGGTTCATTACAATCTTCTTGTAACTGCTAGGCTTCGGCCTTTCCATTTTCGCACATCAATAAAATATAGCAACATAGAAAATAGGTGCAGGAGGAGGCCATTCTGCCATTCGAGCCAGCACCGCCATTCATTGTGATCATGGCTGATCGTCCCCAATCAATAACCCGTGCCCGCCTTCTCCCCATATCCCTTGATTCCACTACCCCCAAGAGCTCTATCTAACTCTCTCTTAAATCCGTCTAGTGATTAGGCCTCTACTGACCTCCATGGTAGGGAATTCCATACATTCACAACTCTCTGGATGAAGAAGATTTTCCCTATCCCAATCCTAAACGGCCTACCACTTATTCTTAATTGTGCCCCCTGCTTCTGTACTCCCGCAACATCGGGAGCATATTTCCCGCATCTAGCCTGTCCAAACTTTCAAGAATTATCATATGTTTCTATAAATTCCTCTCTCATCCGTCCAATTTCCAGTGAATATAAGCACGGTCGACCCATTCTTTCATCATACGTCAGTCACGTCATCCCGAGTTTTTAACCTGGTGAACCTACTCTGCGCTCCCTCAGTAGCAGTAATGCCCTTCCTCAAATTAGATGACCAAAATTGCACACAATATTTCAGGTGCGGTCTCACCAGGCTGCAGTTGGACTCCTTGCTCCTAAACTCAAATACTCTCGTAATGAAGGCCAACATTGCTTTGCTTTCTTCACTGCCTGATGTACCTGCATGCTTACAAAATCTAGAAAACGAGTCAGCAGTTTCCTATCACATCTCCTAAGCAATTATGCTGCATTTGATATTTACAAATGAACCACTGAACCCGACATATACCACGGCACCCTAACCAGTCCATTTTATTAAAGCCTAATTTTATTTTGCTGTTTGCAGAAGGAACGGACAAGGAAGACGGTATGCCTGATACGCTAATTGGTCTTACTGTGCAAATTGCTACGTTTGATACTCTGCAAACTACCTGATTACTATGCATCTGGAATTAATTGTTCGTCCTCTTCATTTGTCAGACCAAAAATCCTGATACGTTCGAAGTATATTACAACTGTCAATCTTAATACATTTAACATATTCAAAAGCACATACTCCATGCACAAAAAAATGTTCGTTGCAACTATCAGGTGGACATCTCTAGGTTTGAAAATTGCGTGTAAGCCACGCACATGTATCACATATATTCTTCACCCATCTTCATTAATCTGAAGAGGTGCTCCCGTTTTGTTTACCAGTCAGTACCGAGGTGCAGGTCTCAGCACAATGCACCTTCTCAATGATAATTTTGTGTTATTTGTTTTCAGAAGTTTCGAAACACCACGATTACCCTGTAAATCAGTTTTATTTCGTTGCATATTTATGTGTGTTATGCAGCAAGACCACATGACGCATATGTGGAAATGTTCATACACGCATCTGGATGAAGCTGAATTATTTATGCAAGAGATATTGACTTGATTTGGGATCCCCTGCGTGGTTCATCTTCAATGATTGGCGGCGCAACTCACCCGTTGCAGCGGCCCCTACAGCCTGTCTGTCTTTTTCTTATTTTTTGTCTAGTTAAATGTAGTGTTGGTGTTTTTTTAATACTGGTTTTAAATGTGTATATGTGGGGGGCGGAGGGGAACCGTTTAAAATCTCTTCCCTGTACGGGAGACCCGACCTTTTCCCTGTCGGGTCTCCGTTGTCGTTGGGGCCTAACACCGTGGAGCGGCCTCCAACCTGAACGACCCGGGGGCTCGGGAGACTGCGGAGCAGCGGAGCTGCGGACTACTCACCATCGTGGGGCTGGCCGGCCTCGGGGCGTGGGGAGCGGCGGTGACACGCTGCTGCGACTCCTGGGGCTCGGAGGCTCCAGCAACGCAGCCGCAGGTCGAGTAGACTGGGACATTGGGAGCTCGTGGGTCCGGGGGGAGAGACCGCTTCCCGGAGCTCGCGCAACGCGACTTCTCCAGCCCGTGTCGCGGGGTTGGAACGACCCGGAGCGGGGTCATACATCACCTGGCGCGGCTTCATGGCCGTGGGACATTCCAGCGCCCGCCGGGGGCTCCAACATTGTGACTTTTAGACCGGGAGCGGGGCCGTAAATCGCCCGGCACGGCCTAAAATGGCCGTGGGACTTATCATCGCCCGCCTGGGGCTTGGAGATCGGGAGAGAAATGGAGAACAGGGGAGAGAAAAGACTTTGCCTTGATGTTTGTGTGAATTAAATTGTGTGTATGTCTAGGAAATTGTCTTTGTTTGTATGGCTGTGGAAACAGAATTTCGTTTGAGCCTCACTGAGGCTCAAATGACAATAAATGGAATTGTATTGTATTGTATTGTATTGTATTGTAATATCAATACCGCTGCATACGTGGGCGCAAGCAACACACAGTGAATAGGTTTCTGCCATGGCCAAATGGACAATGTGATCGCTGAAAATCATACGCAAAAGGTTATATCCGCTGCTCGTAAACGGCCTAAAATATCATTTTAGAATGAATTTAAAAATTACATTATTGTCCACTTTTGATTTTAAATATTTAGTGTGAACGTGCAATCGTACTATCAGCAAGACCTTCACCGGCACAATTCTCTGCAGCTATGATGTGCTTATTTTATTGTTCACTCTTCAATATCCCTTCCGCTTTTTGTCCTTAATGCACCGCAATCGGTTTTCCAGTAGCTTACCAACAGGTGTACTCAACAGCTTGTCAAAGTTTGCGGAAAGACTCATTTACAATAAATTCCAACACTCCTGCTGTGTGAATATGCTCGCCGCTGGAGAAATGTAGTGCAGCCCAAAGATTACCTCAAAATACCGTAGCAACTCCGCGGCCAGGCAGCATCTCTGGAGAAATTGTATAGGTGACCTTTTGAGTCGAGCCCATTGTTCAGACTGAGAGTCAGGGGAGAGTTAAACTAGAGATAAGAAAATATGCAAATAACAAATTAATTAAAAGTATGAAAAGAACAAATCACAAACAAAAAGAAGTAGAAAAATACAAGTGCGGTACAAACATTGCAAAAATGTTTACAGTAATCTGTAAGTTTTTCAATTAATGGCTGTGAAGGCATATTAGTACATAGAACACAGAACAGTATAGCACAGGAACGGGCCCTTCACCCAGAATGTTGTGCCGGACGTTGATTCAAATGGTAAACTAATTTTCAATTTATGCCTTGCAGACGATGAGACACAAGCGAAAGAACCTGGTAAACAGATCACGTTCGACCAAAAAATAAGCGCAGTTCACCTATGTGAATTAGTAAAGATACAAAAGATTTTGAACAGCAACTGTATTACAAGACTAATAAACAAACAGGCACGTGTTGACTCATCATAAGTAAACAGAATTACCCAGGCATTGCCAATATTATCAAGACTCCAAGCATTCAGTAATATCAGTTTATTTACTATTATCTAAAACCCATTTTCATTAACCTATTCGAAATTATAGACTGTGGTGTCCTTGGAACTAGATTCCGAATCTAAGCTATCAACTCAACTAATGTTTTTAGAAACATATTATAGATTGAAAAATGATTGTACAAAAATATATAAAAAACGATGTGTACATTTGCCAATAATGTCAGCAGAAACACGATTTCTAATTCTGCGGTATGAGAATTTATTTCTATTCTTCTATTTTAGGAGACATTCTAGCGATGTTTGGTTAAGTATAATTCTTGTTCAAAAATACTTGGAGCTGAATTTGCGACATATATACCTGCGATAGAGGGATTGAAAATTCAAATTACATCTGCTTATTTAGAGTAGACATACGTTTAACATTTTTTGAACGGTGATGGAACCATTATTGTGTAAATTGATCGGAGTTCCTGTGGATCTCCGGTTCCTTCCCATTCCAGAAAATTGCACTTTTGGGTAGACTGAGTGCAATAATTGGTCCAAGTTTGTGGATAGAATTAAATGGCAATGCAGGGGCGCGTAAGAGACAACATATTACAAGGAAATATGGGGAGAGGACAGTTTGCGTTGCTCTTTTCTCTGCCGATGGAGATCCAATCAACCGACTCGTTCATTTTTCCGAACATTTGGTGGAATTTCCCAGAGTCTACATTCAAATTGTATATTTCAACTAAATTACTGAAGACTGCGGAGTAATTGATATATTAAGCACCGAGAGGAAGTATAGTGAGGTTGAATCGAACGCTGGGCTTGGGAAATATGTTAAGTTTCAAATTTTAATTTAAAGTAGCATTCAGCTTTCAATCTAGAAATGAAAGGCAACAATTTAATGCGTACCCATCGTATTCCCATGTTCATATGTTTCCAGGAGTTAACTTACATGAATCTAAAATGTGCGCACTCTGTTTGGAGAAAGCACACGCAAACATTGAGAGGCTTCCTGTGACACATTCGTTTAGATTAGTTTAGTTTAGTTCTGCTTTGTTTAATTTAGTTTAGTTTAGATTTGTTTAGATTTGTTTAGTTTCATTTACTTTTGTCACGTGTGCAGAGGTACAGTGAAAAATATCCATATTCATAGAATTTACGAAAACACTAAAACTGTCGAATATCACATAATAGTTTACATAATGTACAGTGAAAAAAAGCAACTGCAGAACAGTGAGCATTGCATATAAAATATTAAACTCATTACATGATATGTGTGATTATGATGAACCTTATTAATTAATTACAGATATTAAGAGGTTAAAAAAACTTCTAACTGTTCGAGGTCAGTATAAGGAAAGTTAGTCGCACGTGAACATTTAAGGAAATGTTTTAATTCTAATGAGTGCATTAATAAGCAAACATGGTGCAACTACTATATACCTATTGGCATTTTAAACTGGTTTATTAATTAAAGGATATTCTATAGGTAACCACAAAATGCTGCAGTAACTCAGCGGGGCAAGCAGCATTTCTGTAGAGAGGGAATGGGTGACGTTTCGAGAGCTTCTTTTGACTGATGTCAGGGAAGTGGGCGGTACAGAGATAAAATGTAGTCGGAAACAGCAAAACTGGTAGAAGAACTGGAATGGGGTAGGAGATAGAGAGAGAGGGTAAGCAAGAACTACTTGAAGTTAGAGAAGTCAATGTTCATACCGTAGTGGTACGAGATATCCAAGAGAAATTTGAGGTGCTGTTCCTCCAACTTGCGCTGGTTCTCCTTCTGACAATGGATGAGACACGGGCCAGAAAGGTCGGTATGGGAATGAGAGGGGTGGATACATTTTTTAGCAAACGGGATAACAGGGAGGATTAGGCGGACCGAGCAGAGGTATTCAGAATGTAATTAATAGGTACACATCGAAGTCCCTCACTGTACACAGGATCCCCACAGGATTGCGTCCTCAACCCCCTACTGTACTCCCTGTACACACATGACGGTGTGGCTAGGTTCAGCTCCAACTCTATAATCAAGTTTGTTGATGACACTGTGGTGGTCGGCCTGATCTCCGATAACGATGAGAAGGCCTACCGAGAGGACGTGGCTGATCTGGCACTCTGGTATCAGGAGAACAGCCTCCTCTTGAATGTCAACAAAACTAAGGACCCGGTCGTGGACTTTGGAAGGGCACAACTTCCGAGGACGTACACACCATTGAAGATAAATGGGGATACTGTGGATAGGGTGGGCCACATCTAACCCCCTCTTAAATATAGCCAATGAACTGACCTAAACTACTTTCTGTGGCTATGATCATGTCTGGAAACATCACAATTAGGTTTGGGAACTGCTCTGCCCAGGACAAGAAGGCTCTGCAGAGAGTACTGCGCTCGGGTGGACGTATTATGGGAACTACACTCGCCCGCTGCAGGAACTATACATCAGAAGGTGCAAATCCAGAGCCAACAAGATCATGGGGGACCACTTCCACCCCAGCAACATACTGTTCCAGCTGCTACAGTCAAGCAAACGCCTCCGTTGCCATACTGTGAAAACATAGCAACATAGAAACATAGAAAATACGTGCAGGAGGAGGCCATTCGGCCCTTCGAGCCAGCACCGCAATTCATTGTGATCATGGCTGATCGTCCCCTATCACTAACCCGTGCCTGCCTTATCCCCATAACCGTTGACTCCACTATCACCAAGAGCTCTATCTAACTCTCTCTTAAACCCATCCAGTGACTTGGCCTCCACTGCCCTCCGTGGCAGGGAATTCCATAAATTCTCAACTCTCTTGGTGAAAATTTTTTTCTCACCTCAGTCTTAAATGACCTCCCCTTTATTCTAAGACCGTGGCCCCTGGTTCTGGACTCGCCCAACATTGCGAACATTTTTCCTGTATCTAGCTTGGCCAGTCCTTTTATAATTGTATATGTTTCTATAGGATCCCCCTCATCCTTCTAAACTCCAGTGAATACAAGCCTAGTATTTTCAATCTTTCGTCATATGATAGTCCCGCCATCCCAGGGATCAATCTCGTGAAAATACGCTGTACTGCTTCAATCACAAGGATGTCCTTCCTCAAATTAGGAGACCAAAACTGTAAACAATACTCCAGATCTGGTCTCACCTGAGCCCTATACGACTGCAGACGAACCTCTTTAAAACAGAGAGGATGAGAAGGAGTTTCTCCCCAGAGACCATTAGGACTGTATACTCCTGTCTCACCAGGGACTAACTTACTGTTCCAATTTACTGTTGTGTAGTGTATTTTTAAATGTTTTTTTCTACTTGTTTTTTTCTCCCACAAATATGTGATTACTGATTCTGTTCTGGAATTTGTTTTTGCACAATCCGCAATCATTGCTACTTCTCATTTCACTGCACATCTCGTATGCGTATGTGACGAATAAACTTGACTTGACTTGAGGCTGTTTTTCTTCAAATTCGATGATAATAATACAACCTGGTCTGGTTAGTTTGCGAAGAAATTAATCGGAACTGGCGTTGATTCTTGGTACTATCAGAAAAAAAGAAGAGTTGAAAGCCGCGCACATAATTGTAGGTAGGGCACATCAAAATAGGCTTCTCGGCAAACAACAGCACAGACGCTGCAGAGATGACCCCTTGGCAATGAGGATATGCTCTGAGCCGAAGCGCTAGGCACAACGTTAACATTTGTTGAATGCGTAACCCTTCATTGTGAAAAGTGGGATTGTAATGGAGTTTGTCTCAGGCAAGCGTTTGAGATTGACAGTTCACCTTGATTCGATGGTCGAACTTTGGAGGCCAATATTTTAACATTCAAATTTAACGCAGGCAAAATCATCTCAATTTCCAATGTCAATTTTAGCACGATGTGCTTGGATTGGGTATTTATTTTGGAACTTGTATCAGAAAGCTTGTGCAAACGATCAATCTTGTCAGCTATCGAGCTATTGTCAACATCTCATTTATTGACACATTTCCGGCTGTAGAGGAACAAGTGAAAGAAAAAGAAACAGGTAATCATGAATGCAATGAAATAGTTTTAATAATCACTGGATATGATTTTTGCAGTCAGTTTATTCATGGGTGAAGATTATCGATGTCGTAAACTGTGATGATGATTTATGCGTAGAAATGATTCTGATTGTAGACTTAGACACATTCATAGTTTCGGTCATTTTGACCGGTCATCTTGTGATAAGTAATAATTCACTCAGTACTAAAAGATAGAACAGAGAGTAAATGTGAGGCTGAATGTTAATTTCGTGGAAAGTGCAATAAATAAAACCGTTCACACCTTGGCAAGTTATGTGTAAACGGGATGGGACAATATAGAATAATGCACGTTCAAATCACTACATGAGCTTTATGACAGAAAACATGCAAAATACTAGATAATAGGAAATAATGCACAAATTATTATTATTAGATTGAGTTATTTGGGGCATTTTACATTTAGTCCACGTGAATATTAAATTGCAGATATTAAACGATTGGAAACTCTTCAAGAAGATGCAGGTTAGACTATGAATTGTTAATTTTTAAAAATAAAATTGTATATAATTGAGTAGGAAATGCGTTCAATTTATGGCTAATAAGAATTTCCTCCTGCTTTCAGTCCTTGCGTAAGGTAATGTCAATCTCAGATTAACTCGATTGTTCGGTGACTGTGCAAACAACGATGCCAAACATTGTTTGTCCTTCCTACTGTGTGGTCTCCGTTTTGTAATGAATTAAGGATTGTGAACTTTCGCATTGGATGAAGTGCGGAGCTTCCTTGATACCAATGCTGGTATATTTCACCTTAAGTCTGGATTTAAGCAGTTAATTCTAGCTTCATAATATGTAATGGCGCATCACATTGGCGATATCATGATGCATCATAGCTTGGTAAAGTCCTCTGGCAAAAATCTCACGATCTGTAAATATTATGATTCAGCCCAGTGATTCGTTCAAACCAACAAGGTCTTCCAAATCTCCAATTACACTCATCTAAACAGCTTTCCGAGACGCTAATGATACCAAATCTTGAAAGCTCGCATCCATAAATTGAAGAGAGCGTTCTTCCTCGCTGTTATAAAACAATTGAACGAAACAGGTATGTAGGTTAATTGTCTTGAATGTCCCTCTGTAAACATGTCCCTAGTACGTGTAGGATAGTGTAGTGTGAGTATATCGCTGGTCAGGAAGGAGTCGGTGGTCCTCGATGTATCTCTAAACTAAACTAAATTAAATCACAACATTTGATGCACTCTCTCGCCCGGCCTGTTCTGGGAGATATTAAGCATGTTTTTACTTAAATCATTCTGTTCCCTTATATCTCAGATTATCGGATACATGTCTAAACATGAACATGTGTTTGTCCAAGAAATCATAGCTCTCTCGCAGTGCCGAACCACGCGAAAGGTCTGCCTTCAGATCATTGAATGGCAAACACCGAGAATAGTTGTGGGAACAAAATACAACTGGCAGCGGGCGACTCGCATTCAAGAGTCAAAGGAGGAATGTTTTATTATCATGTGCCCCGAAATGGAATAATGAAATGCTTACTTGTTGAATGACATTAAGCACTGTCATTACATCACGAAGGGCTTTTCTTTCAATGTAGATTGATTGAAGGAGGAACAATGTCGCGTAAAATGTCCAGTATATCTGATTTGTGCCTTTACCACTTATTCCGTGAAACATCGCACACTTTGTAGAAAGGTGAAATAATGTACAGAGCAGAAGGTACGATATTATACACGTTGTGTATTGACCTGTGCACTACATCTTGCAGAGGAGCATCTGAGAGAAAAGGAATCGGGTAAGTAGAAATCCTTATCAAATAATTATAATTGGACTAGACTAAGTGGGACCCGTCGGGTCCCAGCATCACACGGGAGGGCTGGTGCCCCAACTCAATATTCCACCTCTCCAGCATTTCCAATATTGGTGGCCAGTGGGAGAGGGGGGGGGGGCTTTCTGGAGCGACAGTATGGGTGTTGTGGACTGAATTGACTGGTTTCCAGAGGGCTAGTATGGACATTGTGGGCCGAATGGGCTAGCGGCTCAGTCACTCAAGCCTGTTGTGCTGGCACCTCACTCACTCACGGCTGATGGGCTGGCAGTTGACCCACGGCTATTCCTTGCAATGCCATTTCAAGCAGGGTGCAAGGGGACCAAATTCAAGTGCAGTTTCTTACCAATTCAAGCAGGCTGCAAGGCCACCAGATTCAAGTGCACTTTCATGCCATTTCAAGCAGGGTGCAAGGCCACTAAAGACAGCGAGTCGTGACCTCTCCCTCTTCCATCTTGTAGAGTCGGAGCCTCGCCCACACTTCTGGGCTTTATAGTCCCTCCCCCTCCCAACAGAAGGGGCGTGGCCTTCGTGGCGTGATTGACAGGAGAGAGAATCTCAACATTAATTAAGCACTAATAACTCTTTTATTTTTAATCGATGGGAAAAATCTTCGGCACCTGATGAGCGGAGGGGGACTCTGAGTAAGATGGGCAAAAACCACAGCCGTACGTGGTAGCGAATTTTCTAAAATCAATATAAAGCGCAAACAGGAAGCGGTCAAAATTAGAGTTTTAATTATATAGAAGGCAAGGCAACTTTAATTTAGCAAGGCAACTTTAATTAGGCAAGGCAACTTTAATTAGTCAAGGCAAATTTAATTAGGCAGTGCAATGTTAATTGGGCAAGGCAACTTTAATTGGACAAGACAACTTAAATTAAGTTTAACAAATTTAATTAGGCAGAGCAACTTTAATTAGGCAAGGCAACTTTAATTAAGCAAGGCAACTTTAACTAAATATATTATTTGTCAAATTTGGGATGCTTTCACCTGCCAAGTGTATTTCCATATGTTTCGTTTACAGATGTTATAAATCAGGGGCAACATCAAGGTGCAGCGATTAGAGTGATCGAATATTTCCAGTAACACCTTTTCAACCCTCACATTAAAATCTGTATGTTTCGAGGTTGAGATAGTGACAACATTTTCTGCCATATCCTATGGTTTGGAAGATCGTTTTAATTCCCGATTATGTACCGAAGGGGAAGTAGATTAGATGGAAACGCTAGCAAGAAGAAACGTGAGAATGGTTTGAATTGGTGCATGATGGCCTGGGCTATATCAATGGACCGAATAACGACGTTCGTGTTATCTGACATTGCGCCCTATTGGTGAACCAATAGTCAATCTTAAGGTTTCAATAAGAAAATAAATTGGAAAATCTGCAATACATTATATTAATTTAAAGTGTCCCTGAAATAATGATTTTTTTGTATTGCGAGTAAACAGATATTAATGCCGAGATAGATCACAAGAAGAATGGTCTTCACAGATAATGGATGCATTCTTGTATTAAATAAACTCAGGGAACACGTTCAGTTAAGGTGGAAGGCCCTGCAGCTAAATGGTGGAAAATAGCTTAAGTGAGTAAGGCGGAAGGAAATATATGCAGGACATATACGCTTATCCAGTAGTCTTTTTAAATATCAACATATTGCTTCATTCCAGAAATAAAGCGATTGAAGAATGGACAAGTGGATACTGGTAAGAATATAGATTATTTAAAGACAATAATGTTACATTAGATCTGGTTTTGTTCATACCTGGCCGATGTTACTTCTCCGTCAATTTAATTAATCTACGTATACGTATAGGCGTGTATAATACAGAACGATATCACTTTAAAAGTGAGCAGAAAATACATCGATCATTGCCTTTTCTGCCCAGTTATATTTCAATATTGCGTTATAAATTGAATAATTTTTAAAACTATCAATCTGTGAGCTTATTGCACACAAGAAAGCGTCAAAACACGTGTCATGGTGTTCAGATGATTGTTTGCGAACTACCTAATGACGCTTCGATTATAGTAAAACAGTCCATAGAAATAAATTACATTCTTGTTGAGAATTGCTACATTTGTGTGTGCAGAAGTTCAACTGCGAAAAAAAGATGCAGGTAAAAAGAAATGCCCAGCAAAAATATATGCAGTTCCACCACCAGTGCTTAAAGGAGCAATGTTGCTTATTTTTATTATTGTTAAGCTTAGTAGAATTTTTTTTTATCTTGTCATATTTCGGCGTCGCCTTCAGCAATCGTGCATAATATTCGTAACTTATCTTACCAGCTTTTGGAAAGATACTTCATTGTGAATTGTTCCAAGCAATCCCACAACCACTGGCCATCCGTCAACTTTTTAAAAACACTCCACCCACCGCCATGATAGACGTCTGGCTGTCCCTTCATTCAACATAGGTTTTACATGTTCGTTATATGCCCGCGATACTCAGAGACTTTCAAAACGAATTGCAATGCATACAACTAATTCTTTAACATGTCTAAGAATTATTTTTAAATTGAAGGATTAAAAAAATCTATCTCATCGACATTTCTCAAGGGAAAACAATAGTCCCATTTCTCAAAGGGAAAACAATGGTCCGTTTCCCTCCAACGAAATTGATAATTTTCGTTGAAACAACGAATAAAACCATGTAAAAGTTAAAGCATTTAAATGCAGACAATTTGCTACCGCCCAGAATTTCGTGAAAAGGAAACAATTTGCACTAGATCTGTGGAGAAGAGTGCAGCTCTTCCTAAATCACCAACATTAGGACGAGCGGAGGTACTGGTGTAGTGCAGTTCAAGTGAGCCTGGATTTCGAATATATCTGAGTGTAAACACTTAGAAAAGAAACCTCCAATCAGCAGCACGAATCAGCCGATATTCCCATTCCATTCTATCGAAGGAATAACCCTGTTCCATAAGCTTCAAATAACATCATATATCAAGATGACATTAAGATATTTACTTTATCGTGATATAAAATACAGATGTGTTGGTCTGCCACACTTCGTATACCTCTGCAACGCTTTGGGTGATAAAGAAACACACGATAGTGTGACCTTTTCGGAGTAAAAAAGTGAAAAGTTGTACATTTCTTACTTTTCATTATGTCGAGCATCTATGGAAAAGCATTCTATCGTCGACGGAACCTTGATCATTACATTTTAACCGACCAGAAAAACAGAAATTATAACCGCCCACAATGTATATACTAATGATGATATTAATCCCCTTGAATGCCCGTTAATATATATTAATTAATGTGATATCTGAGGACATATATGCAATTTCGAAATCAGGAATTGAGTTCGGAATTAAGGTTGATTCTGAATATAATCAAGCACTTTAATAATTCAATATATTATTGGAAACGGGAGTAGTTAAGATGGATGGAATTCTGTCTTCAATTGCCATTAGAAGCTGAAGATCCCCTGGGAAATACATATGCTAAGCGAGTGGTTCTGCAAACTGTGAATATTTAATTTGACGTGGCACAGCTTGAAGGGTTCTTGTTCCCCCTCCAAACCTCGTGGAAAACATCAGGCTGGTGGCAATGCTTAGAATTATATCAACAATCTTTCAATAAATACCAAGATATCAACTTTCCGATCGAAATACACGTCAGTGATACGGACAAATGCACATAAATGATGAGCTTGCCTCCAAACGTTCTGCTAAAATTTCAAAATGTAACTTGGGGATGCAATAGAAGCAAATAAAATTAGTAAATTAGTCAGTGATACGGACAGATAGAATATTTAAAATGCTCGCCAAAATTGAGTGCGTAATTATCATTGTCCGATTGAACACTGGCCGAGTGAACGCCGAACACTTTATGCAAATAGCAATGTCGTACTATTCCATAGCAACTGGAACAGATTCGTGAAATTGTGAAATGCCAAATGAAAATTGATCTTTTTTGTCAGAAATATCTCGATTGATAAAGATGCAGGATTTTCAAGGTCAGAATAATCTTAACTAATTGATTCAACGTAATGAATGAGGATGGTGAAAGTTTAATCATGTGGTAGTGTTCATAATCATTATCATCCTTTATTGTCATCTTGCAAAGCAACAGTTGTACAGAGCAAAATGAGAAGACGTTTCCCAGGGAATACCGGAGCATCGCACATAAAAACATAAACACGTCAGGCATAAAATAAAAACGATTAAAAAAACAATCCAGTTCCTGATAAAACAGTACGAATAGTTTTTTTTTTAAAGTGCAGGTAAAAACAGCAACATTAAAATACAAGTAAAAACAGTCATAAAATGTCCAGGGCAGCTGAGTGGCCTGAGCCAGTGCCAGAGTTATTACTCAGTGCCAGTTATTAAATTGTCAGTGCAAAAGCAGTAGAATCAAGTGGACTGACTGTTTAGCAGCCTCGCAACCTGTGGAAGGAATTTGAACATTTAAAGTGTATTGTACCAATGTAAAAGCAAATCCCTTCCTTTATTCAATTCAAGAGTATTTAGATGCAGCCAAGTAACATAAACGGACACATTTCTGCTTCGCCGTGGAGCGCCAGACAGTATAGGTAGTCCATTCGTTCCTCTAAATGCTATGGGAGTTGGGCGTGTTATTTTAATCCTGAAGAACATACATTACTAGAATGCTAACTGGACGCATCTTCGGAATTCAGCCAACGATTATGCTCAGTGTCTATTTACAGACAAACGGGGCATTTCCAATGTTTCTAAACATGCACACGGATTGCACTCGTGTCACTGTCGCGCCACATATCAAACAAGAGATTTGACGATAAAAAATAAATACATACTTATCAAAGTAGTCGCTGCCGTTGGACCAAACACTCAACATCGGTCCATCAAGGCCTGCTGGATCTCCAGGTTTCATCTCACCTCCCAATTCCCATACCTATCATTCGCCCTCAGGATCGCACCATTGTCAGATTGATGCCGCGCGCAAACTGGATGATCAGTTCCTCATATTCCTTTTGGATACCTTAGAGACTACGGTTTGAATATTGAATTCTCCCATTGAGATAACTAAGCATAAACACCCCCTCCCCTCCCATTTTCTTCCATGCACCTCACCCGTATGCACCCCGGTTCTCCAACTATCCTACTCCCATTTGCCCTTATGCCGTTCCCTTACATCTCCTTCCGCCCCCTGGCTCACATGTTTCGCTTCTTCACTCCTCATTTCAGACTTTTGCCTTATCTAATGTAGATCTCTAGCCTGTGTCCAACCGGTTGCCATGCAATCTCCTCACCTGTATCCATGCATCGCTTGGTTTTGCACCGCGCACCTCTCTTCAACGTTATCTTATCAACAACAATCAGTCCGAATAAGAGTCTCTGCCCGGGACGTTGTTTATCCATGTTCTCCGGAAATGCAAGCTGACCCACCAATTAACTCAAGCACTTTATTTATTTACCTATCAAAGGATGTTGAGTTTAAATCAACAGTCAAGATAAAGTCACATTTTGAAAAAAAAAATGTTTGAGTAAAATACCATGAGCCTCGTCCTATTGTTGCCTATTATTTTCTGAATACACTGGAGGCATTTAATCATTGGTCATGAGCGCCCTTAACAGTGAGCATCCTACATTCCAGAAAACAAGGTGTCGTCAAAGTCGTGGCTTCAAGTATTGCATACCAGTACTCCTTACCTGTAAATAAACAAACTGTACAATCTGGAGTTGAAGATAATCTTTAATCAGAACCCATATTATAGCGGTACAGCAGGTCGTTAGTTGTTAGTTCATCGTTACCGCTTCCAAGACTGACCAGTATAGGAAGTGGGTGTTAGTATGAATCATACGGTAAGGTGGGGTTGGGATGCGATCCTACTATGATTGGTTCACATGCAATAACCAATCAAAACCTTTACTGTCAATGGAGGCCCACTGCTATTTTGTGCGCTTACAGTGAAAACAGTGTTTAAGAAATGCTGCTCTTGTGTTTGACAAAGCAAAACTAGTATATACAAAGCATACGTGACCTCAGATTATCCGTCTTTCTCAAAGCCTTAAAACATTTAACTCTGGAAATGGCATCATAGATGCCACGATCAGTTGAGCAGTGGAGTATCCGTTAGCTTTAAACATAAAATCAGAACTCTTATACTCAAATTATCTCCTTATGACTGCCAACATAGCATTGACTCTCTTCACTGCCTGCTGTACCTGCATATTGACTTTTAGTGACTGGTGTACATGATGTAACATTTATTTTGCTTAGTGAAGCCCAACCACCACAAAACCCAACACACTCCAACTATTGGAAAGAGCACATCGTGCACCAGCACAACGTGCGATTGAATTAAGGGTATTTTCAGTCAGGGTATTATAACTGTGCTGAGATTACTTATTAAGAATATTTTTTTTTAACATGAAAATATTGCATTCGATTTTGTTTTGATAATGAAAACCTTTCACAGGATCGGATCTTATTGCCTGGTTATATTAGCTCATCTGAATCCCTACTCAATCGCTGGAAGGTTTTATTTTTCCAATGCAACATGCAGTGGCGGACCGTAGCCAGGAAGTAGAAGCAGATTTCAATTATAAACACGGCTGCCTTTATTTATCTTAATGTCAGAGTCCAATGTTTTTTATGGTTAGGGTCAAAAAATGTGAACAGGTCAAACTGATTTTTAGCATATTGTGTCAATCATTCCTTGTGTACTATCATCTTCAACGTTTATGTAATGCACTAAGAAGGCCACGAAAAATCAACGCATATGCATTACCTAAGATATGAAATCAATATGCATGAAACGTTGATTTTTGTTTTACGAATCAAAGAGGATCAACTGAAAGAAAAAGAATCAGGTAATCTTCAACGTCGGGTTGAATATGGCTGACTAGATCAATACCATCAGATGGAGATGCAACATACTTTGTAGTGGAGTCTAGGATTGGAAAAGCAGAAGCATATTTCTGCGTGTGTACTATCAACATTGTTGATATTATGCTACACCAACTCCTTCTCTATTTTAGCAAACGACACTGGCACAGTCTAATCGACAGAAACTACTTCACTCTCACTATTCCCTGCATTGATTTTAATGAGTAATAATTATGTTTTACAATTACAAAATCAACCCCAATGGGACAAGATGACAAGAAAATCATTGAGATATATTCATCAGAATAAAGAAAAGCAAAATAATGAAGTACATCAATACAATCCCAATAGATATCTGCAAATGTCGGTGTCAACGTTTGCATGAACTAGGCTTACGAATGTTGACAACAGGAATGTGGGAGGTGAAAAGTCAACTGCATTCGGTATCTTTCTTTTTGTCATTTCACAAGAACCAAGTTCAGGAAGCGAGGAAGAATAGGTTTGCACCCCATTATTTATTCAGTTAGCTTGATGCAGCAGACTTTCTCATCAGCTAAACATTTGTCGAACTTTAATATTCTGCTGATGGCTACAATTGAATTGCCAATATTTTTTGCTGCAAATTATCATGCCAGAACTAAAATGACACGGCGCAAGTAATAAAGTAAGTACAATAACACGTGAAGAACTGGTAGCCGATTTTCTGTTTTATGTTGCACTGCGAAGCAAGCCCGGGTGAAAGAGTATGAAAGATAATGACTGAGAAACTACACCGACGACTGTAGATATAGAAAGGTAGTCTAATAGTTACCGCATTAGTGCACCTAAATAATACCAATATTTTCCAACCCTCTGTGCTTTGCACACTGAATTTACACGCATACCACGTAGATGTAAGCAGAGGTATGAGGGTAAGACCTGCTAATTAAACAGAGCATTATTTATTCAGGATAATGAGGAAAATAATAATCCGAGATGCTGTTTGGCTACATGGATGGCAGGCAGAAAAGTTGGAAAATAATCCAGGTCTTTAGGCAGAAAACGTGTTTGATACAAAAAATATAGGATACTCAATCTATTCCACAGGACATGTAAATCTGGAGAGCATGCACAATCTCACTGTAACAAGAGTGTAAAGAAATAAACAAATGCTATTCGCTCGATACATCGAAAATGTAGTGCCTTTATTTCAATGATCAATATTAGCGTTTCGTTCCAGAATCAAGACGTCTTGTACAAGCCCAAGAAAATTTAGGTCTGTATATAGATTAGGCAGCAACTTTTCAACAAGACTTTAACTGGAATACTAAATTGAAATATTTGTATTGAGGGGCAATGTCATTTTGTCTTATAGGGTTGTTAATGTATATTCCACTTAAAATTATTGGTGGCACAATGTGAAGAATTCTTGCCCGTATCTTCATTGACTATTGTGAAAACAGTAGAGAAATGTTGTGTGTTGCTATGGCGAATATATCAGAGAAAGTGCTATCTACAGTAACTGAAATATCCTTATGAACTGACTTGTTTGTTGCACTATATGCCCCGTAGAAGAACAACTGAGAGATAAAGCGGCAGGTAAGCAGAATTAAAGTAAACCAAATTAATGCAACTGTCCACCAAACCGTCGTGACCTTCTTTAATGCAATGGACATTTTCTCCCAATCAAACAATAATAATATATAATACAGAATCTCTGTCTTTCCATACGCTATCAGCCGTCGTTTCCTACACAGCCTGAGCAAGAGGATACATTAGAGCTGATGCTTCATGCCACGCACAATTCTACATCTGTTTTGAAGGCATAGACACAAAATTGCTGAAGTGGTTGAAAAATACAGCTCTCCAGTCAGTGATCAGTTTTCAGAACGGCGAACAGGCATCGCGTGATCTGTCCCAAGTGCGATTTGATATATTACAATGGATAAATTCAGAATTTAGTTAGACAACTCTACCAAGCGGTAAACCTACAGATGCTGGTGCACCCAGCGTCAGCAAACAGTAGAATATAAACAGTATAAGCAGGAGACGCATTATGGAAATACTGGGCATGTGAGCATCTTAGCATTGGGCAGGCAAAGGAATTTCACTGGATAAAATCAATAGACATTGTGGCATTTCCAGATTGTCTTTGTTCAATGCCATTGAATCTATACACAGCTAACTTATTTTGTACATTCAGCCAACTGTTCGAAACCAAACTATATTGAATGAATTAGGAAAATAACTATAAAGCATCTGGTCGCTACCAAGTTAACAGTAAGGAAAATGACATAGTGGCACATGTATATCAGAGAAGATAGCTATTGTAAACATTGGTGTAGGACCGTGAACTCCATGAATGGAAGCCACTCTTTGGCGATTAGGGGTTTTGCATTAAAATAAGAAGATCAATTGAGGATATATGTTTTCAATTATGAGTTCATCAGGTCATGGTTCACCGGACCATCATATTTATTCCTCCATTCCATCATGACTGATTTATCTCTCCCTTCTAACCCAATTTCCCTTCCTTCTCCCAATAACCGCTCACACTTATATTAATCGAGAATCCATCTAGCTATGCCTTAAAAAATATCCACTGACTTGGCCTCAACAGCCTTCTGTGGCAAAGAATTCCACAGATTCACCATCATATGTTTCAATACATTTCTCCTCATCTCCTGCCTAAAATAACGTCCTTTGATTCTGAGCCTATTACCTCTAGTCATAGACTCACCCACCAGGGGAAACATCCTCTCCACATCCATTCTGTCCAAGTTTTTTCTATATTCTACGTGTTTCAACTTGGTCCTCCTCATTGTTCGAAACTCCAGCGAGTACCGGCCCAGTGCCGAGATACGCTCATCATAAGTAAACCTACACATTGCTGGGGTAATTCTTGTAAACCACATCAAGACCCTCTCTCAGTAAACACTGACAACCTCAGATAGGTGGAAATTATAGAAGGGAGAATACCGTCTGTTTATCTGCTTCCCATCCACATGTGACGTTTCTGCCCTGGGCCTCCTCCTTTGCCACAGCTGGGCTTTTCGCAAGCTTGAGGAAGAGTACCTCACATTCCGTTTGGGTAGCATTGAATTGTACGATTTCAGTTAACCTGTGGAACCTATATCTCACCCCCCCCCCCCCTCCCCCATCCCATTTCTCGCACACATTCCCCTTTCTTCCTCCACCCTCCTTTGTGCCCAATTTGGAGTCTAATTTCTCCACAACTACCCCCTCCCCCACAATCCTGCTCCATCCACATTCCTTCCTCTGACGTTTCACTACGCAAATCTTCAAGTCAGTTTGAATATCTGGGCATTTTCTAACTTCTATGCACCAAAACCACTCTAGTCTCTGTTTACCTATACCCCAACACGCTATGCGCTGACTCTGCTATCTCGCAGACCACCCCCCCCCCTCCCCTCTACAATCAAGCTGAGGAAAGGCCCCGACTTAAAACGTTATCTACACAAAATTCTCCAGAGATGCTGCCTCTCCCGCTGAGTTACT